>NW_027441913.1:0-300000 GCF_048569485.1 Anomaloglossus baeobatrachus
AGACAGCAGGAGCCCCCTCCTCCCCCCCCCCACATAGCCCCTTATACAGACAGCAGGAGCCCCCTCCTCCCCCCCCCCACATGGCCCCTTATACAGACAGCAGGAGCCCCCTCCTCCCCCCCACATAGCCCCTTATACAGACAGCAGGAGCCCCCTCCTCCCCCCCCCACATAGCCCCTTATACAGACAGCAGGAGCCCCCTCCTCCCCCCCCACATAGCCCCTTATACAGACAGCAGGAGCCCCCCTCCCCCCCCCCCCACATAGCCCCTTATACAGACAGCAGGAGCCCCCTCCCCCCCCCCCCCCACATAGCCCCTTATACAGACAGCAGGAGCCCCCTCCTCCCCCCCCCCCCCACATAGCCCCTTATACGGACAGCAGGAGCCCCCTCCTCCCCCCCCCCACATAGCCCCTTATACAGACAGCAGGAGCCCCCTCCTCCCCCCCCCCCACATAGCCCCTTATACAGACAGCAGGAGCCCCCTCCTCCCCCCCCCCACATAGCCCCTTATACAGACAGCAGGAGCCCCCTCCTCCCCCTCCCACATAGCCCCTTATACAGACAGCAGGAGCCCCCTCCTCCCCCCCCCCCATTAGGCCCCTATATAGACAGTAGGATCCCCCTCATAGCTTCCAGTCTGGCCAAACAGACCCCTATTTACAATCTGACCACCACACTGCCCTTTTTTATACCGTATGACCCACACGCTGCCTCACCATATAGTCTGACCCACATACAGCCTACTATATACAGTATGACCTCCACAAACAGCAGTATGAGCTCCCACACAGGCTGTCACAAGGGAACCCCCAGAGAGGGCCACAATATACAGGGCACACAATACAATGGGGAGACCTCCTGCACTCACCTGAGGCTGTATCCTTCCCTCCCTAACATCCACATACAGGTATTTTCACCCCATCACCAATCATGTGTCTAGGCCCTTCCTTACCCTACACTCACACGGGCTAGTAAGCAGGTCAGCAAGAGAGCTAGTTCTACCACTACTATAATACAACACAAGGGTAAGTAGACAGTCAGGGAGATACAAACAAAAAGATTTACCACCAACTGTTGAAGCAAAACACCAGACTGCATATGACAGGACTCCAATAGCAGGATCTTCAGCCACCACTACTCAGAATAGAGTGAATATGACAGCATCAGGAGATGGATCATGTGACTATTTAAAGAGGAGGGGAGGGGGCCACAAACCGGCTGCAGCTGAGATCAACTAATTAGGAGCTAGCAGCAAGGAAAAAAGACATTAACCCTCTCTGCACAACAGAGAGCAAATACGTTTGAGGCCAGTTTCACACTTGCGTTGTTTTGACGCAAACGGAATCCGTCACTAATGTAGTACAGTTCATTTATTTACATTTGAAGCGCGACACAATACAAGGTTGTGTTTTCCATGCAGTACCCGCATGTGTCCACATGATGTCGCGCTTCCACTGTAAATAAATGAACTGTACTTTGTGTGACGGAGCCTGTTTCCGTCAAAACAGCGCAAATGTGAAATGGCCCTAATATGCAGAGCCTCAGAAGTAGGGCGCTTTTCCATCTGCGATTTCCTGGTGCGAGTGCGATCCGATAAAAAAATCGGATTGCACTTGCACCAGTGTTAATCAAGAGACAGTTTCCTCTGTCCCATTTTTTCTCCACACGAATTGGGCTCTCGGTGCAATCGCAGCATGCTGCGATTTGCACTGAATCTCGGCTCACGTGTGGTGTAAAATCGCACTGCACTCGCATGTTACGAGACTGCAGTGCGGTGCACGCAGAGACAGACAGCGGAGGAGATGGGGAGAAATTGCTCCATCCATCTTCCTCTGCTCCTGTGATGCGATCACAAGATTGCATCACAGTCTCATGACCCTCGGCTGACAACGCAGCAGAGGGTCATTTGTATATCGCTTCCAATGCTCTTGCATTGGAAGCGGCATGCAAGTGGAAAAGCGCCTGTATATGTGAAGTTCAGGTCACAGAATGGTCACAAATCTCTCAACAGTGAGAGACATTTGTGATACAGACCCACTATATATAGTATGTCCACAAACAGGCCTCTATATACAGTATGAGTTCCATACACATTGCCCTATAAACAGCAGGAACTCCCACATAGGCCCCCATATATACAGTATGAGACCACACACAGCCTCTAGGAGCTCCAAAAAGTCTCTTATAGGCAGTGTTAGCCCTCACATAGCACCCTATAGACAGTATTAGCCCCCACATAGCACACTATACACAGTATTAACCCCCACATAGCATCCTGTAGAAAGTATTAGCCCCCACATAGTACACTATAGACAGTATTAGCCCCCACATAGCATACTATTGACACTATTAGCCCTTCTATATACAGCCTGAGCCCTCACATAGCTTCCTATATACATGATGAGCCCCCCACATAGCCTTCTATATACAGCATGAGCCACACATAGCCCCAAAATACAGCATGAGTCCCCACATAGCCTCCTATATACAGCATGTGCCCCCCCACATCTTCCTATATATAGCATGAGTCTCCTACACATCCTCCAATATACAGCATGAGCAGTCACTTAGCCCCTGTATTACAGTATGAGGTCCCACATAGCCTCCTATATTCAACAGGAGTCACCCATATAGTCCCTACATACAGTATGAACCCTCACATAGCCTCCTAAATATAGTGTTAGCCCCTACACATTGCCTATATATAGCACGAGCCCCCACATAGCCACTATATACAGTATGGGCCTACACATAGCCTCATATATACTGTATGAGTCCCACATAACCTCTTATACACAGCAGGAGCCTCCATGTCCCACCCCAGGGCTATGGGGTACTCGGTCCCGGGCCCAGTCTTTCAGGGGATATGTCACGGTTACTATCTGATGCCTGGTTCTGTAAACCTGGGGGTCGCTTAAAGGGGTTTTAAAAAGGGAAAATAAAAATAAAAGAATATTTTCGTGACACCACTTGAGGGTTGCGGCTAGGTGAGTTGAAGCTTCCGCTGCAGAGTCTCTCACTACCGGGGCTGATGGTATTTGGCAGCTTAGGTGTTGTGGCCCCTCCACAAGTAGGGATGAGCCCCAAGGGTCAACACGGGGAACAGGTGTGAGAAGATCTCAGGTGACACCAGAGCTGCAGTTTAACTTGTCTTTTACTCACAGGTTTGGTCTATCCCAAACGGGGCCTCGGTGTTCCCTTTGTCCCAGTGCCAGTTCTGTGACCTGGTGAGGTTTTCTTCCTTGCACCCATCTCTGGTTGGTGGGTCCCTGTAGCCTGAAGCATTTTAGGGTCCCCTGCTGGTCTTTCAGTCTTGGCCCGTATGCAGGCAGCTTGAACCTTGTCTGGGTTGGACCTCTGTCTCCACTCCCTGGGTTCTCCCTTTGCTGCTCTCGGGCTCTCACGTTGGTGAGGAACCGTGAATATCCCCTCACCGGGCAGAGTTATCAGATGAGCTTGAAGTGTCTGACCTAGGGTTCTGCACCCCGCCGGTGCTTAGTTCTGTGAGTACTCCCCGTACTCTCCCACTGACCATACTCTATTTCACTCAGTCACTCCACGCTTGTCGTCTGTACGCACGTCAACTTCAGACCTCCTCACTCCATGCCTGACTACTGTCAACTGCCTACTGCACTGTCTATCACCTCCTTTTTCCTGGTTTCTGACTAGCTGGCTTGCATCAGTCTCCACCATATGTGGCTATCCATCAAGTCCGTCTCTAGCCTGTTACCCAGTCTGAAGGAAAAGGACATGATTATGTGTGTTTGTTTGGCATCTACCGGCATTGGTCTTCCAGGAACCCGAGGTTAGCACCGCATATGTGACTAGATGCAATACCTTGTGGCACCTGACCCGTCAGGGATGCCACATCCACACAGCCTTCAATATACAGCTTGAGCCTCCACACAGCCCCATATTTCCAGCATGAGCCCCCCACACATCCCATACACATATAAAAATAACACATACTCACCTTTCTTCCTTTCCCCCGGGGCTCCTCTTCTTCTTGATACTGACTCATACATTCTAGATCTTGGGTTACCGCCGGCTGATAACATCATTGCTCCGGTCACGTGAGCTCCCTGTAACTGCGCTGACGTTCTGTATTGCCGACAGCGTAGTTCTCAGGAAAGTTCCCTGCTCCGAGATCTGCACCGAGGGAATGGGAACGAGGTGAGTACGTGTTGCCGGGCAATGAGACTGTGGGCCACGGGCGGTAGCCCCAAATTGCCCTCATTATAATCAGCCTATGCCTATGTGGCACCCCTGACCCGGTCAGGCACCACTGAGTATTGCACCCATGCTGGACAGTACTTCCAGGTAATCCTAAGGCCAGAATGAGGTGTGTACGCACAGACACATAGCAACCAGCTCTCCCACACCATTAGATGGGAGCCTTGGGCAGTCCCTGGAGGGGTCTGGCCTTCAATTCTTGTCAAGGGGTGTAGTGGAGGGCTGGGAACTAAAGTGCAGAGGTTGTCAGGAAAGGAGTGGAGCGAGCCAGTCTGGTAGTGGTGAGCAGCGGTTGCTAAGGGATACGCACGCGGCCACTAGTCAGACCCTGCGCGGTGTAGTGACAGTTGGTGGGGAGAATGTTCACGTGGTCAGTCAGTTAGACAGTCAGTCAGTACGAGGTTGCCGATGACTAGGCACCTACGGGGAACAGGTCCCTAGAGCAGACTTCAGTTTTTACTACCTGCTAAACCTGCCGGTGAGGGGAACTACAAGTACCTCACCAACCTTACAGAGTCCGAGGCTCAGCCGCAACGCAGGGACCCATAAGGGACAGAGCTTGAAGCCGTCTCACCTGGTCCCCGCTGCTGGCAAAGGGTCCAAAAAGGGGACAAAAGGCAGTTGCTACTCCCTGGATAGACCCCACGGTACTTCACTCAGGGGTTATCTGAACACAGAAGTGCTAGGAAGGCAAGCCAATTAGTTACCCTCAGACTGGTCCGAAGGAGCCCTGGTTCAACCTGATTTATCACAGCATTGCACGGGTCAGCTCACCATAACACCTGAGTGAGTAAAAAGCAGTTGAAAGACTTTTGGACTGAGCCTGAGTTATTCTGGGACCTGTTGTTCTACACACCTGATCCCCTGGGGCCTGCCTCACTCACGGGAGGCCACACCATCTGACTGCAGACCCCATCAGCCCCAGAAGCTCATAAAATCTGCAGTGGCGGTCATCCATATCCCTGACCGCAAGCCGTGAGTAGCGTCACGAAACATACAAAATCTGACATACCTTTTTGCCATATACTAAAGAAGCTCTGTGGCGTCCCTGAAGAGGCTCAGCATCCCTGGGGCACCACACATACACCACTTCATAAATCAGGAGTGTCTGACACCACCATGCCCCCTCTTCAAGATCGGTGAGAAAATCACCTGTCTTGTTGAAACAAGACCTTCATTTTCTTTTCTTAGTATATCTCTGATACAGTTTTTTATTCTATTAAGAAATGTAACTGTTTCTTAAAGTTAAAATTAGTCACATCAATAAGGGTTTAAAATGCACCTAATGCAGATCGGTTGTGCACTCAGTATGTTCACTTGTTGCATAAAGTCAACATTTGCAATAAAAAGTGACATTTTAGGTGTTATTTTCAACTTTAATATTATAAATGATGATGGCATGAGAATGGTGTTAGGCAATTGTGAAGCCCCGCAGGTGCTGTGTCGGTGCATTACCTTCAGGGACTCCACGTAGCTGGTGCTGGTCACAGGTAGGGAATCTTCGGTTTTGATCGTGACGCCACTCTCAGTATTGCGGTCAGTGGGGACCGCCACTGCAGGTTAGGGGACGCCTGGGGCTGATGGTGGGTGCAGTCAGATGTAGTAGCCTCCTGAGAGTGAGGCAAGCCCCAGGGCCCTGTGTAGGTTTGTAGTACCACAAGTCGCAGAATAACCACACAGGCAGGATGTCTTTCAGGGTTTTTACTCACTTTTGATGGCAGGGTGAGTAACCCGGGCGTAGCTGGGATTAACCAGGTGGAACCAGGTATCCTTCAGGCTGACTTTATGAGGGTGACTACTGACTCGCCTTCCTTAGCCCTTGGTGGTTTGGGGTAACCCCGACTTTTAGTCCCTATGGGGGTCACCCAGGGAAGATGCTCCAAGCCTCTCTCCCCTTCTTGTTTTGCCGTGTGCTTGTTCCCTGGACCAGGCCACTCCAGCCTCTTGCCTCCTATGACCTATGGGCCCTCACTGCGGTTACGTGGCTGCGGCTTTTGTAGTGTTGTGGTGTGGGCTGTAAGAGCCCCACACCGGCAGGTTTAGCAGGGAAAGGTGAATCTATCCTCGCTTCGGGATCTGCCGCCCGGTTGGGCCTGGTGCTCTCTAGCAGTCTCCTTACTTCCCACTCCGTGCACTCTCTAGCTGAAGCTGGCTTTCAGGCAGCACTCCTAGTTGACCGTTCTCCCCCCGTCTGTAGCCACTGCGCGGACGCTGTCAGATTGCACAGCTCCCAGGTTTTGCTCCTCACTCGAGCTCCCTGGACTCTACACTGAACTGGCTCACTGCCCCTCCTCTCCTGTTCTTGCCTACGCCACCTAGCAACCAGATTCTCTTACCACACCCCTTGAGAGGAGATGGAGGCTCATGCCCCCTCCACTATTCCAGTGAAGGTGAAGGCCATACCCCCTCCTGGGTTCCCCAGGGGTCCTCTCTTAGGTACATGTGTGAGACCTGATCACTATGCGCCTGTGTTCCACACCCCAGTCAGCCTTCTGGATTACCTGTATTGTACCGTCCCCAGCATGGGTGCAGTACTCAGTGGTGCCTGACCAGGTCAGGGGCGCCACATTCCCCCTTAGTTATCACCAGCAACGTCCTCGGGCTGCAAGACAACATTTTAAAATGCATAAAACATTAAAACATGTTAAAACTTTTAAAACCACCAGGTATTGTACATCACCACCCTCCACCCACAAGTCCGTTAACCCACCCAAAACCCTTTCACGTTGGCCGCGCCTTCCTGGGTCTGGTGGTTTCAGGGTATACCTGGCCTGGTGGATCCGCGCCTTCAGCCTCTTCTGGCAGGATGACGAGGCGGCCTCCACAGTTGGTGCTGACCAGGTACCCTCTTTGTGGTGGAGAGCCAGGCCCCATAAACAGGCATGCTCTCTGGTCGCAGGTGAGCCAAGGCCCTTTTCTACGGACGGGCCCCCCTGGTTGCAGACGAGCCAAGCCCCTAAACAGGCTGACTCTGGTGGTGGTGCCACTGGTGTAACTATTTACACTGCGAGAGTTTGTGGCTATAGCAAGTTCATAGCCTTGAAGTTATTTCTCACAATAGTTTTTGTGGGCGCATTTCTTAAACGTTGCAAACTTTTCAACTTGTCAAAACTTCAACTGGTCAAAACTTTCGGTACTTCTTTCTTTACTTTACTCTACTTTACTCCTCCATTTCACCAGGGCGTGGGCATGTGGGGCACCGGCACCTGTGACTTTCTTGCTCTTCGTCGTCATCCGTGGTTGTTTCATCTGTAGGTTCTTTATCTTTCCTTTCTTGGTCTTCATCTGTTTCTACATCTGGTTCTTTATCTCTGTCTTTTCTTTCTTGTCTTTCTTGTCTTTCTTGTCTTTCTTGTCTTTCTTGTCTTTCTTGTCTTTCTTGTAGCATGGGATGGCTGTAAGGTTTGCTGGGACATAGCGCTACGTCCAGGGCATACAATCCCCTTTCGCCTTGATGCATGGTGAACTGAACTGAGTCTCCCATCTTTAGATTTCTGCCAGGGTGTCCTCTAGGCAGATGAGCGCTTACATCTCTCCTGTTAACAAATATCCCTTCCTTGATGCCAGGGGCTACAATGAATCCATAACCACTTCTCAGATTGAAATCTTCCACTACGCCATAACACAGGGGTCCTCTGGCCTGGGCTTTGGACCTTCTTAGGCACCTTTTCTCCTCCAGGTCTCTGACCGTGACTTCTCTCTGCTCTGGGGATTGTGGTGCTGGAGCAACCTGTGTTCTGCTGCGCCGTGTCTTGCGGGCTGGATTCATTCCTGTGGGCTCCCAGGTGAGGTCTTTGGGTTGATCTTCATCTGCTGACGGTGTCAAGTCTTCCTCCTCCCAGCGGGAATAGGGCAGCATCTCCGGCTCTGGGTAGGGGTCTGCTGCGGTTGGCGTCGGAGTCAGCCCTTCCGCTTCCTGGCCTCCTCTCCCCCTTAGTTCTTCTTGGCACTCCGGCGGTGGCAGCGCCGGGGAGGGATGTTCTTCGGCAGGCCCAGGTGGGGGACTCTTTGTCACGGACATCACTGAAGAGACTCTGCGTGAGTGCCAGGGGAGCAGATAGCGGTCCACCATCTCTCTGGGGAACCGCGCCTCCAAGTCCGCTTTAAGCTTCAGGTACTCCGGACTTACTCTTCCCTGCGGAGACGTGGGACCCGGTTCTTCAGACTGGGGAGCGGTGTCTGCTCTGGCCTTGCAGGCCGGGGAAAATGGTGAGGTAGGCTCCTCTTGACGGGCCGCGCCTGGCATGGCGGCGGCCTGGTCTTGGCGGGCCGCGCCCTGTGCGGCGGCGGCCTGGATTGGCGTTTCTGTCGCGGCCGGTTCCTGGCGGGCCGGACTGGGCACTGCAGCCGCGGTCTCACTTGGCGTCGCAGCCTCGATGGGGTCCGTGCAGGCTGAGCCGGGCGTCGCTACAGTGATCGGAGCTTGGCGGGCCGCACCCGGCGGGGCTGCGGCCTGGTTCAGCATATCACTTGCGGCGCGGACGAGCGTCGCTGCTGCGTTGGGGTCTTGGCGGACCGGGTTCAGCAGGGTGGCAGCCTGGGTCAGCGTCACACCTGCAGCACGGATGAGCACTGCCGTGGTAGTCGGAGCCCTGCGGGACAGGCGGGGCATCGCTGCGGCAGCTGGGGCTTGGAGGGCCGCACCTGGCGTGGCTGCGGCCTGCTTCAGCGTCGCCGCACCGGACGCCTCTTCGGGGACCGCGGACGTGGCAGCAGGGGTCAGGGCGCTGGCCGGGGCATCACTCGACTCACCCATTGTTGGTAGCTCTGGGGTCTGAGTTGTCGCCACCCCGTCTGGTAGGCGTCGCGCGGCTCCCTCCTCATAGGTCCGGACCGCTGCAGCCATTTCCAGGAGCTCCTTGCGTTCCTCATAGAGCCGTCGCATAATCCTGGCCTCCAGCTGATCACAGAAGAGGGCAAGCTCCCGGCACCACCAGGCAGCGGAGCCTGGCTCTGGGTCTCTGCTCTCAGACGCCATCTTCACTAGCAAGCTGCTGGCTTCTCTTCCCTCTCGCCGTTTCTGGACGCTTCCGCTTTCTTCAGCAGCAAGGTCAGAACTCTGCAGGGGATCTCTGGGTAGCCACACCTCTTCGTGGGCGGTAACTTCTTCCAGCGCGGGCTGCTGTTGTTTTTCAGCGCGCTTTTCATGGTGGCAATATGGCGGCGCTTCCAATTTTTCAAGCGGACCGCCCAGGCACATGGTCACCTGTCTTAACAGGTCTAGTCCTTATCCTGTTCGTGACGCCAGATGTGAAGCCCCGCAGGTGCTGTGTCGGTGCATTACCTTCAGGGACTCCACGTAGCTGGTGCTGGTCACAGGTAGGGAATCTTCGGTTTTGATCGTGACGCCACTCTCAGTATTGCGGTCAGTGGGGACCGCCACTGCAGGTTAGGGGACGCCTGGGGCTGATGGTGGGTGCAGTCAGATGTAGTAGCCTCCTGAGAGTGAGGCAAGCCCCAGGGCCCTGTGTAGGTTTGTAGTACCACAAGTCGCAGAATAACCACACAGGCAGGATGTCTTTCAGGGTTTTTACTCACTTTTGATGGCAGGGTGAGTAACCCGGGCGTAGCTGGGATTAACCAGGTGGAACCAGGTATCCTTCAGGCTGACTTTATGAGGGTGACTACTGACTCGCCTTCCTTAGCCCTTGGTGGTTTGGGGTAACCCCGACTTTTAGTCCCTATGGGGGTCACCCAGGGAAGATGCTCCAAGCCTCTCTCCCCTTCTTGTTTTGCCGTGTGCTTGTTCCCTGGACCAGGCCACTCCAGCCTCTTGCCTCCTATGACCTATGGGCCCTCACTGCGGTTACGTGGCTGCGGCTTTTGTAGTGTTGTGGTGTGGGCTGTAAGAGCCCCACACCGGCAGGTTTAGCAGGGAAAGGTGAATCTATCCTCGCTTCGGGATCTGCCGCCCGGTTGGGCCTGGTGCTCTCTAGCAGTCTCCTTACTTCCCACTCCGTGCACTCTCTAGCTGAAGCTGGCTTTCAGGCAGCACTCCTAGTTGACCGTTCTCCCCCGTCTGTAGCCACTGCGCGGACGCTGTCAGATTGCACAGCTCCCAGGTTCTGCTCCTCACTCGAGCTCCCTGGACTCTACACTGAACTGGCTCACTGCCCCTCCTCTCCTGTTCTTGCCTACGCCACCTAGCAACCAGATTCTCTTACCACACCCCTTGAGAGGAGATGGAGGCTCATGCCCCCTCCACTATTCCAGTGAAGGTGAAGGCCATACCCCCTCCTGGGTTCCCCAGGGGTCCTCTCTTAGGTACATGTGTGAGACCTGATCACTATGCGCCTGTGTTCCACACCCCAGTCAGCCTTCTGGATTACCTGTATTGTACCGTCCCCAGCATGGGTGCAGTACTCAGTGGTGCCTGACCAGGTCAGGGGCGCCACACAATTACTGTCTTTTATTTGCAAATTTGAGATCCCTTGCTCTTTTAAGATCACATTCCTACATCATACCTTCCTTTGGAAGACAGAAATGAAGGTCATGTGATGTGAGTACACTTAGCGTTCTGTCATAGTAGAATACTCTCTTACATGTGAAGGAGGGGGGCGCTTGGCCGCAAAGACGCCTTGCTCTTTCATCAATGTTCCCCTGCTTGTGTACATCTCTGTGTAGGGTGTAAGACAGTTACTTGCTCCTGGGGGACACCGTCCATCTTTCTGTCCACACATGCAGGTGCTATGGGACAGACTTCACAACACACCAAGGTCTCTTTAACTAAACGTTCTATACTTTCCCAGGTTACCGTAATGAGCAGCGGAAACCTCGCCTTTCTCTGTCAATATCCTCTTCACACTGATCTTCGGTGCTGCAGGATCGTCCCGTTTCCCTTGACCCAATTCTCCATTCAGGTCATACGCTGGCACCTCACAAAGACCGCCGGGATGAGTTTCAAGCTCCGGACCCTTCAGGAATGGCCTCCGAGTTTTCAAAACCGGCCTCAGCACCTAGGCCCCTCTTATGCTAGGCAGAACCTTCGCTGACTTCTCCCTGAAAATGTTCGCTCTCTCTGTCTTCCTTAACTCCTCCCAAGCCTAATGTTAACCCTTTATATAGCTAATCCATTCTTCCATGATACCTAAACTGGCCGCTAGATGGTAACATTGCTATACGTCCTACAGCATAAATCCTTATCTCTATCTAACTAATGTCTGTGCCAATTGTTGCCACTTTTCCTATTGCCTGACCTTAATTTTTGGAAATGTGGAGACTCCAAGTAGGGTCTCCAAATTGTCTTTTGTCTGTAGTGCCAGAGTTCTGGGAGCAAGAGGCCTACGCCTGTCACTCATATACAGTGCCTACAAGTAGTATTCAACCCCCTGCAGGTTTAGCAGGTTTACACATTCGGAATTAACTTGGCATTGTGACATTTGGACTGTAGATCAGCCTGGAAGTGTGAAATGCACTGCAGCAAAAAAGAATGTTATTTCTTTTTTTTTTTTATTTTTTAAATTGAGAAAAGTTTATTCAGAGGGTCATTTATTATTCAACCCCTCAAACCACCAGAATTCTGTTTGGTTCCCTTAAAGTATTAAGAAGTATTTCAGGCACAAAGAACAATGCAATGAGCTTCACATGTTTGGATTAATTATCTCTTTTTTCAGCCTTTTCTGACTAATTAAGACCCTCCCCAAACTTGTGAACAGCACTCATACATGGTCAACATGGGAAAGACAAAGGAGCATTCCAAGGCCATCAGAGACAAGATCGTGGAGGGTCACAAGGCTGGCAAGGGGTACAAAACCCTTTTCCAAGGAGTTGGGCCTACCTGTCTCCACTGTTGGGAGCATCATCCGGAAGTGGAAGGCTTATGGAACTACTGTTAGCCTTCCATGGCCTGGACAGCCATTGAAAGTTTCCTCCCGTGCTGAGGCCAGGCTTGTCCGAAGAGTCAAGGCTAACCCAAGGACAACAAGGAAGGAGCTCCGGGAAGATCTCATGGCGGTGGGGACATTGGTTTCAGTCAATACCATAAGTAACGTACTCCACCGCAATGGTCTCCGTTCCAGACGAGCCCGTAAGGTACCTTTACTTTCAAAGCGTCATGTCAAGGCTCGTCTACAGTTTGCTCATGATCACTTGGAGGACTCTGAGACAGACTGGTTCAAGGTTCTCTGCTCTGATGAGACCAAGATCGAGATCTTTGGTGCCCTCCACACACGTGATATTTGGAGACTGGATGACACTGCATACGACCCCAAGAATACCATCCCTACAGTCAAGCATGGTGGTGGCAGCATCATGCTGTGGGGCTGTTTCTCAGCCAAGGGGCCTGGCTATCTGGTCCGCATCCATGGGAAGATGGATAGCACGGCCTACCTGGAGATTTTGGCCAAGAACCTCCGCTCCTCCATCAAGGATCTTAAGATGGGTCGTCATTTCATCTTCCAACAAGACAATGACCCAAAGCACACAGCCAAGAAAACCAAGGCCTGGTTCAAGAGGGAAAAAATCAAGATGTTGCAGTGGCCTAGTCAGTCTCCTGACCTTAACCCAATTGAAAACTTGTGGACGGAGCTCAAGATTAAAGTCCACATGAGACACCCAAAGAACCTAGATAACTTGGAGAAGATCTGCATGGAGGAGTGGGCCAAGATAACTCCAGAGACCTGTGCCGGCCTGATCAGGTCTTATAAAAGACGATTATTAGCTGTAATTGCAAACAAGGGTTATTCCACAAAATATTAAACCTAGGGGTTGAATAATAATTGACCCACACTTTTATGTTGAAAATTTATTAAAAATTAACTGAGTAACATAACTTGTTGGTTTGTAAGATTTATGCATCTGTTAATAAATCCTGCTCTTGTTTGAAGTTTGCAGGCTCTAACTTATTTGCATCTTATCAAACCTGCTAAATCTGCAGGGGGTTGAATACTACTTGTAGACACTATATCTCTTGATTTTTTTAAAATGAAAATGCCATGCCATATCCTGTGAGTAAGTCAACGCAATCAGGCAGTACTTACCGTATTTTTCGCTTTATAAGACGCACTTTTATTCCCCCAAATTTTGGAGGAAAGTGAGGGGTGCGTCTTATAAACCGAATATACTGATTATATACTGCAGGGTCCAGGGGAGGTGGGGCCGCTCTGGAGCGGTGCTGGGGGGGCTGGTGGAGGCTGGTATAGGCTTGTGAAGCTGCAGGCGGCAGCGTTTGATCTCCTGCACCCGCTCATATAATATGCACAGCCGCTGTCCACCACCGTGGTGCTGAAACTGCACCGCGGCGATGGGCTGGGGGAGCTGCACATATTATATCTGCCTGTGCTCCCCTTTGATCACACATGCCCCCATGTGTTAGCTATGGCCCCCATGCTGCTGCCCATAGTAAAATAATAAACTCTTTACTCACCACCTCCAGCGTGTCTGCCCAGTCTCCCTCCTGCCGCTGTGATCAGGCACGCAGAGATATCACACTGCTGTGCCGATCACATGACCAGGACCGTGAACCAGGAAATGCAGGAGGCCGGAGCTCAACCCCGAGGAGGGGTACACAAGGGAACACAGCGCTGGAGAAGGTAAGGAAAGAGTTTATTTTACTAAAAGCAGCAGCAGGGGGCAGTGTGTGTGCCAGCCACAGGGGGAAGTGTGTGTGCCAGCCACAGGGGGCAGTGTGTGTGCCAGCCACAGGGGGCAGTGTGCGTGCCAGTCACAGGGGGCAGCGTGTGTGCCAGCCACAGGGGCCAGCATGTGCCAGCCATAGGAGCCGTGTGCCAGCCATAGGGGACATGTTGCATCACTGGGGGACGTGTGCCAGCACAAGGGGGCTATATTCAATATAAGGTGGTCATATCCAGATTAAGGGGTCTAATTTTAGGATGGGGGGGCTATGAGGGACATATACTCTATATGATTTGTTAGACAGACACTGGCATTATAAGACGGACCCCATTTATTAAAAAAAAATCTCTATTCCTTCACCAAATTTGGGGGTGCGTCTTATAATCCGGTGCGTCTTATAAAGCGAAAAATACGGTAAATGAATATGTATTGGAGAATGCAGTCACACAACTGCAAAGTTGTGGACCACCATCCAGGCCCAATATGATATCAATGGCTCTCTCCCATGAACCTGGAGCCAGGGAAGGCCGTATGCGATATCAGTGCAAACCTGGTGGCAGCATTATGCCTTGGCAACATTACTTGTTTATTGCATGGATTGATCTGGTTGTCCAGAAATTTCTAGGTCACTATTCCACCTGGAAGTGCTGCCGCAGAAGGCACGGTCGCTGTGTGCTCACTTTTTAAAATGGAAATACCGGACTTCCTGTTCCTGCGCTGAGATGTGAGGAGGGAGAAGGAGCAGCTCCATACAGCCCCTGCAATATACAGCGACCTACAGAAACAAATAGCACCCTAGACCAACATATAAAGGCTGCACTGAATTAACAGTTGTCAGTGCATGGATCGTTATCTCCTCAGAAGTGGAGGAACACCATTCAAGCCCAGAGCAGAGCAGAGGGATGAGGGGGGGAGTGTAGATAACATGGCACCCACAGTGAAGGGGAAGGAGGGGGAGGACGGAGAGGAACCACAAGGGCTGCTGCAGCAATGTGCAGGAGGCCAAGATAACAGAAGAATTCAGAGTATGCAGAGTGGTACAGAGACATTGGGCTTAGGGGAAAGATATGAGATGGATTACAAAAGGCTGGCAAAAGAAGTGTCAGATCATCTGACAGCAGAAATCAGAGAGGCAATAGCAACCTCAGTGAAGGAGGCTTTGGCTGCGCTGCAGGAGGATGTGGAGCACCATGATATGAGACTGACAGAGGTAGAGCAAAGAGTTTCTGATGCTGAAGAGAATCTGACAAGATTGGAGGGCAGATTTAAGGAGCTAAACACTAATGCTCAGCTTATGAAGGATAAAATAGAAGATCTCGAAAACAGATCTAGGAGGAATAATTTAAGGCTGGTGGGTCTGCCTGAGACAGTGACAACAAAATATTTGGACTCAATCTGTGAAAAAGAATTACCCCAGGCTTTAGGCTTACCACATAGCTGCCGTGTAGAAAGAGCGCACAGAGTGGGACCCATAAGGGAGCAAAGAGATGGTCACAGTAACAATGATAATACCCCCAAGCAAGGTGAAATGTCCAGAGCAAGACAGGTTATTATAAAATACCTGGAATACAAAGATAAAGAAGAAATTCTACGGGCCTTCAGGAATAGGAAACAGGCACTATGCATTCAGGGACACAAGATTCTATTATTTGGCGACTATTCGGCAGAAGTCACACGAAAAAGAAAAGCATTTAGCCAGATCTGCACTGCCCTCTATCACAAAAACATTAAATTTCAGCTTTTATACCCAGCAATACTAAGAGTAAGAGGAGCAGATGGGGTCACAAAGAATTTTTGGGATCCTTCAGAGGCGGAGCGAGAGATACTACAGGACGGGAGAACACGGCGACAGGAGAGGAATGGAAAAGAAGGGACTTTCACTGATCCGAAACATGCAGATCCTGCAAACATAACATCTGCAGTTAGATCCGACAACGAGCCAGAGTGGAGTCAATCGAGATCCAGACCAGCCAGTCCGAAGGAAAAGCGACAGATGGCGACTTCAGCTGGGAAAAGAGGAGGAAGAGGCAGCAGCTCATGAACAAGCAGGCAAGACAAGGACTTAATTTGAGACTGCTGAATGGAGCCGTATGGTGACAAATGTGCCTTAACTCTCTAAAGTCTCGCCTACCTCCTTCTCTCTTTCTTCTCTATCTCTTTTTCTTTCACTCCCTTTTTCTCTCTCTCTTTTTCATGCTTATCACTTTTTCCCTTTTATCATTTACTAATGCTTTTTTTTTTTTTTCCTTCTTCTCTCTCTCTTTTTCTTCTCTTAATGACGGTTTTAGGAGCTTGATAAATTTATAAAGGCTGCTTAGGGGCAAGGAGTTAATAGCCAATAGAGGGGGAGAGGTGACTTAGTGGGGTGGCTTCATGGAGAGCTTGACTTGAAGCAGGGGTTTGAAAGGAGTCTCAATCATCTCAGAAAAAATGGAAGACGTTAATTGTATTTGTAAAGTTGGGGATGGGAGGGGTTATATACAGTTGGGGGAGGGGAGGGGAGGGGAAGAGAGTTGGGGAATCCATACGACACGGCCTGAAAAAGGAACTGTTGATTTTGGGGATTATGGTTAAGCTCATTACGTGGAATGTTAAGGGACTCAGATCGCCACACAAACGAAATATGATACTACGTCATCTCAAGAAGCTTAAGGTTGATATTGCTTTATTACAGGAGACGCACTTGCAAAAGGATGAGTTCTTCCGTATGAATAAGATGTGGGTGGGAAGGGTATATGGGTCGGCCTCAAACGGTAGGAAAGCAGGGGTTCTTATTTTGATCAATAAAAACTTTGCACACGAGGTAGAAACACAAGATTCAGATGAAGAAGGAAGATACATACATATAAAGATTTCAGGTACTCAAGGCACTTTTAGTATCCATAATATATATGCACCCAATACGGAACAAAGGGGTTTTTTTGAAAATATAGCTAATAAGATTTTGCTGGATGGGGATATATGTAAATTGGTGGGGGGAGACTTCAATACAGTGGTTTCTCAGGAAGAAGACAGGAGGAGTCAGGGGAAGCAGGGGAGGAACACGGAGGGGTCGCTGAGAGCATTGTTAAATACAACTACACTACAGGATTGCTGGAGATTATATCACCCGCAAGAGAGAGAATTTACACACTATTCCCACCCACACGACTCTTGGTCAAGGATTGACCTTTGGCTGACAAGTGAGAATTTATTGCAGAGGGTAGAAGAGATAGTTATAGAGACTATGGTAATATCGGATCATAGCCCAGTGGTAGTCAGTATAGCTGACAAAGTTCAGAGAGGACAGGATTATATATGGCGCTTCCCCTCATTCTTGACTTTGGACGAGAACTTCCATAGAATACTGAGAGAATGGTGGGTGGATTATACACTGATGAATCAGGAGCACAGTGGGGAAACACTATTGTATTGGGAGACGGCTAAGGCAGTTTTGAGAGGGAAAGTGATAGGATATACGACAAAGGTGAAACAACAGGCACAAGTAAAGTTTCAGGAGGCTAGCCGGGCAGTCAGGGAAGCATATACTGACTTCTTAAAAAAACCATCAAGGGTGACAAAAGCAAAGTGGGTGGAGGCGAAGGGCAATTTTGAGAACTGGGTAGAAAGGAAAGAAGGTATGTACAGGACACAACAAGAGGCAGAGTTGAATCGTTTCGGGAACAAGGCAGGGAAGTTATTGGCAAATCTGGCAAGGGGACGACGACCGATGACACATATTATGACACTGAGAAATGCTGTGGGGAGTAAAACGACAGATCCCAAAGAGATAAACGACATTCTTGGAGACTTCTATGCAGGTTTATATAAAGAGGAGGGGTTAGATGATAGGAGAGAAGGAAATGAGTGGTTAAAAGGAACAAAAATGCCTACGCTCACGGAGGAAAATTTACAGGCTCTGAATAAAGAGGTGATGGAGGAGGAGGTGCTACAGGTTATAGGAGAGTTAAAAACGACAAAAGCCCCGGGACCAGATGGCTTTAGCGGCAGTTTTTTCAAAATTATGAAGGATCAAATCTCACCTATACTGACAGAGTTATTCAATAAGATAATGGACGGGGAAAGAATATCGGGTACACTTAATACAGCCTATATAAAGCTCATTCCTAAAGGAGGAAAGAATTTAGAAGTCCCATCTAGTTATAGGCCCATCTCGCTGATTAATCAAGACCTAAAAATTTTAGCGAAGTTGATGGCAAATAGGTTAGCGGCAGTATTGCCAGAGATTATAGATCTCCCCCAGGCTGGCTTTGTTAAAGGACGTTCAGTGGTGACAAACATTAGGAAAGTAATGCTAGCAATTGATGTAGTAAAGCAGATGAGAGAAGGGGGGGAGGGGAATCCAGCCTTGATCACCTTGGATGCGGAGAAAGCCTTTGACAATGTGAGGTGGTCATGGCTGGAACAGATGTTAGATCACCTGGGCTTACACGGAGCTTTTAGGAATTTTGTGAGGGTTCTTTATGCAAATCCTCAGGCAAGAGTGAGTACCCCGGGATTTCTGTCAAAAACATTTCCTTTGATGAAGGGAACCAGGCAAGGATGCCCGATGTCACTACTATTGTTTAACTTGGCTATTGAACCACTGGCTAGACGTTTGAATGAGGGGGGGTGGTTTGAAGGGATCAAGGTAGGGAGGAAGTCATTGCACTCAGCCTTATTTGCTGATGATATAATCCTGTTCATGAGCAAACCTAAAACACAATTGAGTAGAGTCATAGAACAAATTGAGGAGTTTGGGAGGTTAGCAGGGTTTAGACTAAAGGTACCATCACACTAAGCAACTTACCAGCGATCCCAACAACGATAGGGATCGCTGGTAAGTTGCTAGGAGGTTGCTGGTGAGATGTCACACTGCGACGCTCCAGCGATCCCACCAGCAACCTGACCTGGCAGGGATCGCTGGAGCATGGCTACACGAGTTGCTGGTGAGCTCACCAGCAACCAGTGACCAGCCCCCAGCGCTGCGTGGAAGATGCTGCGCTTGGTAACTAAGGTAAATATCGGGTAACCAACCCGATATTTACCTTGGTTACCACCGCACGGAGCTACACGTGCAGAGAGCAGGGAGCAGAGCACACTGAGCGCTGCTCCCTGCTCTCCTAGTTACAGCACACATCGGGTTAATTACCCGATGTGTGCTGCAGCTAAATGTGCACAGAGCAGGGAGCAGCGCACAATGCTTAGCGCTGGCTCCTTGCTCTCCTAGCTACAGCACACATCGGGTTAATTACCCGATGTGTGCTGCAGCTACATGTGCACAGAGCAGGAGCAGCACACAATGCTTAGCGCTGCTCCCTGCTCTCCTAGTTACAGCACACATCAGGTTAATTACCCGATGTGTGCTGCAGCTAAATGTGCACAGAGCAGGGAGCAGCGCACAATGCTTAGTGCTGGCTCCTTGCTCTCCTAGCTACAGCACACATCGGGTTAATTACCCGATGTGTGCTGCATCTAAATGTGCACAGAGCAGGGAGCAGCACACAATGCTTAGTGCTGGCTCCCTGCTCTCCTAGTTACAGCACACATGGGGTTAATTACCCGATGTGTGCTGCAGCTAAATGTGCACAGAGCAGGGAGCAGCGCACAATGCTTAGCGCTGGCTCCCTGCTCTCCTAGCTACAGCACACATCGGGTTAATTAACCCGATGTGTCCTGCAGCTACATGTGCACAGAGCAGGAGCCGGCACTGACAGTGAGAGCGGTGGAGGCTGGTATCGAAGGTAAATATCGGGTAACCAAGGACAGGGCTTCTTGGTTACCCGATGTTTACTGTGGATACCAGCCTCCGCAGAAGCCGGCTCCTGCTCCTGCACATTTAGTTGTTGCTGTCTCGCTGTCACACACAGCGATCTGTGCTTCACAGCAGGACAGCAACAACTAAAAAATGGCCCAGGACATTCAGCAACAACCAACGACCTCACAGCAGGGGCCAGGTTGTTGCTGGATGTCACACATAGCAACATCGCTAGCAACTTCACAAAAGTTGTTCGTTACCAGCGATGTTGCTAGCGATGTTGCTTAGTGTGACGGGGCCTTTAACAAAAACAAATGTGAAATTCTCTTCTTGGACGGAAAGAGAGCGGAGGGGGGGAGGGGTGCATTATGTGACATTCCAATAGCTAGAAATACAATTAAATACTTGGGAGTACAGGTTGGGAGGGATACAAAAACCATATATTCATTAAATTATTCCCCTTTGATCGAGAAAATTGAACGTGAACTGCAAGGTTGGGCAAATTTGCCGTTGACTCTTCTGGGAAGAAATCATCTAATAAAAATGATGAGCTTTTCCAAGCTTCTCTATCCAATGCAGACAATCCCATTGCTTCTTAAACACTCGGATGTGAACAGATTGACAAAAGCGTTCTCACGTTTTTTTGTGCAAGGGATATAGGCCGAGGATTAGTGCCAAAAAGCTAATGTTATCAACAGAAAATGGAGGGATCAGACTACCTAACATCAGGGGGTACAATTTGGCCTATATCTTAAGACATGTAGTCGATTGGATTAGACGAACAAGTAGGTATTCTGACTGGGATATAGAGGCAGAATTTTGTAAACCTTGGGACCTGAGTTCAATCCTACATACCTCCATTCCAAATTTGCCGCCCAACATTAAACACTCACTGATTTGTAGAGACACAGTGATGACTTGGAAGGCGGTTAGGAAAAAGTTCGGGTTAGCCTGGAACATCTCCAAATTCCTTAATATATGGGCTTGTCCTGACTTTCCACAGGGAAGGGAAAATTATCTCTTTAAAGAATGGAGGGAAAAAGGGATTGGAACTCTAAAAAACCTGATGCATGATACAGAACGGAAATGGATGACGTGTGAGGAGTTGAGAGCAAAGTATGACTTGCGCCCATTCCAGACTCTCCAGTTTGAACAGGTGAAACAAGGGATAATGAAGAAACTATACAACATAAATAACGAATATGAGGTAAATCAGATGGATGCGATCATATTAAGGGACATCCATGCCACAAATATATCAAGTCTTTATGGAAATATGAGAGAAGTGTTAGTCCCTAACATATCAGGAAGAATGTTGGAAGGGTGGGCAAAGCAGTTGGGAGATCAAGAAGTGGAGGAGAAGATTTTGAATGGTTGGATGGTGATGAGAAAGAAGATTGTGAATGAGAACTTAAGAGATACCCAATTCAGGATCATACATAGAGCTATCTATGGATTTAATATACTGAATGCAAGACATCCAGATAAGATGATGAGTTGTCCAAATTGTGGTACGGAAAAAACAGATCTATATCATGGGATATGGCAGTGCGAAAGGATTGAAAGATTTTGGAAACAAGTCCAAGGGGTAGTGAGGAAAATCTGGAATAGAAATGTAGAGTTAAGCTGGTGTCACACACAGCGACAACGACAACGACGTCGCTGCTACGTCACCATTTTCTGTGACGTTGCAGCGACGTCCCGTCGCTGTCGCTGTGTGTGACATCCAGCAACGACCTGGCCCCTGCTGTGAGATCGCCGGTCGTTGCTGAATGTCCAGCTTCATTTTTTGGTCGTCACTCTCCCGCTGTGACACACACATCGCTGTGTGTGACAGCGAGAGAGCGACGAAATGAAGCGAGCAGGGAGCAGGAGCCGGCGTCTGGCAGCTGCGGTAAGCTGTAACCAGCGTAAACATCGGGTAACCAAGGGAAGACCTTTCCCTGGTTACCCGATATTTACCTTCGTTACCAGCCTCCGCCCTTGCTGCCAGCGCCGGCTCCTGCTCTGTGCACATGTGGCTGCAGTACACATCGGGTAATTAACCCGATGTATACTGTAGCAAGGAGAGCAAGGAGCCAGCGCTAAGCAGTGCGCGCGGCTCCCTGCTCTCTGCAGTGTGACATGTAGCTGCAGTACACATCGGGTTAATTAACCCGATGTGTACTGTACCTAGGAGAGCAAGGAGCCAGCGCTAAGCGCGGCTTCCTGCTCTCTGCACATGTAGCACAGCGACGTTATGATCGCTGCTTCTGCTGTGTTTGACAGCTAAGCAGCGATCATAACAGCGACTTACAAGGTCGCTGTTACGTCACAGAAAATGGTGACGTAACAGCGACGTCGTTGTCGCTGTCGCTTAGTGTGAACCCAGCTTTAGATCCAATGGTCTGGTTATTTCACTATCAGCATCGAGAGGAGGGAGAGAAAGGGGGAGACAAGTTACCGAATCTTTTCCATGATATAGCAATGATAAGTAAAAGGGCTATTCTTCAGAAGTGGCTGGTGAACGAAATACCAACAAAAGAAGAACTTGTTAATCAATTGAAAAAAACGCTCATGTTGGAGAAGGTGATGGTGGAGAGGTGTAAAGAAAGGATGACAGCAACATTTTTCAGTAAATGGAGAAAGTTCATAAGCGTTATATGTCCTAGAGAAGAAACAATACAAATAATGTCCACATTTGTGTCTACGGAATGGTACATGAAGGAAGACCTGTCAGGGTCCCTGTGCGAGCTGAAAGTATAGTTGGCCAAATTCTGGGTCGTGTCGCATGGAGAGGGGAGGGGGGGGTGGGAGGGATAGTGTTTATAAGTAATGTTTGTAACAAGTTATCGAGGAATGCTGAAGGGGGGTAGCGGAGACTGAATAAAGGAAATATACATTGACGAAGAAGGGGAAGGAGCAAATTTGATGACCGTGACAAATATTTGATCGATAAATTGTAGAGACTGTTATTTGATATTTTGATTTGTTGACCCTTATTTTCTTCATTCTGTACCCTTTTTTACCATTAAAAGAAAAGAAATAAAAATTTGGTTTAAAAAAAAAAAAAAAAAAATGGAAATACCAGCTCACATCCTGTGTGTTGCATGGACCATACTTCCCTGGTGTGTAAACACATTATGGGGAAAGGGGGGGATTGTTGCTGCTGTCCTGCTGTCTGCTGTCACGGCCGGGCGGTCGGGTAGACCCAGGAGGTGGATCCACTGGACCGGACTCTAAGATGGTGGTAAGGAGTCCGGCAGCTGAAGCACTGAAGGGCGGCAGAACAGTCCGTGCAAGTGAGGGCAGCGGAGGAGTCCCTGGGACCACGGAGTCACAGATGGTGGTACTGGTGACGTAGCTCAGGTTCGGAAGCCGAGATGATAGTAGGCGGGGTCCGGAACCTCTGGAGCGGGATGACGGGTCACCGCAGGGATCCGAGATGGTACGGACTGTCAGTTGGCAGACGGACAGCGTGCGGGGTTCAGGACACGGCAGACTGGATGGCGCGGCAGGTACGGCTCTACAAAGAGAGATAGGTGAGTATAGGCACATAAACACCAGGAGACCTGACTCCTAGCTCAGGGAACACGAAGATCAGGCCCCGCCCCCTTGGACAATGACCCCCTATATACCCTGTACCTGTGCAACCTCATTTCCTGTTAATGGACGCTGGCCCTTTAAGAAAGGGTCAGTGACCGCGCGCGCGCCCTAATGCGCATGCGCGCCGCCCGAGTGCCAGAAGCCAGGGAAGGAGGCTGCGAGGAGGACGCAGGGGAGCCGGCCAGGTCCAGGGAAGCTGTCGGGCGCCGGGATCGGGGTCCAGGGACCCTGGGACGGACGGGATCCGGTGGCTGGAGAGCGGGGAGCGTGGCAGGTGAGCCGGGGAGCGGGGGTGAGGACCCGGGAAGCGTGACAGTACCCCCCCCCCCACGCCCCCCTCCCCGCAACCGGGACATGAAGGCACGGATAAGAGGAGTGCCCACGTTCTCCCTGGGCTCCCAAGACCTATCCTCAGGACCATACCCCTCCCAGTCCACCAGGAAGAACTGCCGACCTCGTACGGTCTTCATGGCCACGATATCCCTTACCGCATAGATGTCATCATCGGCAATAGGTGGAGGAGCCGGACTGGCAGCAGCGGAGAAAGGACCAAGGACAACCGGCTTGAGCAGGGAGACGTGGAATGAGTTGGGTATCCTCATCGTGGCCGGGAGCTGTAGCTTGTAGGATACCTCATTGATCTTGCGGAGGACCTTAAACGGCCCGATGTAGCGAGGACCCAGCTTGTAGGACGGTATCTTCAATCGGATGTACTGGGAAGCAAGCCAGACCAGGTCACCAGGAGAGAAACACGGAGGATCCAGACGTCTCTTGTCAGCGTGTTTCTTCATCCGCTGGGAAGCGCGCCCAAGGGACGCCTTGACAGAGTCCCAAATGGTAGCAAAGTCACGGACAGCAGTATCAGCAGCCGGGACATCCGATGAAGGGGATATAGGCAGCGGGACGGCGGGCTGAAGTCCGTAAACAACATGGAAGGGTGATTTGGAGGATGACTCACTGACGTGGTGGTTATGGGCGAATTCAGCCCAAGGCAGAAGCGAGGACCAGTCGTCGTGATGGGCGTTGACATAGTGACGTAGGTATGAGGTCAAGATTTGATTGACCCTCTCCACTTGGCCATTAGACTGAGGATGGTAAGCAGAGGAAAAGTCCAGAGTCACTCCCAGATGTTTGCATAGAGCCCTCCAGAAGCGGGAGGTGAACTGGGTTCCTCTGTCGGACACGATGTGGGATGGAAAGCCATGCAAGCGAAAGATGTGATGTATATAGGCTTCCGCGAGTTCCTGAGCTGAGGGCAGTCCGGCCATAGGAACGAAGTGGGCCATTTTGGAGAATCGATCAACCACGACCCATATGACTGTGTGCCCGGAGGATAATGGCAAGTCCGTAATAAAGTCCATAGCTATGTGTTGCCACGGGACTGAGGGTATCGGCAGAGGCAGAAGACGGCCATGGGGCAAGTGGTTGGGCGTCTTGTTCCTGGCACAGGAGGAGCAGGCAGAGACAAAAGCAGCGACGTCCGTGCGAAGGGATGGCCACCAGTAATGGCGTACAATCGCACCCCATGTTCTCTTCTGGCCTGCATGGCCGGCTGTTTTTGATGCATGACCCCAGTGTAACACTTTTTGCCTGTCGGTCTCAGAGACATAGGTCTTCCCGGGCGGTATCTGGGCTAGAGTGACAGGGGCCACCGGAACGATGTTGCTAGGACAGATGATGGGTTGGGTAGTCGCTTCCTCCTGCTCCATGGGCATGAAAGACCTGGACAAGGCATCAGCGCGTACATTCTTGTCCGCGGGTCGGAAGTGAAGCTGAAAGTCAAACCTGGCAAAGAATAAAGACCACCTGGCTTGCCGTGGGTTCAGTCGCTGAGCGGACCGCAGGTATTCCAAGTTCTTGTGGTCAGTGTAAATTATCACGGGATACACTGCACCTTCCAGGAGGTAGCGCCATTCCTCCAGTGCCAGTTTGACTGCCAAGAGCTCTCGGTCCCCGATGGTGTAGTTGCGTTCAGACGCTGAGAAGCCCTTGGAGAAGAATCCGCAAGTCACCATCTTCCCGGAGGAGGATTTCTGCATGAGCACTGCTCCGGCTCCTGAGGAGGAGGCATCCACCTCCAAGGTGAACTGGCGGTTTAACTCCGGACGGTGGAGTACAGGAGAGGAAGCAAAAGCTCGCTTCAATGAGCCAAACGCGGCGTCGGCCGCAGGCGACCAGTCCTTTGGATTTGCCTCTTTCTTAGTCAAAGCGGAAAGTGGAGCAGTCAGAGCAGAGAAGTGAGGGATGAATTGGCGGTAGTACCTCGGATTCCTTTTTATCAAAGACATCCGCAAAGGTCCAATAGGCCGAGGGCAGCCCCGGTAGGTTCTCAGGAACCAGAGGTTGTCGGATGGGTTGTGTGGATTTTAGACATCTCTCATGACACGAAGAACCCCAGCGGGTGATGTCGCCTGTACCCCAGCTGACTGATGGTTCGTGGGCCCGTAACCATGGAAGACCCAGCAGGATCTGATGGGACATGTGAGGGAGGACGTAGAAGGCGATGGTCTCGGTGTGAAGAGCACCGATCCGCAGTTCAACCGGCCTGGTGGTCCAGGAGATGGTGTCAGAAAGGGGTCTCCCATCTACAGAGGCAATCACCAGGGGCTTGTTGAGTGGAATAACAGGCACTTGGTATTTGTCCACGGTGGCTTGCTGGATGAAATTGCCTGCTGCCCCGGAATCGAGGTAGGCCTCAGCCGTGAACCGCGTCTCTCCCGTTGTCACTTGCACGGTCCATGTGACCGGATCAGAGAGAGTCCCAGCACCTAGGGTGGCCTCTCCTACCAACCCTAGGCTTTGGAGTTTCCCGGCCTTTCCGGACAGGAACGGAGGAGGTGTGTGTCCTCACCACAGTAAAAGCAGAGGCCCTTAGCGAGCCGCTCTGCTCGTCGTTGTTCGGACTGCCGTATCCGGTCAATCTGCATGGGCTCGTGGACGGGAATCCCAGCGGTAGAAGACTGAGGTACGGAGGTCTTCTGTGGAGGAGAGGGATGCCGGACTGGACGTCTCTCCCGAGACAGCTCTTTGGAGCGCTCCTGAAAACGGATGTCTACTCGAGTTGCTAGGGCAATCAGGGCATCTAGGGTGGAGGGCACGTCACGGCCCGCCAACTCGTCTTTGATGCGGCTTGAGAGACCCTCCCAGAAGGCGGCTGTTAGGGCCTCATTATTCCAGCTGAGTTCTGAAGCCAACGTGCGGAAACGAATGGCGTATTGGCCCACCGTCAGTGTTCCTTGACGCAAGCGGAGAAGGGATGAAGCAGACGCAGAGGCGCGTCCCGGCTCGTCAAAAGTGCTGCGAAAGGCCTGCAGGAACTCTTGAAGATCCTTGGTCATAGGGTCCTCCTTTTCCCACAAGGGGTTCATCCACGCCAGCGCCTCGCCCTCCAGGTGAGACATTATAAAGGCGACCTTGGCTTGGTCAGAGGCGAACAGATGTGGCAGCTGCGTGAAATGAAGGGAACACTGGTTAATGAAGCCCCTGCAGGTCTTGGGATCTCCAGCATAACGAGGTGGTGAAGCCAACCGGAGTTGGGAAGCACCCGACGAGGCTGCCACTGGTGCGGGAGCCGTGGATTGTCCATTGGAGGACCTGGGTGCCGCAGGCGTCATGGAAGCTTGTAACGTGTACAGGCGGGTGTCCACGGAGGTCATAAATTGCAGCATGCGGGTCTGGACTTCACGCTGGCGTTGGAGTTCCTCTTGCAGGGCCAATAGTGCTGCAGCGGGATCCATGGCCTGATCTTACTGTCACGGCCGGGCGGTCGGGTAGACCCAGGAGGTGGATCCACTGGACCGGACTCTAAGATGGTGGTAAGGAGTCCGGCAGCTGAAGCACTGAAGGGCGGCAGAACAGTCCGTGCAAGTGAGGGCAGCGGAGGAGTCCCTGGGACCACGGAGTCACAGATGGTGGTACTGGTGACGTAGCTCAGGTTCGGAAGCCGAGATGATAGTAGGCGGGGTCCGGAACCTCTGGAGCGGGATGACGGGTCACCGCAGGGATCCGAGATGGTACGGACTGTCAGTTGGCAGACGGACAGCGTGCGGGGTTCAGGACACGGCAGACTGGATGGCGCGGCAGGTACGGCTCTACAAAGAGAGATAGGTGAGTATAGGCACATAAACACCAGGAGACCTGACTCCTAGCTCAGGGAACACGAAGATCAGGCCCCGCCCCCTTGGACAATGACCCCCTATATACCCTGTACCTGTGCAACCTCATTTCCTGTTAATGGACGCTGGCCCTTTAAGAAAGGGTCAGTGACCGCGCGCGCGCCCTAATGCGCATGCGCGCCGCCCGAGTGCCAGAAGCCAGGGAAGGAGGCTGCGAGGAGGACGCAGGGGAGCCGGCCAGGTCCAGGGAAGCTGTCGGGCGCCGGGATCGGGGTCCAGGGACCCTGGGACGGACGGGATCCGGTGGCTGGAGAGCGGGGAGCGTGGCAGGTGAGCCGGGGAGCGGGGGTGAGGACCCGGGAAGCGTGACATCTGCAATGTTTTTAAATATCAAGACTCCAAGGTGGGTCTCCAAGTTGTGACTTGTCTGTACTGGCAGGGGTATGGGAGCACCAGCCCTATACCTGTCTCTCATCCACCTCTATATTTCTTATGTCAATAGTCTGAGAAGCTAATAGTTATGCCAAAACAGTGGTGCTGCACTGTAAAATGTATTTTTGCTGTTTTGGACACTTTTCGACCCTCCAAAAGGTGTTTTCTCTGCCTTATGTTTGGCCTCCCATTGCATTCAATGGGGTTTGAAAAGATTTGAATAAGTTTGGTTTGGCAAATGTAGCATTTGTTCAGTTAGGCTCAGCGAACTGAACTTTGAAATGTTCGCTCATCTCTAGGCTCTTATATACAGCTTTCTAGAATACTGTATATAAGAGACCAAGCCACTCTGTATACCTTAAAAAACACTTTTATTATACTCACCTTGGGGGCCGTCCGGTACTATAGGTGTCGCTGGTCTCCAGTCCGGCGCCTCCTCTTTGCTGTGATCGCCATCCTCTCACTACCCAGCCCAGTGTAGATGATGTGTCCTACGTCATTCCCACAGGCTGGTACTGTGGTCCTGCACAGGTGCACTTTTATCTGCCTTACTGAGGGAAGATCAAAGTACTGTAATGTGCAGGTGCGAGGAAAGTTAAAGACCCCCCATGTGCTCATCTTTAGTAGTCACATCATTCTTGTCTGCTGCACCAAACCTTAGACAGGGCAAAGAGCATAGGCTGTGGTGGTGCAGGAAGCTGGCGGCTCCCTACTCCACTATTATGTCCAACCAAATGTATGAGGACACAGATTGGGCATGTGCCGACCTCCTGACACAGCTTCCCAAATCCAGCATCTTAGACATGAGTTATGCTAAAGAAAGTATATTTACTTATGATTATAACAAGTGTCATTCTAAAGACGCCATATAATAATGGTAGATCATGTTTTTTTCTCCCAATTTTAAACAGTTAAATAAATATAATTTATCTAATTCATACAGTGTGTCCTAGAAACCTCCCAAAGTGAGAAATAGTTGTCCTTTAGTGTTTGAAAGTTATCAGTGTAGACAGATATATAGTGTGTGCAGACATGTTTTATATTACCTCTACCTGAAAAAATAGTAATCAGAAATATGGAAATACATGTGACATTATGTAATGTAAAACTTTATAAAAGTAAATGTCATAAAATCATTTTGGGAGAAAATATTTCTGGTTTACACAAAGATAACTGGCGAGACTGTTGCTCTGACCCATCAGATAGTTCTTCTATCGCTGCTTCCGGGCTCTATTGGACCTCAGAAGCGGAGTCTTCTGCAACTTTGTCTTACAGCTGCTCATTCAGTGATACCGAGACATTGACAAACAACAGGGGTACCGACTATGCGGGATTGGCAACTGGAGTTCACTCATATATATATATATAATATGGATGATCTATCAGAGGAAGCGATGGGAGATAACTCAAAATTTGTTCGGGATCGGCAGCCTTCGATAATGTTTAGCGAGTCTCCTGACTTCCATGCCATTTTCGGGTCTTAGGATATTCCGCTAGCTTGTGGACTTATCGGCTCCATATATGATACCCCTCCTCCCTCCTTCCCAACCCCCTCCCCTCTTTTTTTTTTTCTTCTCTCTCTCTCTCTCTCTCTCTCTATCTTTCTCTTCTGTATTGTTACAAGTTTTGTCTTATTCTATTTTGCTATAGTTGATAAAGTTAGGATGGAGCCCATTTGCTCCTGACAGCAAAATACTAGCAGCCAATATTGAAAAAATTAATCAATAAGAATACTTAAAAGAAAGATGTAGAAAGCTGCTGTGTATTGACCAGTGAATGTATTAATAGGCATGAGTATATACAAGCCGTGCGTGGCAGATGATTATTTAGAATTAACACTTCCATTTAACTTCAATTTCTTAAATGTCATGAACAAAATTGTTTTTCTTTTCACCTCTTTATCAATAAAGAAAGATTCCACATAAATGTAAACCGCTACACTTACAGTTTTTTCTCCACTGAGTTGTGTTCTTCTATCATCGTTATCCACTTCTTTATTAATTTTCGTTTGACGTCATTCCTGTTGTACATGGAACATCTATCATCATCTCATAAGTAAATGTATCAATATCAGCAATTTGATGAGAATTAGTCATTTCGCCCCTTGACCGTCCATCCCAAATACTTTGCCAACATTTTCTATCTACGTCACACAAATGATACAATTTTGTCTGCTTTGAGCCGTCACTAGAGGGCGCTCACTGTATAGGACAGAAGAAGCATAGAAGGGTCGCGGCATAAATTGACCTCATAGTGCATCTGTCACCATAGGATTTACTTTTCATATATGTGTATCGCAAAATTATTTAATAATTGGGAATTTTTTGTCTTTGAGCCTTTATTTTTTTACTGTCCTATTATGATATTACCTAATTTTTCTTTTCTTCTCCCTTTTATGTAAAAAGTCAGATTACAATTCCTCTATTGTTTTTAACCCATAAAAAACGTTTTTGCATTTTTGTAAATAAAATACGATTAGGGCTGGTCGAACTCTCAAAAAAACAGGACTGGCGGGTCCCTGCTAAATTAGAAAAAAAAAACCCCGGATCTGCTCCGTAATCCGTTATCCATATAAATCTATCTGGACCAGAATTCAGAGATAAAAATGTTGGTGGAACGGATAGGGTGTATGAGCGCACGTGGTGTACTCACTGAGGCTGAGCCGACAATTGAATATTCACTGCTTTGCCCGCCCACCGGTGCGTGTAATTGGTTGCAGTTAGACGTGCCCCCACCCTGAGTGTCAGCGTGTCAGCTGACTGCAAACAATCACAGGCGCCAGGACGGCCGGTGGGCGGGGAAAGCAGTGCAAGTGTCTGCAGGTCAGTATGGTGGTATAAAAATAAATAAATAAAACAATCGACGCAGGGTCCCCCATATTCTGATGCCAGCACAGATAAAGCCCGCGGCTGCAGCCCCCGGATGTTGGGCTTTTTCTGTGCTGTGTATCAAATTAACCCAGAGTCACACATGCGAGTGACTCGCATCACATCACCTGGCACGGCCTGCCGCTCTCCAAACATGAGCATGCAGGTACATAGAAACACATGCGGCCGACCCGCTCCTGTCAGGAGAGTGTGTGGCTGTGCCGGTAATGCAATGCGAGACTCATGCGAGCCTGACATGACATCACCTGGCACAGCCGCACACTCTCCAAACATGAACATACAGGTACATAGAAACACGTGCGGCCATCCCGCTCCTGTTACGAGAGTGTGCGGCTGTGACGCGAGATTCGCGCGAATCCCTCACAAGTAACTCCGGCCTAAGAGAAACCGCATGCGCCTTCTTTTTTTTTTTAAATTCACATAAATAATTAAAAAAAATGATGTGGGCCCCCCCCAATTTTGATGCCCAGCCAAGATAAAACCAACTGGGGCTGTTATTCTAAGCCCGCAGCCGCCCGGTACTGCCGGATCCATTAGATGTGACAATCCTGGTTCTTTACCGGCTCTTGCCGTTGGCAATCGGGGTAAACCCTAGGTTAGTGATGGCACAGGGTGTCTATGAAATACTTGCATCAGAAACCTGTAAATGAAAGTAAATAAATACAAACACAGAGGAAAAAACCTTTATTTTGAATAAAATACAAAAATACGTAAGCACTTTATTAAACCCAAACATCCCTCCAGGTCCTAAGTAATCCACACTAGGTCCCACGCTGCTTTCAGCTCTGCTACATCTCACAGTGAGCAGCCATAGAACATGACCGCCAGCTGTGAGTGCACACATAAGGCTACGTTCACACACCGCGTTATTTTACGCTGCATTTTTGTGCATTTTTTGCGGAAAAAACGCACAAAAAACGCACTCGCGGCAAAAAAAGTAGCAAAAACTGCATGCGTGTTTACCGCGTTTTGGTGCATTTTTTTGCTGCGATTTTGCTCACTGCGTTTTTATGCGTTTTTTATCAGTGAACAATGCCATTAAAGATTGTTGAAAAAAAAAAAAAAGGTCTGAAGTCATTTCTGTCTTCAATATGTTCTTCATTCTCCACTAGTGTATGCAGGAGATCAGACAGCTGCAGAACTACAAGGCTCAGCATGCTCCATCCAGGACTGTATGCTGGAGGGAGAGGCAGGGGGAGCAGAACTACAAGGCTCAGCATCCTCCATCCAATAGTGTATGCAGGAGAGCAGACAGCAGCTGCAGAACTACAAGGCTCAGCTTCCTACATCCAATAGTGTATGCTGGAGAGCAGACAGCAGCTGCTGAACTACAAGGCTCAGCATCCTCCATCCAGGACTGTATGCTGGAGTTTTTTGCCCCCCGAAAAAATGACGTGGGCTTCGCCATATTTTTGTATACTAGTGTTACGTCACCACCGGAGTCCGCTCCAGCGACTTCTGCTCCGATCGCCAGGCGACGCCGTGTTCCTGCCGTGGATGGTGCTGGTGATGGGAGAGGAGTCGATGCCAGCGGCACCGGTGGGCGCAGGCTCCGATCATCCACTGGGCTGGGTTATCTTGGGATCTGCAGTACCACTGGGTGACTGTGGGTGGCGTGTGTCTTCCAGCTGAAGTTGCCAGTGTTCAGCTACAGCCAATGGGAAGACACCACACCCTTCTTAGTTCCCCTCCTGTCTGCTGACCTCTGCCAGAGATAGTTCTGATTTCCTGGCTCCTGGTCTGCCCTATTCTGTTTTGTGATTCCTGTGTGCTGACTTCTGCGTGTTTTCTGACTACCCTTCTGCCTGCTGTTTTTGTACCTCGCTGCCCGATCCGGATTTGACCTCTGCTACGTTTTCTGATTACGTCCTTGTCTGCCAATTCTGTCCCTGTTCTGCTATTCCTGATTTGACCCTGCCTGACGACTACTCTTATTGGACTGCAGCCTTCCACAGGTAGTGATCTCCAGGGCCCTGTGTAATTCCAAATCCCTGTATAGGGGTTAAAGGGTTTCAGGGTTCTGGGGGTCCTGCTTGGTGAGTGGCTTCCCTCTAGTCTGTCCATTACATCCCACCTGAGTCTGTTGATCCAGGCAGGCGTTACAGCTAGCCAGGTACAGCAGGAAGGTACGGGCTGCCCCCAACCCCCAGCTGCCTATTTGTACCCAGCTGGGAACCAAAAATATAGGGAATCCCTTTTTTTTTTTTAATTATTTCATGAATTTCATTAAATAATTAAAAAAAAAAATTACATGGGCTTCGCCCAATTTTTGAGTCCAGCCAGGTACAACTAGGCAGCTGCGGATTGGAACCCGCAGTGCAGAGTGCCCAAGCTTTCTGGGCACCCCTGCTGTAAATTGCAGTCCGCAGCCACCCCAGAAAATGGCGCTTTCATAGTAGCGCCATCTTTTGGCGCTGTATCCAACTCTTCCAGCTGCCCTGGTGGTGAGTGGCTCGCTGGGTAATAATGGGGTTAGGGCTAGCTGTATATTATCAGCTGGCCCTAAGCCCAAAATTCATGGTGTCACGCCAATATTAGACATGGCCACCATGAATCTCTAGTAAAGATAAAAATATTTTTCTGTGTTCCTCTGCAGTAATCCTGGGTCAAGGGTCCCGCGCCGTCCAATCCGGATCCAATATCACCTGATCGGTTTGCTGGAAGGCAAAGCGATCAGATGATGTGTCAGGTTCAAGGACATGAATCACATCACACATCAGCTGATTGTATAAACGGGTTTTATACAATCAGCTGATGCATCAGTGCAAAAAAAAAAATAAAATACTCACTTATGTGCTAATTACCGGCAGCTCCTGGAGCGATCGGACGGGAGTCTGATCCCGTCCGATCGCTGCAGGAGCTGTTGGTAATCAGCTGTTGAAGTCTCCTGACGGCATCAGCTGATAGGTTAAGCCGGCTGGGCGCTAAAAAGCTGGCATCACCACGAGACTTACGATCAGCTGATGCGTCAGGTACCGCATCAGGTGATCACCGCCAGGTCATGCAGCTATCGGACGTGCTGCCCGGGAGACTGCACACAGCTGGAGCGGGAGTGGCGGTACCGGGAGAGGAGCTGGGAGCGGACATGTCGGGAGTCTGCAGACAGGTGAGTATGACTTTTTTTTTTGTACTGCTCACTTGTGATTTCGCAGCTGCTTCCACCTTCCGCCCGGCCATGGCGCCATACGGAGCGGACATGGCGCACTACGGGAGGAGGAAGCAGCAGTGGCGGTACCGGAAGGATTCACGCTTCTGTGTTTACTGACAGAAGGCATCCTCTTCCTGTACATGTCACTTTACTACCCACCCCTTGGGTTTATAGCTGCGTTTTTAGTCATAGAAACGCGCTAAAACGCAGCTATATTTGCAATTTGCATATTTCATTGCATTTTTGAATATCTCATTGAACTCAATGAGAGGAAAACGCAGTGAAAAATGCAAAAATAATTGACATGCTGCATTTTTGTGGGCACCACAAAAACTCAGCTAAAAAAAACCTGCTGTTTGCAGAAAGCAAAAATGAAAACTCAGACTTTGCTGGAGAAGCAAAGTCATGCAGTTTTCTGAGCAAAAAAGCAGCCGAAAAACGTGCATAAACACTGTGAAAAACGCACTGTGTGAACTTACCCTAAGGAAACCTCACACATCACAGATAAGAAAATCTCTATATCATTATGGAATCTATAAGGTTTTCTATATTAGATCAGTAATTTTCTGCACTTACATAGTGGCGATCCTCATGCATATCAGTTCTGTCTTCTCCAGAAATATTGGCACAGTGACGTCCTCACTATTGTACAAGGAAGATACAACAACTTGTGTTAAATGGTCACAAACTGAATAATACAAGCAAATATAAGAAGCTTTGTAATAGATTTTATCCACTTATGAGCCACGTCTACTCCCCCCGGCATTCTGAACTAACCATCAACTCTGAAAAAAAAAGTTTAACTCGATCTTAGTCAAAGCAAAATGGCTTGCCAGTTCTCTGTGATTACACAGCCCATTATAGTCTGTGGAGAGGGAGGAGAAGTGAAGAGCAGAGGGAGAAAACAGGAAAAGATACAGAAATATCGTGTTGCAGTTAGAAAGTAGCTAACCCTATCCAAGAGCTGACATCACAGCTACACTGCTGAGTACTGCTGTATAATGGCCTTCATGCTGCTGCTACTTCTAAACATGTGTAAAGCAGAAAAAAAAGATCAGGAATCCCTCTGTGTGTACTGTGTATAGGAGACGCCATAACAGCGAGTCTCTTCCCACTAGACCTGAGACAACTGGAAACTACAGAGGAGAACACTGGTGAAAAGTATAGGACACAAGTCATCTAATGGCCAGAAATAGTGTTACTCCTCATGTGCACACATGACAGCTTATTCACTTAATTTCAGACCCTGTTCTCTAGATGGCTCAAGCCCCATCAGTCGGACCCCCGACTTTACACTACAACTGTACTTAAAACACATATCTTGCATGTAATATTATTGGCTTCAGCTATCACCTAGTAGTTACAGATAAGAAGAAGCACTACAGGAATTTTACATTTATGAAGGTAGATATTAGTATTTCTGATGAGCATTGATGTCAGGATACATGGGCCCTGTGCCAGAATAATACATGGGCCCTGTGCCAGAATATTACATGGGCCCTGTGCCAGAATAATACATGGGCCCTGTGCCAGAATAATACATGGGCTCTGTGCCAGAATAATACATGGGCCCTGTGCCAGAATAATACATGGGCCCTGTGCCAGAATAATACATGGGCTCTGTGCCAGAATAATACATGGGCCCTGTGCCAGAATAATACATGGGCTCTGTGCCAGAATAATACATGGGCCCTGTGCCAGAATAATACATGGGCTCTGTGCCAGAATAATACATGGGTTCTGTGCCAGAATAATACATGGGCCTGTGCCAGAATAATACATGGGCTCTGTGCCAGAATAATACATGGGTCCTGTGCCAGAATAATACATGGACCCTGTGCCAGAATAATACATGGGCCCTGTGCCAGAATAATACATGGACCCTGTGCCAGAATAATATATGGGTCCTGTGCCAGAATAATACATGGACCCTGTGCCAGAATAATACATGGGCCCTGTGCCAGAATAATACATGGACCCTGTGCCAGAATAATACATGGGCCCTGTGCCAGAATAATACATGGGCCCTGTGCCAGAATAATACATGGGCTCTGTGCCAGAATAATATATGGGTCCTGTGCCAGAATAATACATGGGCCCTGTGCCAGAATAATACATGGACCATGTGCCAGAATAATACATGGGCCGTGTGCCAGAATAATACATGGACCATGTGCCAGAATAATACATGGGCCCTGTGCCAGAATAATACATGGGTCCTGTGCCAGAATAATACATGGACCCTGTGCCAGAATAATACATGGGCCCTGTGCCAGAATAATACATGGGCCTGTGCCAGAATAATACATGGTCCCTGTGCCAGAATAATACATGGGCCCTGTGCCAGAATAATACATGGGCCCTGTGCCAGAATAATACATGGGCCCTGTGCCAGAATAATACATGGGCCCTGTGTCAGAATAATACATGGGCCCTGTGCCAGAATAATACATTGGCCCTGTGCTAGAATAATACATGGGCCCTGTGCCAGAATAATACATGGGCCCTGTGCCAGAATAATACATGGGCCCTGTGCCAGAATAATACACGGGCCCTGTGCCAGAATAATACATGGGCCCTGTGCCAGAATAATACATGGGCCCTGTGCCAGAATAATACATGGGCCCTGTGCCCCGAATAATATATGGACCCTGTGGCAGAATAATACATGAGCCCTGTGCCAGAATAATATATGGGCTTGTGCCAGAATAATACATGGACCCTGTCCCAGAATAATATATGGGTCCTGTGCCAGAATAATACATGGGCCCTGTCCCAGAATAATATATGGGCCCTGTGCCAGAATAATACATGGGCCCTGTGCCAGAATAATACATGGGCCGTGTGCCAGAATAATACACGGGTGTGACGACATGGACTCTGTCAGTGCCTAGCATGGGTTAATGTGGCGCCCCAGGACCTGGTCGCCACAACAGCATTGCCCTTCCAAAGGGTTAATGCTGAGCCTGGAGGTAATTGGGAGGTCCATTGGCCAGCAAGTTTTAACACCCAACGCAGTTCTCCCTCCGGCCAGCAGGGGGAGCTCTGAACCTGGAATTCCAGGGAGCCTTCCCCAAGTCTGACCTGAGGGAGGAAGTAGCAGTCAGTCTGTAGAGAGAAGTAAAAGTGAACAGACGCAGAGTGTGCTGTCCTGTGGATCTGGGGCCTAGAGCTAGAGTAGCTTCGCCCAGGGAAGCAGGAGGAGCAGAGAGGCAGCTAAGAGACTCGGACATCGGAGTCTGTGGCCACCAGGGCTTAAAATACTCCCTGGTAGCCGAATCCGAAGGGCAGGAGAGCTGCAAGCACCTGGCCCATATACATCCCGAAGATACAGCTGCAGCATCAGGGCCCGGTGTGGACTCAGCAGAGAAGCACCAGAGAGGGCCTGCGCAGCCTGCTACAGAGGGAAAGGGACGTACCATCGGTCCCAGCAGCAAAGAGGGCCATTGCTGGATTCAGAGAAGCAGGGTCCTATCATAACAAAGAAAAGCACAGGAGTAGGCCTCATACTCAGCTGGCCAGAAAGATCACCCCAAGTACTTCCAGGCCGACCGGATCCCCATCACCACCTGTAACGGTCTCCCAGGGCTGGACTGTTTCCAAAGTAAAAAAGGAAAAGGTAAAGAGACTGTTGTTTGTGCCTGGTTCTTTCATTGCCTGTCGGCCCTGCACCGTGTTAGCCACACAACCCCATAGACTTTCACGAGCACTAACAGTGTCCCCGGGGCTCCGCTCCACCTGTGGGGAGCAGTACCACCATCGCTGCTATATCATCACCCCGGAGACCTCACACAGCAGCGGCGGCTTACTAGCCGCAGACCACGGGTGGCGTCACGAACACAAACTTTATTCATCAAGCCACATATTAACTGACACCCACCAGGGCCACGGAGTCGGGCCCCACCACCACTGACGTCCCCCGGACTAGTCCGGCCCGGCACCGGGTGTCCCATAGCCCTGGGGTGGGCGAGTCAACTTTGGCGTCACGAACAGGATTTCGTGCCCGGTCCCACCGGGTACTGTGCGCCTGCAGAAATTGTGCTTAAAAGACTGTGTTACTGTTTGCGAACTGCCGCCGCCATTAGCCTCGCCGAGCGCAGGAAGAAGGGGGGCGTGCCTGACAAAGAGCGCGAAGGGAGCGTGCCATCAGAGCAGAGCGCTGTTAACCCCGCGCGACCCAGAAGGGAATTTGAAAAGTGAACGGAGCCTGGTAAGGTTCACTAAGGGGGAGGAAGATGTCCGACACAGAGGGAGAGCAGGTGGCTGCCATAGCCCGAGGCACCGCAGCACCGGCCGAAGCAATCCCAGTCGCCGCCGCCCCAGCCCCCGCTGTAGCGCCGGTAATGCCGATCACAATGCCGTACATCCCGGGAGCAGAATGGCTGCCGCAGTACTCCGGGGAGTCCCATACCTTGAGCGACTTCAGAGAAAGCCTGCACAGCTTGTTCCGGGTGTATCCGCTGACTGAGAGCCAGAAGGTGGGCATATTAATGGGGCAGCTAGCCGGCGCAGCCCAGCGTGAAGTGCAGTCCTGGCCTGATACAGATAAAGGGACAGTAACCCAGATACTGGCCAAGCTAAAGAGTACTTTTGACACCCACACCGCAGCGGAAATAAAGATGAGATTCTTTGGGTGCAAGCAGCGGGCCACAGACAGCCTAAGGGACTATGCCTTAAACTTGCAGGAGGCCCTGAAAGCAGTTAAACAGGTGGACCCAGAGAGTGTACGAGAAGGAGACGAACTCCTAACTGAGCAGTTCATAGAAGGGCTCCTGTCAGATGCCCACAGGACACAGCTGCGTATCATGGTCCTACAGAACCCTGCTCTGGACTTTGCAAAGTTTAAGGACCAGGCCATCCGGGTACTGAGAGAATCTACACCGAATGACCCAGTACCCCTCCAGCCTCTTGCTATCACGTACCCCGGGGTGTTGCCTGCAACACGAGCTGCTGCAGGGGCCGAGGCGCAGTCCCTGGATAAGGATCCCACTGCAGAGCTCATACAGCAGGTCCAGGAGCTGACCAAGACTGTAGCTGCCCTTGCCAAGACCGTGCAGTCTCTACAAGTGACCCCATCGCCTGCAAGAATCGAGTTGGCCTCCAGCCCAGATGACGTCCCATGGATGCGACAGAGGAGGATTCCGCCGACCCGAGGAAAAGACACAGACCGGTATGATTCAACAGGACAACCGATCTGCCGCCGCTGCAGCCAGGCGGGCCACATTGCACGACACTGTCCTTTAAATGGGGCGAGCCTGGGGCCAGGAGCCAACCCCCAGGTGTAAGGAAGCCCGGCTCAACCCCCAGCCGCAGCAAGTATGTGGGAGGACGACCGGTCCTTCCTATTGTGCTGGATGGGATCCCTTTGAATGCCCTCCTGGATACGGGGTCCCAGGTAACAACCATCCCTTATAAACTGTACAACAGATATTGGGCTGATTCAGACATTGACCATGGCCCAGATGATGATTTAACAATTGTGGCCAGTAATGGTCAGCCCTTACCTCAAATTGGGTACAAAGAAGTAACCATTAAAGTGGGGCGGGTAGAATTGCCATGTCAGGGGATGATAATTGTAGATATTGATCGCAAAGAATCTGACCCACTGCTAACCATTGGTACAAATGTGATAGAAAATTGTATTGCCGAAGTGATAATTTTGTTGCAACAGGCGTCTGAAACTGCCAGCTCCGGGCAGCAGCGTGCCCTACAGAGGGAGATCAGAGCCCTGATGAGGAGGCAACAGGTAGAGCTGGCCGGAGGAGAAATTGGCAGTGTGAGGGTAAGTGACCCCCTCCCCATTGCAATACCCCCAAGAAGTGAAATGTTGATATGGTGTCGGGCAGCAATAGGCCTCAAGGGTCAGGATTACCATGCCTTGGTAGAACCGGTGTATTCAGACAGTAGGCCTGGAGTCCTGGTAGCCAGAGGGGTAGCAGACGTCCGCAAGGGGAGAGTGCCCGTCCGTGTCCTGAATTGTGGGGAGGAGGAGGCCAAATTGCCCCGGTACGCCACTGTAGCAAAACTGTACACTGTCAGCAACAATACCATCAAAGCAGTGGAAACCTTGATCCCGTCTGACCAGGCGGAAGACAATGGCTCCAAGGGGCAGCTGGAAGACTGGTGCCAAAAATTACATGTGGGCACCGACTCCACCCCCTCACACCAAAAGCATGGGGTTTACCGGGTGGTACAGGAGTACAAGCGGGTCTTCAGCAAACACCCCCTAGATTTTGGGCAGGTGAAAGGGGTTAAACATCAAATCCCCACGGGTGATCATCATCCCATTAAAGAGAGATACCGCCCTGTACCCCCCGCACAGTATCAGCGTGCCAAAGAGATGTTACGGGAAATGAAGGAGGCTGGGGTTATCAGAGATAGTTGTAGCCCCTGGGCAGCTCCACTAGTGCTCGTAAAGAAAAAAGATGGTACCATGAGAATGTGCGTAGATTACAGGCAGATTAACCGCATTACACATAAAGATGCTTATCCACTACCTAGAATAGAGGAGTCACTAACAGCCTTAAAGTCAGCTAACTATTTCTCCACCTTGGATCTCACCAGTGGGTATTGGCAGGTTCCCGTGGCAGAGGCGGACAAGGAGAAGACTGCATTCACGACACCAATGGGCCTCTGCGAGTTCAACTGTATGCCATTCGGGCTCTGCAACGCCCCAGGGACATTCCAAAGGTTGATGGAGTGCTGCTTGCGCCACCACAACTTTGAAACCGTGCTGTTGTACCTGGATGACGTCATAGTCTACTCCAAGACTTATGAAGACCACCTGAGGCACTTAGCAGAAGTGTTTGAGTCTTTGTTGAAATATGGCCTGAAGATCAAGCCGTCCAAATGTCACCTCTTGAAGCCAAAGGTACAGTACCTGGGTCATGTGTTCAGCGCAGAAGGTGTGGCACCTGATCCGGAGAAAGTCACCGTGATCAAGGACTGGCCAAGACCCACGACGGTAAAAGAGGTGCGGCAGTTCCTTGGGCTGGTGGGCTACTACCGAAGGTTCATTGATGGTTTCACAAAGATAGCAGCGCCCCTTCAAGATCTCCTGGTGGGCCAGCCAAAGCAGGCTAAGAAGCAGAGCCCTCCATTTGAATGGAGCAGCCAAATAGAAACATCCTTTGTCCGGCTGAAAGGGGCTCTCACGGGAGAAGAAATTCTGGCCTACCCTGACTACAGCCAGTCGTTTGTACTGTATACAGACGCCAGCAACGTGGGACTGGGAGCAGTTCTGTCCCAGGTGCAGGGAGGCAGAGAGAAGGTAATAGCTTACGCCAGTAGGAAGCTGCGGCCCACAGAAAGGAATCCAGAAAACTACAGTTCCTTCAAGCTGGAGTTCCTCGCTATTGTTTGGGCGGTGACTGAACGCTTCAAGCACTATCTGGCATCGGCCAAGTTCACCATCTTCACGGACAACAATCCATTGACACATCTGGCAACAGCCAAGTTAGGTGCGTTGGAACAGCGATGGATGGCCCGGCTGTCTAACTTCGACTTTACCATCAAGTACCGGGCTGGCAAGAAGAATAACAATGCTGATGCGCTGTCCAGAATGCTTCACTTACCCGAGTCTGGAGAAGACCTGGATGAACTCGAAGAGATAGAGTTACCGGCTTTCCATCACCAAGGTGTTTCCCAGTGTGAGCATGCTGTAGGAGTGAAGCGCTCGAGCCAGCACGAGGTTTCGGTCAACCCATTACTCCACCATAATTGGGAAGAGACACAGAACGGTGACCCGGCCGTGCGATTGGTCAAAGAAAAGCTAGCACAAGCTGAGACCCATCTTGGCCCAGATGCTCCAGAAGAAGCCCAGCAGCTGTGGAAGGAGAGGGGACGACTGTTCACCTACCAAGGCAAGCTCTGCAAGAGATATGTCAACTGGCGAACAAATGAACTCGTCTGGCAGATAGTGGTCCCGCAGAGGGATGCTCCAATGGTCCTAGCAGCTTATCATGATAACGCAGGACACTTCGGGTGGAAGAAGTTGGAGACCCTACTCCGTGATCAGTTCTACTGGGTGCACATGAGAAAGACAGTCGAGAAGTGGTGCCGAGACTGTGGTCCGTGTAACCTGAGGTGGAAAGATGATGCCAGCCAGAGGTCTCCCCTACAGCCAATTATCACGAAGCAGCCCCTGGAGTTGGTGGCCCTGGACCACGTGAAGTTAACACCAAGCCGGTCAGGCTATGTGTACGCCCTCACCATTGTGGACCATTACTCTCGTTTCCTGGTAGTAGTGCCCGTGAAGGACCAGACAGCTAGAACAGCAGCGAGAGCATTTCAGGCATACTTTTGTCGACCTCACGGTTACCCTGAAAGGGTACTGACTGATCAGGGTCCTGCATTCGAGGCAGAAGTGTTCCAAGAGTTCTGTAACATGTACGGTTGTAAGAAAATCAGAACCACACCGTACCACCCCCAAACCAATGGATTGTGCGAGAAGATGAACCATGTGGTTATTGATATGCTCAAGACTCTACCTTTGGAAGAATGAAACCAATGGCCAGAGAAGTTACCAGATCTGGTAGACTTGTACAACCATATCCCAGTAAATTCGACCAACTGCAGCCCTGCTTACCTGATGCGAGCCAGACCTGGCAAGTTACCTGTAGACTTTGAGATGGGGACTGTGTCACCTGAGGCGGTTCAGGAAATAGAGGATTGGGATACAGAGTGGCAGCAGCAGTACCGTAAGGTCCAGGAATGCGTAGAAAGGAGCCTGTCTCAAGCAAGAACGAGACAAGAGCAGCATTACAATCAAACAGCCCCAGCAACTCCCTTAGCACCTGGAGAACAAGTCCTCAAGAAGAAGCGGAGGGCGCATAAATTGGATGATCAGTGGGAGAATGAACCCTACACCATTATCCCCTCCAACTTTGACAATAGTAAGGTATGCCTCATAAGCAAGGATGAAGGCAAGACCTATCAAGCAGTTTCTCGAGACCGCCTGAAAGCGTGCCCTGAACGGTGCAGAATTCAAAGAGAAGTGGAAGAAGTACAAGAAAGTCCCCAAAGTCAAGAAAAAGAGGAGGAGATGATCCAAACAATCCTTGGAAAATTCCCCAAAACTTGGACCCGAATAAACAATGCCATAGTGGTACCAGTTTTGACGTTCCCGCAGTTGGTCGAGCCAGAAACAGAAGAGGTTCCAGATCCACCTAAAGAACCATCCGCTCCAACACAAGATGACACGCCAGCAGTGGAACAGGAGGTTCAACCCCCTGCCAGTGGCGAACCTGCCGTACCCTTGGCGAATCTGAGATCCCGTAGACAACCAACGTGCATCCCTGTCAGGGTTAGGCCTACCAATAACACGGGGGGGGGGCAGACACTCCAAGTAGTCAGGGACAAACCCCAGAGCTACGCCGGTCCCAACGTAGCACTCGGGGACAGCCCCCTCCAAGGTATAGAACATAGAAAATAAAATACCTAACAGAATGTAAATAGTTATGTGAAATGTCTGTCATGTTGTATATAAAATGCTTTTTGTCTTAGGTGATTAAGTAAATGGACAATTGGGCCACTGGACTATGGGTGGCCAACATCTAAATTGTCCATAGTTAGCACCAGTGTGCTCAACACCCCTGAAAAAAAACCCGTCCGGCGTGCATAGAGTGGGGTCATCAATGCTCTGACGCACGCCCAGAGCCTACGTTGGGGGTTTGATCGCGGCGGGTCCCCCATGGAGCAGTGTAATGGACACCCGGCAGGGAGCCACACTGGACTCTATAGTAGTGTTTAAGTTGTAACGTTTAGTAATGCGCCTCCCACAATGGGATGAAATGTTGTAACCTGTTTTGTTTTGTTTCTACAGTCCGGGAGTACTGAATTTAACTAAGGGGGAGTGTGGCGCCCCAGGACCTGGTCGCCACAACAGCATTGCCCTTCCAAAGGGTTAATGCTGAGCCTGGAGGTAATTGGGAGGTCCATTGGCCAGCAAGTTTTAACACCCAACGCAGTTCTCCCTCCGGCCAGCAGGGGGAGCTCTGAACCTGGAATTCCAGGGAGCCTTCCCCAAGTCTGACCTGAGGGAGGAAGTAGCAGTCAGTCTGTAGAGAGAAGTAAAAGTGAACAGACGCAGAGTGTGCTGTCCTGTGGATCTGGGGCCTAGAGCTAGAGTAGCTTGGCCCAGGGAAGCAGGAGGAGCAGAGAGGCAGCTAAGAGACTCGGACATCGGAGTCTGTGGCCGCCAGGGCTTAAAATACTCCCTGGTAGCCGAATCCGAAGGGCAGGAGAGCTACAAGCACCTGGCCCATATACATCCCGAAGATACAGCTGCAGCATCAGGGCCCGGTGTGGACTCAGCAGAGAAGCACCAGAGAGGGCCTGCGCAGCCTGCTACAGAGGGAAAGGGACGTACCATCGGTCCCAGCAGCAAAGAGGGCCATTGCTGGATTCAGAGAAGCAGGGTCCTATCATAACAAAGAAAAGCACAGGAGTAGGCCTCATACTCAGCTGGCCAGAAAGATCACCCCAAGTACTTCCAGGCCGACCGGATCCCCATCACCACCTGTAACGGTCTCCCAGGGCTGGACTGTTTCCAAAGTAAAAGAGGAAAAGGTAAAGAGACTGTTGTTTGTGCCTGGTTCTTTCATTGCCTGTCGGCCCTGCACCGTGTTAGCCACACAACCCCATAGACTTTCACGAGCACTAACAGTGTCCCCGGGGCTCCGCTCCACCTGTGGGGAGCAGTACCACCATCGCTGCTATATCATCACCCCGGAGACCTCACACAGCAGCGGCGGCTTACTAGCCGCAGACCACGGGTGGCGTCACGAACACAAACTTTATTCATCAAGCCACATATTAACTGACACCCACCAGGGCCACGGAGTCGGGCCCCACCACCACTGACGTCCCCCGGACTAGTCCGGCCCGGCACCGGGTGTCCCATAGCCCTGGGGTGGGAGAGTCATTAACTTTCTTAGAAATCAGCCAGACATGAAGACAGTTTGTTTATAGGTGGAGGATAATCCCTCATTGTTCTACAAGACTCTTGGGAGTTTAGTATTGAAGTTTTTGTTGACTCATGTAATTGTTTTGGCCACTGAAGGCCAGACACCCATTGTATTATGTGTTTGCTGGATGCGATTTAACTTAGCTGGCTCTCCCTCGTCTCTGCCATTGACCTGCGGATCCGATAGGCAAGCCATAACTGAACCTGGATTATAATACTACATGGACTTCAGCATTGAATGCAAGGATTCGGCTGAGATATCAAGGACTACCTAAGGAAGGAATCCAGCGTGGGACAATCCAGTCATCTGACTACAGACTTTGCAGACCTCAGCCAGCTTCCTAAATCTGGAATTATTCCATTCTCGGTGGGTGCCCGCCAAAAGCGAGGTGCTGCTGGATTGAAGTAAATAGCCCTGTAACCTATGAGGCACTGACATTCTAAATCCCTGGTGAGCCAGCGGAAGGGTGAGACTCTGTTGCCTGTTACATTTGTGTGTTTTGCTGGTTATGTGTTATGTGCCGGTAATTGTTTGGGGATCCAATAAAGTCTTAATATTGTGATTCCTTCACCCTGTTTTGTCTGAGTAGTGTTCCGCCCACGGTTAAGGAGGTCGGGTGTTCAGTTGGGATGAGCCCTGGGCCACGCTGTCTTTCTAAAGGCGGCCGGATCAGCGGACGAGAGCAGCCACTGAGCCCCGTGTCTCCACAATGGGCCCTGTGCCAGAATAATACACGGGCCCTGTGCCAGAATAATACATGGGCCCTGTCCCAGAATAATACATGGACCCTGTGCCAGAATAATACATGGGCCCTGTGCCAGAATAATACATGGGCCCTGTGCCAGAATAATACATGGGCCCTGTGCCAGAATAATACATGGCCCTGTGCCAGAATAATACATGGGCCCTGTGCCAGAATAATACATGGGCCCTGTGCCAGAATAATACATGGGCCCTGTGCCAAAATAATACATGGGCCCTGTGCCAGAATAATACATGGGCCCTGTACCAGAATAATACCTGGGCCCTGAGCCAGAATAATACACGGGCCCTGTGCCAGAATAATATATGGGCCCTGTGCCAGAATAATATATGGGCCCTGTGCCAGAATAATACATGGCCCTGTGCCAGAATAATACATGGGCCCTGTGCCAGAATATTACATGGGCCCTGTGCCAGAATAATACATGGGCCCTGTGCCAGAATAATACATGGGCCTGTGCCAGAATAATACATGGGCCCTGTGCCAGAATAATACATGGGCCCTGTGCCAGAATAATACATGGGCCCTGTGCCAGAATAATACATGGGCCCTGTGCCAGAATAATACATGGGCCCTGTGCCAGAATAATACATGGGCCTGTGCCAGAATAATACATGGGCCCTGTGCCAGAATAATACACGGGCCTGTGCCAGAATAATACATGGACCCTGTGCCAGAATAATACACGGGCCTGTGCCAGAATAATACATGGGCCCTGTGCCAGAATAATACATGGGCCTGTGCCAAAATAATACATGCGCCCTGTGCCAGAATAATACATGGACCTGTGCCAGAATAATACATGGGCCCTGTGCTAGAATAATATATGGGCCCTGTGCCAGAATAATATATGGGTCTTTGTAGTTCTATATCTCATCATAATGCACAATTCCACCTGATTTGGAGATGAAAGTGGCCCCCTTTCCTCCTGTGCATCTGCACAGGTCGCACCAGTGGTATGTGCTCCTCTGATTGGTGTCTTCCCCATTAATCTACAATACTAAGCCAACATTTTACATATATATCACACAATTTAAAGAGTAACCATCATTTTATTTTTTTTCCCTCATGAATCAATAGTACCTGTGAAAATCAGAAACTTTGCAATATTCCTTATTAGAGAAATCATCTTTCTCCTACTGAACTTATCATTCTCAAAATGCTCAATTCATGGGTAAAATCTTTATTTCGTAAATACAAATGTTCCCATTACTGAGATAGGAGATGACGGTTGGTGCTGAGAAGGTTCTATGGAGAACGGTAAGTGTTGTTACATCAGCAACTTTCTATTCTATCTTATCAGAGAAATCTGCTTCTTTGTCCTCTCGGACTGATTTTACACTTTCAGTTCAGATTTCTCTGATAATAAATATTACAGTTTGTTATTTGCACGTGTAATATTCATTCTTGGTAAAAGTAAAACAAAACAACGGTTTCACTTAATATTCTGTGATGTTACATGTAAAATGTTGCTTGGTATTGGAGATGTATGGGGAAGGCAGTGATGCCCATCAGCCTAATGCAGGCGTTACACGGGACGATTTATCGTGCGATCGTGTGAGCGATCGCACCCGCCCCCGTCGTTTGTGCGTCACGGGCAATTAGTTGACCGTGGCGCACAAAGTCGTTTAACCCCTGTCACACATACTTACCTGCCGAACGACCTCGCTGTGGGCGGCGAAAATCCACTTCCTGAAGTGGGTGGGACGTTCGGCATCACAGCGGCCGGCCAATAGAAGCAGAGGGGCGGAGATGAGCAGGACGTAAACATCCCGCCAACCTCCTTCCTTCCGAATTGCCGGCAGGATGCAGGTAAGCTGTGTTCATCGTTCCCGGGGTGTCACACGGAGCGATGTGTGCTGCCCCGGGTACGATGAACAACCAGCACAGAGAAGAAGAAACAACATTTTGAAAATGAGCGACGTGTCAACGAGCAACGATAAGGTGAGTATTTTTGCTCGTTCACCGTCGCTCGTAGCTGTCACACGCTACGATATATCAAACAATTCCGGATGTGTGTCACTTACGACGTGACCCCGCCGACATATTGCCTGATATATCATACCGTGTGACGCCCGCAATATCCTTCCATTCATACATTTACAATGCTTACACATTCGGCACATAGGGCAATTTGTCACTATGTAAGTATTAAACTCCTCTTATATTGATACACAGCCAAGATGAGTGCACGGCCGGGGGCTGCAGCCAGCGGTGAAGGAATCCGGTCTGTGGCCGTTGAAAAATCATCCTGTAAGTTTTCATCTAATGATGTCTTCTGTGCATCAAGGTGAGATTTTTGGGTAGGGTCTTCTCCTCCGCCCCTCCACCTGCCTCCTGTATTTCTTTTACTGGTCATTGATTATTATTTATTGACCTGCCTACCTTTTGAAATTCCACACCACCTCCATCATTAAGGTGGGCGGTGCGTACGCAGTGTCATTTTACGGTGGGTCTGCAAGTCTTAAATAAATTAGTGCGGAAGGCAGCGCATGCACAGAACGACATTTCAACTCAATGACTTTTTTATTAAGCCGAAAACGTGATCTACCTCCGCTACCATTTTATTAAAGACCGTCTGTGGAATCACACTGTGAACGCGCCGCCCACCCCAGTGATGAATAATCAGTGACCTGTAAAAGAAACAGAGGAATCAGGTGGAGGGGCAGAAAAGCCAAAGAAGAACCTACCCTTAAGTAATGGGTGTAAGGTAGGAAGCCCAGGATCCCGGTATACTGCCTCAGTGTGATCTCTGTGGAAAAGCTTTCTTTACACCGGTAATGGCTGAAAAAGGCTGAGATATGAATCCGGCTCATGACCCTCCATCAAAGCTGAATGTGGCTGTAAATGTCAAAAAGGTTGGTGTCCTCTGAGCTACATGGAGCTGTGTTCTAGCCCCTCCATTCTCATTGAATCTTGCATATGTCCTTCGCAAGGTTTAATCTGCCCAATTCCAGTGTTGCTGAAGCATCCCCAGATCATCACCAATCCTCCACCAAATTTCACAGTGGGTGAAAGACGCTGTGGCTTTTTAGGCCTCTCCAGGTCTCCGTCTAACCATTAGATGAAAAAGTGTTGGGCAATCCTAAATATTAGACTCATCAGAGAAGATTACCTTACTCTAGAAATTGGGCATGAATTGGGCAGATTAAACTTTGCAAAGGACGCATGAATCAAGTCGCATACAAGATTATCCTGGAAAAACTGTTGCTTCCTTCTGCTCAGGCAATGTTCCTAAACTCTGAGGACTGGTTTTTCCAGCAGGACAATGCGCCATGTCATGGCCAGCCCATTCTCCAGACCTGAACAGACCCCATTGAAAACCTCTGGAATGTAATCTAGAGGAAGATGGATAGTCAAAAACCATCAAACCAGGAAGGACTGCTTACATTTTTTGCCCCAGGAGTGGCATAAGGTCACCCAAAAGCATTGTGAAAGACTGGTGGAAAGCATGCCAAGACATGAAAGCTGTGATTAAAAATCATGGTTATTCCACAAAATATTGATTTCTGAACTCTTCCTGAGTTAAAACATTAGTATTGTTGTTTCTAAATGATTATGAACTTGTTTTCTTTGCATTATTGGAGGTGTGAAAGCACTGTGCATTGTTTTGTTATTTTGACCATTTCTCTTTTTCAGATAAAAAATACAAAATTTATTGATTGGAAATTCGGAGACGTTGTCAGTAGTTTATAGAATAAAAGAACAATTTACATTTTACTCAAAAATATAAAGAGAAAAATGAGAAAAAGTACTTACTGAGTCAGGTCTACTTTCATTAATTCGATGTTCTCCTTTTGAATAAGGTCTAGCAGACTATGTATGTCCTCCTCACTATTGTACATGCAAAATAAATAAATGATTACGACGTTCACCACTATAAGTGACCATAACAACATTGGGTAAATTCCTCCCCTCTCCCTCCATCCTAGGAACTTTCTTTGGCAAAATGTTTACATTTTCTATATTCCTTTGTTAAAGGGAATCTATCAGCGGGATTTTTGCTATTTAACCCCTTTGCAGCCTTGCATTTTTTCGTTTTTTGCTCCCCTTCTGCAAGAGCCATAATATTTTTATTTTTCCGTCAATCTTGCCATATGAGGCCTTGTTTTTTGCGGGATGAGTAAATTAAACCATGAGTTTTACCATATCGTGTACTGGAAAACAGCAAAAAACCTGTTCAAAAAAAGAGACACACTTTTTGCGCTATTTTCCGCGACCCGTAACTTTCTCAGTTTTCAGGAAAAGGGGGCTCAGTGATGGCTTATTTTTTGTGTCTTGAGCTGACTTTTTTAATGGTACCATTTTTGCGCAGATACTACGTTTTGATCGCCTGTTTTTGCATTTTGCAACGATTAAAAACCATAATTTTGGAGTTTGGATTTTTTTTTGCCACTACGTCGTTTACCTATCAGATTAATATATTTTATATTTTGATAGATCAAGCATTTCTGAAAGTGGCGATATGAAATGTGTGTATATTTGTTATTTTTTTAACCTCCTAATTTTCAACAGTGTGAAAGGGGGGTGATTTGAACTTTTAGGTTTTTTAAAACTTTTTTTTTTATTTTACTGGTCCCTCTAGGGGACTATAAGGATCAGCAGTGTGATCGCTCATTCATTTCTGTTGATCACAGCTGCTCAGCTGAGATCATCAGAATTGCTTATGTCTTGTAAGGCTATGTGCGCACGTTGCGTAAATACATGCAGTTACGCTGCGCTTTGGAGCGCAGCGTAACTGCATGCGTCCTGCGTCCAATGCACAGTCTATGGAGATTGTGCAGGGGCCGTGCGCACGTGGTGTTTTAGAGCGCAGCGCTTCGGCTGCTGCCGAAGCGCTGCGTTCTAAGAAGTGACATGTCACTTCTTCCGTGCGCTTTGCCGGCAGCTCCTGCTCTGTCTATGGCAGGAGCTGCAGGCAGAGCGCATGGAATCGGCTTTTTTTTTTTTCACTACGGACATTTCTGCAGCGATTTAAAGCGCACATGTGCTCTTCAGATCGCTGCAGAAATTTCTGCAGTGACTGTACGCAACGTGCGCACATAGCCTAACAGGCAGCACTCGGCTGAGTGTTACAGGAAGTGAGTCATGTGAGCTACAGGGGTCATATTCATGAGTTCTGTGTAACTCTGCACCCACCCCTGTGTGACTTTCTTTTGCTTATACACAGTGTACACAGAAAGCTGCCAATCAATGGTTTGGTCGGGATTATACAGATCTCAGCATTCTGAGAACTGGTAGATCTGAAGCTGATAAAACAATGATTTTATTAAAACTGTACCAAGCTGCACAGTAAGTGACACATCGCTGGAATCGCTGTTTTGGATGTGGTAACAAAAACCTTCTGATACATTCCCATTAAATGCTTAAATTCTGTGTGTCATCAGCTGCCAATAGACGGAGCACTTTCTGTATGGGGATAAATGGAATCCTAGGAGATTAGTGGCAGAAAAAGACAAGAAAAGATGGAAAAAAATGCAAGCCCAAATAGTGAAAATATTACATTTTTATTATTAATTCATTAAAATGTAAAGAGATAGGAAGAGACCCCAAACACATAGTACATAAAAACAAGAAAGAAAAAACAGGCGGACACCTGACATATAATCAAATAGGTGAAAAAGATTTTGATCATGTAAGTACATAAGGGGGTATGAATATATGGTATATACTAAAATTAATATATACAAGACATAATATGTATAATCACGTCAATATATACAATTTATATATCAAAAAATAATAGTTCAAAACACACCATCCTGTAAGACAGGATATCCTGTAAAGCCCATCTGTGTCTGTGCAAATGGGATTTACAGTGTATCATCTGTGCCTGAATGAAATGATCAGTCATCAGGGAGAAGGAAACCTCTATATTATAATATCATGTATAAGGTTTTCTCATATTACAGCATTACATTTCTTTACTTACATCATGTTGATGTTCTCAGTATATTCCATACATTTCTTTTCTAATTTCGCAGTCTTGTCCAGCCTATAGTACATGGAAAATAGATCAGTGTTTGTGTTCAGCAAGGAATAGATTTGAACTATTAGGCCTAAGACACACAGCATGAAAATCGGAGCGAGTGGAGTGCAATAAAACATCGCATTCCACTCGAACCAATATTAGTCTGTGTGTCAGCGCACATGAGCGATTATTTTCTCAGCCCTAATCAGACCAAGAAAACAATCGCAGCATGCTGCGACTGTAATGCGATCATTGTTTCTCTCGCACCCATTCAAGTCAATTGGGCAAGAAAAAAATCGCACTGCACTCACGGTACATCGGTGTATCGCGAGTGCAGTGCGAGAATGGCAATAGCCGCCAACGGAGGAGAGAGGGAGATAAATCCCTCCCTCCCCTCCTCAGCGCTGGCCCTCCCCTCCTCAGAACCGGCCCGCCCCCCGCCGCTGAGGTCCGATCGTATAATCGGACCTCAGTCACAGGGACACTCGCATGACACTCAGCTCTGCTGTACTGACAGCGTGAGCCGAGTGTCATGCGAGGGGATCGCAGTAATCCCCGTGTGGCCCCAGCTTTAAAAGAGACATCCCATAGTAGTTCTCCCCTCTCCACAGTATAGGGAGTGCTCTACTGATTGCTGGGAATCTGTCCGCTGGAACCTCCAGCTCTGAGATGCCTCTATAGGATGGAGCGGAGTACAAGTATGCGCTCCACCACTCTATACAGTAACTATGGGACTGGTGGAGATGGCCGAGCGTTATATCAGGCAGGTTACATACTGACAATAAAGACTTTTACCTGCGCTTGACGCTTGCAGCTGAAAAACAAACAACAGTTTAGAATTAGATTTCCTGAAGCATTTAATGACCGTCGCTCAGTTTCGTAGTATGGCGTATTATTTGGCGATATTCACACAACAGTTTTTTTTGTCATCTCCTAAAGTACAGAGGCGTTCCCTCTGCACCGGCCGACCATGCGATCCGTGAGTGGGGGGATTGGCTCTGTCTTCCCTCATCACCCCCCCGCTTGGAGTGCAGGGGCGTTCCCTCCACAGCGGCCGACCATGCAGCCAGTGAGTGGGAGATCGGCTCCGTCTTCCCTCATTACCCCTCGCTAGGTCAGCGGAACCGTAGTCCCCATGCTAAACAGAGCGGGGTGCAGGGGGGCACAGCTAGGTAAGGAGCACAGATTTGTTTAGACTTTTTGTTTTTGGTGTCAGTACTTGTGGGCGCAATATACTGAGTGGGGGACTGTGGCGCTATCACATGGTTTAGGAGCTGTGGGGGCCGTCATTCTGAGTGGGGGACTGTGGCGCTATCACGCGGTTTAGGAGCTGTGGAGGCGTCATGCTCAGTGGGAGACTGTGGCGCTGTCACATGGTTTAGGAGCTGTGGGGCCGTCATTCTGAGTGAGGGACTGTGGTGCTATCACACGGTTTAGGACCTATGGGGGGTTGTCATTCTTAGTGGGAAACTGTGGCGCTATCAAACAGTTTAGGAGCTGTGGGGCCGTCATTCTGAGTGGGGGACTGTGGCGCTATCATGGTTTAGGAGCTGTGGGGGCCGTCATTCTGAGTGGGGGACTGTGGCACTATCACATGGTTTAGGAGCTGTGGGGGCCATCATTCTGAGTGGGGGACTGTGGTGCTATCATGGTTTAGGAGCTGTGGAGGCGTCATTCTGAGTGAGGGACTGTGGCGCTAACACATGGTTTAGGAGCTGGGGGGGCGTCATTCTGAGTGAGGGACTGTGGTGCTATCACACGGTTTAGGACCTATGGGGGGGCCGTCATTCTGAGTGGGGGACTGTGGCGCTATCATGGTTTAGGAGCTGTGGAGGCGTCATTCTGAGTGAGGGACTGTGGCGCTATCACATGGTTTAGGAGCTGGGGGGCGTCATTCTGAGTGGGGGACTGTGGTGCTATCACATGGTTTAGGAGCTGGGGGGGGCGTCATTCTGAGTGAGGGACTGTGGTGCTATCACATGGTTTAGGAGCTGGGGGGCGTCATTCTGAGTGGGGGACTGTGGTGCTATCATGGTTTAGGAGCTGTGGAGGCGTCATTCTGAGTGGGGGACTGTGGCGCTATCACATGGTTTAGGAGCTGGGGGGCGTCATTCTGAGTGGGGGACTGTGGCGCTATCACATGGTTTAGGAGCTGGGGGGGCGTCATTCTGAGTGAGGGACTGTGGTGCTATCACACAGTTTAGGACCTATGGGGGGGCCGTCATTCTGAGTGGGGGACTGTGGCGCTATCATGGTTTAGGAGCTGTGGAGGCGTCATTCTGAGTGAGGGACTGTGGCGCTATCACATGGTTTAGGAGCTGGGGGGCGTCATTCTGAGTGAGGGACTGTGGTGCTATCACATGGTTTAGGAGCTGTGGGGGCGTCATTCTGAGTGGGGGACTGTGGTGCTATCACACAGTTTAGGAGCTGTGGGGGCGTCTTTCTGAGTGGGGGACTGTGGCGCTATTGTGTCGCCCTGGGCAAGCCAGGGGACACAGGACACACCAACACCCACACCCCACACCCCAGGTAGGAACACCTCAGTCAAAACAAAAATCCTTGTTGCCTTCCCCAGAGACTGATGATGCACACCAGGGGGTGGGCCAGGCGGTTGGCTCCGCCCACCAAGGAGCTCACAGTTCTGGAGGCAGGAAGAAGCCAGGGAGTCAGCTCAGGGACGAGCTAGAGTCCAGTGAAGGACAGGAGAGAGTCTAGTCAGGGAGGAGGAAGTGTGAGGAGCTAAGTAACAGCAGAAAGTGGTAAAGGAGGAAGTGAAAGGAGAAGCTAGTAAAAGTAGAGTGGAAAGTGACAGAAAAGCCTGAAGTGGTCCGTGACTCTGTGTCCGGACGGAACCAGCAAGGTTGACAGCAACGGTGACTGTCTGGAGTGGGACGGTTCGGAAGTTCCTGGAAGGACCCCGTTGGCTGTGTGCCCGGTGGTCTGGAGCAGTGTTCCGAAGGACAGTCAGCACCAGGACAGGGGCCTTTCGGACCCCAGCAGGGCTAGGAGTCGTCAGGTCTGCTGAATCCGTTAGTGACGGGGACGTAGATTCCCCCAACAAACAAGACCCGAGTGAAGGCAACAGCCCGACCGATACCGAGGAGACACCGCCACCGCCAAGGCACCAGTTTCCTCAGGGCCAGCGCCTGCGGGCAAAGTGTAGGGCTCCTCCGGCCCAGATTGCAGCCGGGGAGCGGGTAACCGGAGGGAATCCACCGCTACCACCATCAGAACACAAGGTGCAGGGAAGAGTGACATCACCGTTAACTACCGGGAGAGCAAGTGCAGCCGTCTGTGGGACCGTCCTACCAGCCGTTGGTTTACCGTACAAACTGTGTCCGTGTCTCAGGCTGAGTGAGTACCACAGTGCCGCAAGGCACAGCGCTGCCCCCGCGTCCCTGCGCCCTCCAGGCCCTACACTTTACATCTCTTCACCGGGCCCCGGGATCACCAACCCCTACCCACGGAGGGGCAACACAACACCTGGCTGCTCCCATCACCATCCCCGGGACCCCCACACTGAGCAGCGGTGGTGCAATCACCACAACCGTGGGTGGCGTCACGAACTATAACCCCAACAAACATTCCCCTTTTCACTCACGGGCGAGGAGTGTCGCTCGAGACACCCCGGGATCCGGCCCACGGCTCGAGCCACCAGGAGCAGCTGCCGGACCCGAGCAGAAGGGGTGAGCGCGGTGTGCCGACACCCTCCTCCCCGCCCGCGACAACTTGGCGTCACGAACAGGATCCTACCGCTCTGCCGTCTGGTAGAGGTGCGCCTTGTGACCGCCGGAGGTATCCGGCAGAAAAATTTCAGAAGCCGCCATCTTTGGCGCGAAAAGTTCCCGCTCGAGCGTCTTCTTGAGCAGTAGAGGCGCGAAGGCCAAGACCCCGCCCCGAGAGAGGAGGGGCCGGAAAAGAGCTAAGGGGGACGCGATGGCGGCTGGACGCATGTGAGTGTGGCGGTGCAAGTAGAAACGTTGAGGCCCCACGATCCTCCCGACCTTCGCCGGGAATGTCCGCCCCGCCGAGCTATGTGAAGGCGGCCGGGCTGGTGCCTGGGACAGCGGCATGGCTGAGGGCCCGCACGGCGGAGATTTGCAGTCACTACCGGAGGCAGATTGACGGGCTGATGGAGCAGTGGGCCGCGGATGTGACGGCGCTAGTTGCTGTGGCGCGAGTGTATGGAGTGGAGGCTGGGATGGAAGAGCTGGAAAATGACCCACGTCCCTGTGTCCCTGAGGGACCGGCCGCTGCGGCTGAGGGGCCCGGTCTGGCCCAGGCTCCTGTGGCACCTCCGTCCTGCGCGCTCGCACGCTGCACCGCACCTGGCCCGTCGGGCATACACCCCTTCGTGACAGTGGCCGGGAGAAGAGCAAGCCTGGAAGCTGCGGCAGCTGGCGGCAACCCGCCTGGCGCAGAGACGGGCGACAGTGACTCCGGGCCTGACACCGAGCCCGTTTCGGAGGAAGATGAAGGAGTCGTCGCTCTGCAGGGCACGGAGGCCACTTACATCCCCCGGAGTGGAAACAACGGATATCGGGCAGCCCTTCCTCGCCGCGCCTGCCATGTGCTGGAGGGGCTGGTGCCCGTGTTCTTCCACCCAGAGCCGGGTGAGGAGGACGAAAATGCAGAGTAGGGCAATGGAGGCCCGCAGCACCGTCCCCGTTGGGACCAGCACTTTGTTTAAAAGTTTGAAAAGTTTGAAATGAAAAATAATGATTACCGAAGACGTCACCTGATTTGATTGTTGATTTGCAACCGGCTGGAGCCGGCACCGTTGTCCCCGTGGGGACCGTTTAAAGTTTTGCATGGGAACTGCCATGGACAAGCCCGTGAACTCTGCAGGGCAACCACAAACGTTAGTGGCTTGTAAATAGGTTGGTTGCAGTTACCGTTTCCGCAATGCCGCCTCCGGAGAGGCAGGTTGGGCAGGACAGATCCCGCTCGGGTGACTTGTGCTGGACTGTGGGTCAAGGGGTGCTGCCTGGGTTTTAGGGGCAGCATCAGGGCCAGGTTGCTTGGGTGGGAGAGAGCGGAAACCGTAACCGTGAACCGTTAGAAACGTTAAAGTAAAATGTGCCTCCCGTCTTGGGAAGAAAGTATTAAAAATGTCATTATGTTATGTTTAACCCTGTTATCCCCTTTTTACAGAAAAATAAAACCGGTGTAGGACGGCAGCCCGAGGACGGTCTGCATTTTGCTAAGGGGGAATGTGTCGCCCTGGGCAAGCCAGGGGACACAGGACACACCAACACCCACACCCCACACCCCAGGTAGGAACACCTCAGTCAAAACAAAAATCCTTGTTGCCTTCCCCAGAGACTGATGATGCACACCAGGGGGTGGGCCAGGCGGTTGGCTCCGCCCACCAAGGAGCTCACAGTTCTGGAGGCAGGAAGAAGCCAGGGAGTCAGCTCAGGGACGAGCTAGAGTCCAGTGAAGGACAGGAGAGAGTCTAGTCAGGGAGGAGGAAGTGTGAGGAGCTAAGTAACAGCAGAAAGTGGTAAAGGAGGAAGTGAAAGGAGAAGCTAGTAAAAGTAGAGTGGAAAGTGACAGAAAAGCCTGAAGTGGTCCGTGACTCTGTGTCCGGACGGAACCAGCAAGGTTGACAGCAACGGTGACTGTCTGGAGTGGGACGGTTCGGAAGTTCCTGGAAGGACCCCGTTGGCTGTGTGCCCGGTGGTCTGGAGCAGTGTTCCGAAGGACAGTCAGCACCAGGACAGGGGCCTTTCGGACCCCAGCAGGGCTAGGAGTCGTCAGATCTGCTGAATCCGTTAGTGACGGGGACGTAGATTCCCCCAACAAACAAGACCCGAGTGAAGGCAACAGCCCGACCGATACCGAGGAGACACCGCCACCGCCAAGGCACCAGTTTCCTCAGGGCCAGCGCCTGCGGGCAAAGTGTAGGGCTCCTCCGGCCCAGATGGCAGCCGGGGAGCGGGTAACCGGAGGGAATCAACCGCTACCACCATCAGAACACAAGGTGCAGGGAAGAGTGACATCACCGTTAACTACCGGGAGAGCAAGTGCAGCCGTCTGTGGGACCGTCCTACCAGCCGTTGGTTTACCGTACAAACTGTGTCCGTGTCTCAGGCTGAGTGAGTACCACAGTGCCGCAAGGCACAGCGCTGCCCCCGCGTCCCTGCGCCCTCCAGGCCCTACACTTTACATCTCTTCACCGGGCCCCGGGATCACCAACCCCTACCCACGGAGGGGCAACACAACACCTGGCTGCTCCCATCACCATCCCCGGGACCCCCACACTGAGCAGCGGTGGTGCAATCACCACAACCGTGGGTGGCGTCACGAACTATAACCCCAACAAACATTCCCCTTTTCACTCACGGGCGAGGAGTGTCGCTCGAGACACCCCGGGATCCGGCCCACGGCTCGAGCCACCAGGAGCAGCTGCCGGACCCGAGCAGAAGGGGTGAGCGCGGTGTGCCGACACCCTCCTCCCCGCCCGCGACACTATCACTTGGTTTAGGAGCTGTGGGGGCGTCATTCTGAGTGGGGGACTGTGGCGCTATCACTTGGTTTAGGAGCTGTGGGGGCGTCATACTGAGTAGGGGACTGTGGCGCTATCACTTGGTTTAGGAGCTGTGGGGGCGTCATTCTGAGTGGGGGACTGTGGCGCTATCACATGGTTTAGGAGCTGTGGGGGCGTCATACTGAGTGGGGGACTGTGGCGCTATCACTTGGTTTAGGAGCTGTGGAGGCGTCATACTGAGTGGGCACCTTTGGAACTTTTGCTTTAGGACCCTGTGGTTTGTAGGATACTGAGCACTAGAGGATTTATTGTGAGGACTCGGATCAGTTTTGCTACAAGGTATAATGGGAAGAATTTGTGTTCTTCAGTCTTTCTACGTATTTTTCACAATATTCTGGGGTGAGAATGAATATAACGGGGTGTGGGAATGTCAATACTTACATTGGATGGTGGAGACTGCTCCCTGTAATAATAAAACAGAGAAGTGTATAAAGTCTATGAAACATTTCCTCTTGTTACATTGTACATCACACACTCATAGGCTCTGATTATGTGTCGCCCGAGGACCAGGGGGTACTCAGATCCGGGCCACAGGGTCACTCCTGTGGGTATCACGGCAGCGTGACCCGGTCTGTGATCCCAGGCTCCACAGAAAAGGGGATTTTGTAAGGGAGATTGTTATAGTTCGTGACGCCACCCACGGTTGTGGTGATTTCACCACCGCTGCTCGATGCGGGGATCCCGGGGATGGTGATGCGGAGCAGCCAGGTGTTATTTCTCCCCTCCGTGGGTAGGGGGTTGGTAGTCCCGGGGCCCGGTGATGGGGTAGGCAGGGAGCGGGGCGCAGTGCTGCAGTGCGGTGCCCGAGGGCACGGGTGTACTCACAAGAAAGTCACACGGAGTCACTGGTAAACTAGAATTGCCGGTGTCCGCAGCCTTTGGTACGGGTGTGTTAGTGACCCACACACGGTGCAGCAGCCCTGTTGTTCTTCCCCTGCAGCCAAGTGTCTTTCTCTCCTCTCTCTTCCTCTTTCTCCCCAGCCGGGAACGGGGAATCCACTCCCCTGTAGTGATCCGGGTACCCAGGTACCAAGGGCCACTGCCCTTCTCCGGCTACCTGTTCTGGCCCCTTCCTCACCACAGCCTGTCCCGGCCTCTCGGGGCACGCTTCACTCCCAGCCGGGAGCTAAACTCCAGACGTCTCTTCAGTCTGCCTCCACACACTCTCTGCTCCAGCCCCTCCCCTCTGCTCTGCTTTTCCCTTACACTGGGGCTGTGCTTTGTCATGCTGTACCGTGTGAGATCATATTACCAAGGAGGATTAACTCTTTATGTGACAACCTGGCTGTGCCAGGGCGTCACACACCCCCTTGGTAAAACACGGCCCGTCCTCGGGCCGGCTAGGCACCGACATTTTATTAAACTGGGAAAAAGGGTAAAACATTTTAAACATTTTCACACATGCATTTTCAATAATAGCAACATAACAGGTCCTTTAGTCACCCTCCCAAACAACCTAGCCTTGGTGCTGCCCCTAAAGCCCAGGCAGCACCCCTTGACCCCAGTCCAGAAACGGCTCCAAATCGGTCAACGGGACCGGTACTTCGCTGCCGTTGCGGCCGGGCGGACTGCCGGAGCCGTCGTCATCTCCGTCGCGGCCGGGCGGACTGCCGGGGCCGGTGGCAGGGTGGTGACAAAGGTGAGGCCGGGGGACCCCAGGTCCGGGTGCTCCCCCACAGACGCTGCGGGCTCCGCTACCGGTAACAGGGGTAACGGGTCGGTGCATCACTGCGGCGGCCTCTTCCAGGAACCAAATGCTGGCAGAGTCCTGGCGTCCCTGCTTCCACAGTCTTAGTCACATTAACTGCGGTTCCGTCTTCTTGCTCCCCCTTGGTACTCGGGAGCAGTCCTTCCAGCAGATTTTAAAACTTCCCTTTCGCTTCCGGTCCTCCGGAGCTTCACTTCCGCCCGCGTTCTCAGGGGGCGGAGCCTCTTTTTCGCGCCCAACGCTTGGGGAAGAAGATGCTGGGCGGGAGATTTTCGCGCCCAAAATGGCGGCTTTGCAAAACTTTCGGCCGGACACCTCCGGCGGTAACAAGGCGCACCTCTACCAAACGGCAGAGCGGTCGGATCCTGTTCGTGACGCCAAATGTGTCGCCCGAGGACCAGGGGGTACTCAGATCCGGGCCACAGGGTCACTCCTGTGGGTATCACGGCAGCGTGACCCGGTCTGTGATCCCAGGCTCCACAGAAAAGGGGATTTTGTAAGGGAGATTGTTATAGTTCGTGACGCCACCCACGGTTGTGGTGATTTCACCACCGCTGCTCGATGCGGGGATCCCGGGGATGGTGATGCGGAGCAGCCAGGTGTTATTTCTCCCCTCCGTGGGTAGGGGGTTGGTAGTCCCGGGGCCCGGTGATTGGGTAGGCAGGGAGCGGGGCGCAGTGCTGCAGTGCGGTGCCCGAGGGCACGGGTGTACTCACAAGAAAGTCACACGGAGTCACTGGTAAACTAGAATTGCCGGTGTCCGCAGCCTTTGGTACGGGTGTGTTAGTGACCCACACACGGTGCAGCAGCCCTGTTGTTCTTCCCCTGCAGCCAAGTGTCTTTCTCTCCTCTCTCTTCCTCTTTCTCCCCAGCCGGGAACGGGGAATCCACTCCCCTGTAGTGATCCGGGTACCCAGGTACCAAGGGCCACTGCCCTTCTCCGGCTACCTGTTCTGGCCCCTTCCTCACCACAGCCTGTCCCGGCCTCTCGGGGCACGCTTCACTCCCAGCCGGGAGCTAAACTCCAGACGTCTCTTCAGTCTGCCTCCACACACTCTCTGCTCCAGCCCCTCCCCTCTGCTCTGCTTTTCCCTTACACTGGGGCTGTGCTTTGTCATGCTGCACCGTGTGAGATCATATTACCAAGGAGGATTAACTCTTTATGTGACAACCTGGCTGTGCCAGGGCGTCACAATTACACTGGACAATGAGGTAGATTTATTATACTATATGTATATATATGTTATACAGTATGGGCAGAGCGCCAGTCTGTGCCCCATGACGCATTCATATACTTCATAATCAGCGCCTGGCATCCGCGCACAACTCAGGGCGGCATCTGACTTTCTTTTCTATTTCTAGCACATTTGGAGCAGATTGGGCCAATTTTTTCTCTATAAATTAACATTTCCTTTGGTTTCTGTTATTTTGGCGACGATCTCCAGAACGGTCGGTCTTAGGTCTTAGAGAACTGAACCCGGTCTAAAAGCTTCTGAAGTGCCGGATTTATCTCTGCGGCAAATTTGGTGTAAGTTAGTCCAGTAGTTTTGCTGTAACTTAATATTTGCATTTGTGTTCCATATTATTTGGGGGTTACTATCTTTAACCCCTTAAGGACTGAGCCACTTTGTACGTTAATGACTGAGACTCAATTTCCAATTCTAACCACTGCTTAACCCTTTCACACCAGAGCCTGTTTTTTCCTTTGTGACCGGGCCAAGTTTTTGATTTCTGACCACTGTCACTTTGACAGGTTATAATAACTCTGGAGCGCTTCAATGGATCCCGGTGATTCTGAGATTGTTTTTTGTGATATGTTGTACTTCAGGATAGGCATAAAATTAAGACGATATTTTTTGCGTTTATTTGTAAAAATATTGGAAATTTGGCGAAAATTTCACTTTTTATGACATTAAACAGAAAGTTATGATACAAAAAATAGTTACTAAACATTTCCCACTTGTCTACTTTACATCAGCACAATTTCTGAAACATAATTTTTTTTTGTTAGGAAGTTAGAAGGGGTCAAAGTTCATCAGGAATTTCTCATTTTTCCAACAAAATTTACAAAACCATTTTATTTAAGGACCACATCACATTTGGAGTGACTTTGAGAGGCATAGGTGACAGAAGATACCTAAAAGTGACCCCATTCTAAAAACCTACACCCCTTACACTACTCAAAATCACATCCAAGAAGTTTATTAACCCTTTAGGTTCTTCACAGGAACCAAAGCAATGTAGAAGGAAAAAATGAAAATTTTACTTTATCCCTCAAAAATGTTACTTTAGCCTCACATTTTGCATTTTCACAAGTGTAACAAGATAAAATGCACAATAAAATGTATTGTGAAATTTCTCCTGCATGCGCTGATACCTCCTATGTGGTGGAAATCAATTGTTTGGGCGCAGAGCAGGGCTCGGAAGTGAAAGAGCGCCACTTGATTTTTGAAAGCTAAATAGGCTGGAATCATTAGCGGATGCCATGTCACATTTGGGTACCCCCCTAATGTGCCTAAACAGTGGAACGGAACTCCCCCACAAAGTGGCCCTATTTTGGAAACTAGACCCCTCAAGGAATTTATCTAGATGTTTGGTGAGTCCCTTGTACCCACAGTGGCTTCACAGACGTTTAGAACATTGAACCATAAAAATAAAAAAATAAAAATGTACTATTCTGCAATTTCTCCTGAGTACAGCGATACCTCATATGCGGTGGAAATCAATTGTTTTGGTGCACGGCGGGGCTCAGAAGGGAAGGAGCGCCATTTGTTTTTTTGCGGGACCAGATGTAGTTTTCAGTAATGCCATTTGTTTTATGTTCAACTTTTTTATTGCGTTTTATTGCACTTTTTTTTCTGCAGTATGAGGAAATATCATTTTTGATGCATTTTTTTAAAACTGTTCACTGAAGGGGTTAAATATCATGACAGTTTTATAGATCAGGTCGGGCCGGACGCGGTGATACCAAATACGTGCACTTTTTTCTGTTTATTTTTGTTTTTATATAAATAAATGTATTTTTGGGTATAATTTTTTGTCTATCTATTTTTTTTTTATATTTTGCAAGGTTTTTTTTGCTTTTTTCCCCTGGTCCCTATATGGGACTTTCACTTTTCTTAGTCTGATCGCTGGTATAGTGCATTGCCATACAGAAGCATCACAGCAATGCATTATACTGGCAGCGTCAGGCTGCAGATCGCCTGTCAGATCCTGCTGCTGGCTGGGTCTCACAGGCCACCGTACATATCAGACCCGGAGTCATGTGATGTCCGGATGCCATGACAACCCTAGGTCCTGTGTGATCGTGACACAGGAGACCCGGGAGAGGTGAGAGAAGCGGCTCTCTGTACCTCTGACACTTCTATGTGCAGTGATCACTATTGATCACAGTTGCTAGACGATCACAAAGGGTTAACCTCATCCGGACCTGATCCAATCAGATCCTGGTGATGTCCCAGGGCAGAATTACTGTTCTCCACTGGAATCCCGGTGCTGGCAGCCTGCAGGGGGCGCGATCCGCTCCTGACCGCAGACCAGTGATAAACGTCGCCTCTGCACAAAGCCCGGCAGAACTGGACGTTTATATACTGCCGCCGTCCTGCAGAGGAAACGGGTGCCAGTGATTCGGATAATGTATTTTCATGACACATTGTCCTTCATGTTAGTGGTAGATTTGTCTATGTGATTTGCGTTTATTTATGATAAGCCCAAAACAGAACTTCCTGACTCCATGCGGGGAATGGACGCGCTCAGGAGACAGTGGGGAACAACGTGAGGGCTCCATTTCTTCATGTTACCTCTTGCAAAAGAGAAAAAATTGGGGCTAAAACAACATTTTTGTGAACAAATTGTAATATTTCTATATGACGACCTAATAATGATGTTATCAAATTCTGTGCAGTCCCTGTGGGTTACAAATCCTCAGTTCACACCCCTTGATAAAGTCTTTGAGGGGTGCAGTTTCTGCGCTCCCTGAGACCCGGCTATACTGATTAGCGGTGATGTCAGTAATGTCACCGTTGATTAGACTGGGTGACGCTGTGTTCTGTGTGACCCGGCAATTCTGATGAACATTGACATTACTGGGGTCACCGAACATCATAATCACCGGGTCTCATAGAACGAAGCGGGAGGCGGGAGTGGCTGCTGCTCAAAGTCTATGGAGCCTTGTTCTGAGCCTCCATAGTCTTTGATATACGTAATCGAGTAACAATGTGGTATCCGCTGGACTACATCAGACCTGGAAACTTTACTAACTAATACTGTAAAATGATGAACGCGGAACAGTCTCTTGTTTTGATATCTCTTTCTATGTTTTTCAGGTTTCCATTTGTGGACTACATCAGATTCCCTGGACTACATCGGATTTCCTAGACTACGTCGGATTCCCTGGACTACGTCGGATTCCCTGGACTACGTCGGATTCCCTGGACTGCATCAGATTCCCTGGTCTACATCGGATTCCCTGGACTACGTCGGATTCCCTGGACTACGTCGGATTCCCTGGACTACGTCGGATTCCCTGGATTACGTCGGATTCCCTGGTCTACATCGGATTCCCTGGACTACATCAGATTTCCTAGACTACATCGGATTTTCTGGACTACGTCGGATTCCCTGGACTACGTCGGATTCCCTGGACTACGTCGGATTCCCTGGACTACGTCAGATTCCCTGGACTACGTCGGATTCCCTGGACTACGTCGGATTCCCTGGACTACGTCAAATTCCCTGGATTACGTCGGATTCCCTGGATTACGTCGGATTCCCTGGGTTACGTCGGATTCCCTGGATTACGTCGGATTCCCTGGACTACGTCGGATTCCCTGGACTACATCGGATTCCCAGGACTACTTTGGACATCCATGGGTATTTTTCTGTAAAGGTAAGGTGTCACTTTTTTAATTTTTGTCTTAATGATACTGATTATGGAATCAATTATTTTAATACAAAATGTAATTTATTTTTTATATAGTTTTCATTGAATTCTATTTTTACTGAAACACTGGGGGCTGCCATCTTGGATTTGCAGTGTGTAACGACTCACCTCAAAACGGCAGCCCCTGTCCATAAAGGCTGATAGTCGGACTCCGACCCTATTCTCTAGCACTGTGTCTGCTCCTTGCTGTGAGCTGGACATGCCCTTGGGCTGTCCTGATTACAGCTCTGGGAGGAGACCGCCGCCATCTTTGTGGAGCCCATGATATATGCTGTGTGCTGCACTTTCCCACTGTCACCCACTCTGTGCCAGTGCTCAGCGTTAGTAGCCAAGCGATGACACTGGGCTGAGATGCAGGGCCGGCGTCAGCACCCACTCGCTGTCGGCAGGGGCGGTGAGGTATCCTGTGGTTCCCGGGCCGAGTTTCGGGGACCGCAGTGCTCGGGCTTGCAGTCGCACTTTCCTGGCTGCCATCAGTTAAATCCACACCTGCACCAGGGGCGTAACTACCGCGGTCGCAGAGGTCGCCATTGTGACCGGGCCCGGCAGCTTAGGGTCCTGCTCTGCAGACCACGCGGCCGCTGTATGTACCAGTGCCACCGCCGCTGACACAGGGCCCCCCTGCCCGGTGTCATCGGCGGCGGTACAGGTCCCCCTCCCCCGTCATCGCGCACAGCAATCATGAAGCATAGAGCAGCGCTCCATGCTCCCATCATTCTCCCCATGTGCGCGGTGACGTCACTCCTGTGCGACTGCTGTGCAGAGAGCACAGAGCGCCGGACGGGAGGACAGTGACCGGAGCAGCCTGGGAACGGAGGACAGAGGTCAGGACGGAGCAGTGGTAAAACGAACGAGGTGAGTAATTTTTTTTTTTTTTTAATCAGTGAGTGCACGGGGGCCAAAGGCCTGGGGGTGGCTGCGCTATACACAGGGAGGCCTGGGGGTGGCTGCGCTATACACAGGGAGGCCAGGGGGTGGCTGCGCTATACACAGGGAGGCCAGGGGGTGGCTGCGCTATACACAGGGAGGCCAGGGGGTGGCTGCGCTATATACAGGGAGGCCTGGGGGTGGCTGCGCTATACACAGGGAGGCCTGGGAGAGGCTGCGCTATACACAGGGAGGCCTGGGGGAGGCTGCGCTATACATAGGGAGGCCTGGGGGTGGCTGCGCTATACACAGGGAGGCCTGGGGGTGGCTGCGCTATACACAGGGAGGCCTGGGGGTGGCTGCGCTATACACAGGGAGGCCTGGGGGTGGCTGCGCTATACACAGGGAGGCCTGGGGGTGGCTGCGCTATACACAGGGAGGCCTGGGGGTGGCTGCGCTATACACAGGGAGGCCTGGGGGTGGCTGCGCTATACACAGGGAGGCCTGGGGGTGGCTGCGCTATACACAGGGAGGCCTGGGGGTGGCTGCGCTATACACAGGGAGGCCTGGGGGTGGCTGCGCTATACACAGGGAGGCCTGGGGGTGGCTGCGCTATACACAGGGAGGCCTGGGGGTGGCTGCGCTATACACAGGGAGGCCTGGGGGTGGCTGCGCTATACACAGGGAGGCCTGGGGGAGGCTGCGCTATACACAGGGAGGCCTGGGGGAGGCTGCGCTATACACAGGGAGGCCTGGGGGAGGCTGCGCTATACACAGGGAGGCCTGGGGGAGGCTGCGCTATACATAGGGAGGTCTGGGGGTGGCTGCGCTATACACAGGGAGGCCTGGGGGTGGCTGCGCTATACACGGAGGCCTGGGGGAGGCTGCGCTATACACAGGGAGGCCTGGGGGAGGCTGCGCTATACACAGGGAGGCCTGGGTTGGCTGCATTATACAAAATGAAGGAACCTTATACATGGACTATAGGGGTGCATTTACATGGAGGAGTATGGGGCTGCATAATACAATAGGAAGGTTTATGGTGCTGCGTTATAATATATATAGGACTATGGGGGCTACATTATAATATATGGAGGATTATAGAGGCTTCCTTATACATGGACTATGGGGGTGCATTATAAAACATTGAGGACTATGTGGTGCAGTATAATATATTGAATATATTGAGGACTATAGGGTGAATTATAATACATGGAGGACTATGGGAAATGCATTATAATACATGGAGGACTATGGGAAATGCATTATAATGCATGGAGGACTATGGAAGTGTATTCTAATATATGAAGGGTTATGTGGGACCCTTTATACTATATGGAAGGCTATGTGGGGGCCATTATAGTATTTGGAGAACTATATACAAAGGGGGACAAAGATACAAGCAGGGGATGCAAACGTTTTGTGCTGAGGGAAAAGGCTCTTTCCCTCAGCACCCAACTTTCCCATGCTCTGCTATAATCTTCTCTCAGCACCCAGCTTTCCCATGCTCTGCTATAATCTTCTCTCAGCACCCAGCTTTCTCATGCTCTGCTATAATCTTCTCTCAGCACCCAGCATTCCCATGCTCTGATATGGGAAAGCTGGGTGCTGAGGGAAAGATGTATAGCAGAGCATTGTAAAGCTGGGTGCCGAGGACAAGATGGATATCAGAACATAGGAAAAAGGGGTGCTGATATAGGGATTTCAGATCATGGGAAATCTGGGTGCTGTGGATAAAAGCCAAGTGTCAGTGTCATTATCCTGTACCCCGAGTGTCAGTGTCATCCCGTACCCCAAGTGTCGGTGTATGTGGAGGGGGGGGCCCGGGTCCGAACTTTGCACCGGGGTCCATCAATCTCTAGTTATGCCACTGACCTGCACGTAGCATTCTCTGCTGAGCTCTGTATCCAGGGCAAGTTCATCTGTGGGCAGAGCTAGCGAGCAAGTGTGCTGAGCTCCCGTCCCACAGATGAATTGAGGATTCGATGCACCAACATCCCGCCAAGCTGTATGTCCCCGCATCCGCAGCACTGCCTGTATACCCTCCAAAACTCTGTCCCTCCAAACCCTAGCACTGCCTCTATACCCCCCAGAACTCTGTCCCCCCAACCCCAGCACTGCCTGTATACCCCAAAGAACTGTCTGTCACGTGATCCGAATGCTGTATACCCCCCAGAGCTGTCTGCCCCCAAACAGCAGCACTGCCTGTATACTCCCAGAACTGTCTTTCCCCCCAACCGCAATGCTGCCTGTATGCCCCCCAGAACTGTCTGTCCCCCCAACCCTAGTGCTGCCAGTATACCCCCCAGAACAGTCTGTCCCCTGACCATAGTGCTGTATCCCTCCCAAAACTGTCTGTCCCCCCAACTGCAGTGCTGCCTGTATGCCCCCAGCACTGTCTGTCCCCCCAACCCCAGTGCCATCGATATACCCCCAGAGCTGTATACCCCCCAGAACTGTATGTGGCGGCAGAGCAATATTGCTGTACAGACTAAGGCGGGACAGCAATATGGCAGCATCATATATGGAGACATAGCAATATGGCGGCAGAGCAATATGGCGGCACAGCAATATAGTGGCACAGGAATATGGCAGCACAGCATATGGCAGCACAGCAATATTGTGGTACAGCATATGGCGGCACAGCATATGGGGCACAGCAATATGGCGGCATGGTATATGGCACCACAGCAATATGGGGGCACAGCAATTTGGCAGCACAGTATATAGAGCCACAGCAATATGGCGGCACAGTTTATGTATGGAGCCACAGCAATATGGTGGCACAGCAATATGGTGGCACAGTATGTGTTGGCACAGTATATGTCGCCACAGCCATATGGCGGCACAATATGTGTTGGCACAGTATATGTCGGCAGCAATATGGCGATACAGAATAAGGCAGGCGAAACAGCAATATAGCAGCACAGTATATGGGGCACAGCAATATGGCGGCACAGGATATAGTAACACAGCATATGGTGGCACGAGAATATGGTGGCATTGCAATATAGCGGCACTGCAATGTGGCGTTTTAGTATATAAGCACAGCAATATAGTGGCGCAGCATTATGAAAAATCAGAAATAGCTCATACTGTGCGGATGCAGAGTTATTTTGTCTGATATAGTTTTCACAGCAGAAATACAAAAGAACTCAAAAATAATACCTTTATTGAAAACATATATTAAAAATATACACAATTATTGAATAAAATGAAATATAAAATTCTATTGTAACATTTTCATATATTGAACAATTTAATACTTTTCATACAATACAATACAGTATTCAATCTTGAAAAAACTGTTTTTCTCCGGCTGATTCATGTGATATTGCACTATCGGTATATTTCATCCATTATTTCCTATTTTAATTTGTTTTTATCAGATTTTTTATATTTTACTGGGATTTCACGGTTTCACTTCTTTTTTGCTGTGTGAGCAATTTGTTGAAAGTTTCTCACTTAAATGTCTATTTTATCAGTTCTCCGGCGTTTCACCGGAACTGGGCGGCTTTTTAAGGCAAATCTTGGTTTGTAGTAGCATCATGATTAAGGGGTGATTCACACATAGCGACAGCGACAACGACGTCGCTGTTACGTCACCATTTTCTGTGACGTAACAGCGACCTGGTAAGTCGCTGTTATGATCGCTGCTTAGCTGTCAAACACAGCGACGCAGCAGCGATCATAACATCGCTACATGTGCAGAGAGCAGGGAGCCGCGCACACTGCTTAGCGCTGGCTCCCTGCTCTCCTAGCTACAGTACACATCGGGTTAATTAACCCGATGTGTACTGCAGCTACATGTGCAGAGAGCAGGAGCCGGCAGCACAGGCAGCGTGAGAGCTGCGGAGGCTGGTAAGTAAGGTAAATATCGGGTAACCACTTGGTTACCCGATGTTTACCCTGGTTACAGCTTACCGCAGCTGCCAGATGCCGGCTCCTGCTCCCTGCTCGCTTCATTTCGTCGCTCTCTTGCTGTCACTCACAGCGATCTGTGTGTCACAGCGGGAGAGCGCCTTTGAAGAAAACGAACCAGGGCTGTGTGTAACGAGCAGCGATCTCGCAGCAGGGGCCAGATCGCTGCTCAGTGTCACACACAGCGAGATCGCTAATGAGGTCACTGTTGCGTCACCAAAACCGTGACGTAGCAGCGATTTCGCTATGTGTGAAGCACCCCTAAGGGTGGAAACACACCAGAAACGTATTGATGCATACACCATTATAGCGGTTTCCTTGTGGAAGTTTTGATGTCCCGTGTACTTGAAATTCTCAAGAAAAAAAGAAGAAATTGTTCATTTGAGCTAGACTTTCCTGTTTTAGCTGCCTGTATGCCCCCCAGAACTCTGTCCCCCCCAAACCCCCATTGCTGCCAGTATACCCCCCAGAACTGTCTGTCCGCTGACCACAGTGCTGTATACCCCCCAGAACTGTCTGTTCCTGCAACACCAGCGCTGCCAGTATACCCCCCAGAACTGTCTGCCGCTGACCACAGTGCTGTATACCCCCCCAGAATTGTCTGTTCCCGCAAAACCAGCGCTGCCTATATACCCCCTAGAACTGTCTGTCCCTTGACCCCAGTGCTGTATACCCCCCAGAACTCTGTACCCCCAACACCAGCGCTGCCTGTATACCCCCTAGAACTGTCTGTCCCGACAACCACAGTGCTGCCTGTATACCTCCCCAGAACTGTCTGCCCCCCCCCAACCCAAGTGCAGCCGGTATACCTCCCCCCCCCCCCCGAACTGTCTGTCTCCTCACCCTAGTGTTGTATACCCCCCAGAACTATATATGGCAGCACAGAAATATAGTGGCACAGAATAAAGAAGCACAGCAATATGGCAGCACAGCAATATGGCGGCACAGTATATGGTGGCACAGCAATACAGCAATATGGTGGCACAGTATATGACAGCAGAGCAATATGGCAGCTCAGGAATATGGCTGTACAGCAATATGACTACACAGCATCCAGCGTCACAGCATATGCCAGCACAGCAATATGGTGGCACAGCATATGGCAGCACAACATATGGGGCACAGCAATATGGCAGCACAGTATATGGGGCACAGCAATATGGTGACACAGTATATGGAGCCACAGCAATATGGTGGCACAGCAATATAGTGGCACAGTATATGTCAGCACAGCAATATGGCGGTATAGAATAAGGCGGCACAGCAATATGGCTGTACAGTATATGGCACGCACAGTATATGGAGCACAGCAATATGGAAGCACAGTATATGAGCACAGCAATATGGCAGCACAGCATATGGGGAACAGTATATGGGGGCATAGCAATATGGCGGTACAGTATATGGGGCACAGGAATATGGTGCCACGGAAATATGGCGGCACAATATACGTCGGCTCACAGGGCTGTATTTGCCACTAGGCAGTGGCCCAAGACCAAAACTTAAAAAAAGCTTTTTTTTTGTTAAAAAACCCCCCAAATAAACGTTCCTCACTCATCCAAACTCTTTATTACATCCTTCCTCCTTTTGGAGGAGGGAGGGGGCGCTGCAGTCATTTATATTGGCTTCTATAAGACAAGCGAATATCAATGAAGCTGTGAGGGCATCGGCACTTCCGGGGTCAGCGAAGCTCCAGTCAGTTCCCTGCCCCGACGTGCGGCTGTGCGCTCACTCTACAGAGGTCACAGCAGCGTGGAACAATGCTGCGCAGAGGAGGATGGGAGATGCCTCCAGTGTCGTGGAGGAGGATGGAAGATGCCGCCACCGCCGCAGAAGAGGACGGGAGATACCACCGCAGAGGATGACGGGAGATGCCGCCACCGCTGCAGAGGAGGTCGAGAGATGCCGCCACCACTGAGGAGAAAGAAAGATGTTGCCGCTGCAGAGGTGGACGGGAATGGATGCAGCCGCCGCTGACGACGACGGAAGATGCCGCCACCGCAGAGGAGGACGGGAGATGTCGCGACCATAGAGGAGGACAGGATATGCCGCCACCGCCGCACAGGACGACGGGAGATGTCGCCACTGCAGAGGAGGACGAGAGATGCCACCACTGCTACAGAGGAGGACAGGAGATGCAGCCGCCGCAGAGGAGGATAAGAGATGCGGCCACGGAGGAAGATGGACGATGCCGCCACCGACACAGAGGAGGACGGGAGATACAGCCGCTGCCTCCATAGAAGAGGACGGGAAATGTTGCCGCAGAAGAGGACGGGAGATGCACCTGCCGCAGAGGAGGATGGGAGATGCAGCCTTAAGCAGGTAAGTGATTTACAGCCGAAGACCAAGCCGAATAAGCAGCCTGGGAGGAGTACAACATGGAGGGTGGAGTATGATGGGGGGTGCACAGCATGGGGATAGAGCATAATGGGAGGGGATGGAAAATGTGAGTGGTGCACAGTATAGCGAATGGGGGTTGCAGTATGGAGAATAGGAGGCACGGTATGGAGAATGAGGTAGCATGGGGATCGCTCAGGAGTCTGAGAGGGCTCTGTATGCAGAATGTGAAGCATAAGGCTCATTATAGAGTGGGGACAACATGAAAGGGACAGTGAAATGGGGGTTGCATGGAGAGGTGGGGACAGTGGAGGTCATAGTTCATAAGTGAGGAAGGTGTGGAGGGTATAATTCATAGTGGGGAGGACAGTGGGGGGTTTTCATTTGCGGGGGCAGTGTGGCTGTCATCAAAGTTGCCACCAGGAATTTCAGAGCCCCAAACTGCCAACATTTTTGGGCCCCCTTGATCCTCCGCCCAGACTCCACCTCATCTCTGACTCTGCCCCTCGAACCTTTTCCAGTCCCACCACCACCCTTGGAAAATCTCCAATTCTGCAAACAGTCCTCACCAATCAAACATTAACTTCTAGTCGTCATTTTCACAGCCCGAAAAAATCTGCATGCCCCGTTTATCGGGTTCTCTATATGACGTGTACTAGACAGAATCGTCAGCCATATGCGTGTGTACAGACAGACAGACAGACAGACAGACAGACAGACAGACAGAGACACACAGAGGATATAGGCTACTAGCTATATAATAAAATATAGAGGATGCTGGCTGTGTATATATAATATGGGGGCTGCATATAGTGTATACACCACAATATACTGTACACATACATCCACACTATATACATACAGTGCTGACCAAAAGTATTGGCACCCCTGCAATTCTGTCAGATAATACTCAGTTTCTTCCTGAAAATGATTGCAATCACAAATTCTTTGGTATTATTATCTTCATTTAGTTTGTCTTCAATGAAAAAAAAAAAAAATTGTCATAAAGCCAAATTGGATATAATTCCACACCAAACATAAAAAAGGGGGTGGACAATAGTATTGGCACTGTTTGAAAAATCATGTGATGCTTCTCTAATTTGTGTAATTAACAGCACCTGTAACTTACCTGTGGCACCTAACAGGTGTTGGCAATAACTAAATCACACTTACAGCCAGTTGACATGGATTAAAGTTGACTCAACCTCTGTCCTGTGTCTTTGTATGTACCACATTGAGCATGGAGAAAAGAAAGAAGACCAAAGAACTGTCTGGGGACTTGAGAATCCAAATTGTGAGGAAGCATGAGCAATCTCAAGGCTACAAGTCTATCTCCAAAGACCTAAACGTTTCTGTGTCTACGGTGCGCAGTGTCATCAAGAAGTTTAAAGCCCATGGCACTGTGGCTAACCTCCCTAGATGTGGAAGGAAAAGAAAAATGGACGAGAGATTTCAACGCAAGATTGTGCGGATGGTGGATAAAGAACCTCGACTAACATCCAAACAAGTTCAAGCTGCCCTGCAGTCCGAGGGTACAACCGTGTCAACCCGTACTATCCGTCGGCGTCTGAATGAAAAGGGTCTGTATGGTAGGATACCCAGGAAGACCCCACTTCTTACCCCGAGACATAAAAAAGCCAGGCTGGAGTTTGCCAAAACTTACCTGAGAAAGCCTAAAACTTTTTGGAAGAATGTTCTCTGGTTAGATGAGACAAAAGTAGAGCTTTTTGGGAAAAGCAATCAACATAGAGTTTATAGGAAAAAAAAAAGGCATTCAAAGAAAAGAACACGGTCCCTACAGTCAAACATGGCAGAGGTTCCCTGATGTTTTGTGGTTGCTTTGCTGCCTCTGGCACTGGACTGCTTGACCGTGTGCATGGCATTATGAAGTCAGAAGACTACCAACAAATTTTGCAGCATAATGTAGGGCCCAGTGTGAGAAAGCTAGGTCTCCATCAGAGGTCATGGGTCTTCCAGCAGGACAATGACCCAAAACACACTTCAAAAAGCACTAGAAAATGGTTTGAGAGAAAGCACTGGAGACTACTAAAGTGGCCAGCAATGAGTCCAGACCTGAATTCCATAGAACACCTGTGGAGAGATCTCAAAATGGCAGTTTGGAGAAGGCACCCTTCAAATCTCAGGGACCTGGAGCAGTTTTCCAAAGAAGAATGGTCTAAAATTCCAGCAGAGCATTGTAAGAAACTCATTGATGGTTACCGGAAGCGGTTGTTCGCATTTTTTTTGGCTAAAGGTTGTGCAACCAAGTATTAGGCTTAGGGGTACTTTGCACACTGCGACATCGCAGGTGCGATGTCGGTGGGGTCAAATTGAAAGTGACGCACATCCGGCATCGCATGCGACATCGCAGTGTGTAAAGCCTAGATGATACGATTAACGAGCGCAAAAGCGTCGTAATCGTATCATCGGCGCAGCGTCGGCGTAATTCATAATTACGCTGACGCGCCGGTCTGATGTTGTTCCTCGCTCCTGCGGCACGACACATCGCTGTGTGTGAAGCCGCAGGAGCGAGGAACATCTCCTACCGGCGTCACCGCGGCTTCCGTAGGTTATGCGGAAGGAAGGAGGTGGGCAGGATGTTTACATCCTGCTCATCTCCGCTCTGATTGGCCGCCTGCCGTGTGATGTCGCAGTGACGTCGCCCGACCCGCCCCCTTAACAAGGGACGTCGCAGGGCAGGTGAGTGTGTGTGTGAAGCTGGCGTAGCGCTAATTTTCGCTACGCCAGCTATCACCACATATCGCTGCTGCGACGGGGGCGGGGACTATCGCACTCGGCATCGCAGCATCGGCCTGCGATGTCGCAGTGTGCAAAGTGCCCCTAAGGGTGCCAATACTTTTGTCTGGCCCATTTTTGGAGTTTTGTGTGAAATGATCAATGATTTGATTTTTGTTTCATTCTCTTTTGTGTTTTTTCATTGCAAGCAAAATAAGTGAAGATAATAATATCAAAGAATTTGTGATTGCAATCATTTTCAGGAAGAAACTAAGTATTATCTGACAGAATTGCAGGGGTGCCAATACTTTTGGCCAGCACTGTATAGCATACAGGGTGGATAAAAATCTTGATTTTTTTAAAAAAATCAGATTTTTTTTATTTAAATCAGATTTTTTAATCAAGTTGTACACAAGCAAAACTTTGTCTTTTTGCAAATCTAATTGTTTTACACAAATAAAAATATTAAAACAGTTGATTATGAAACCTAATAATTTTTATTTGCACTATTAAACACTCAGAATTGAACTACAGAGAGTAAGTACTTTTTAACAATAGCCTATCTCTAACGTTTGAAGTAAGCAAACATCTTCAGTGAATACATCAGTCCTTTAAGCCTACTGTTTATTTAGGACTTTTAATAGGAAAACCAGTTGTCCTGCTTTAGCAGTTCCTAAGCGGTTTCGGACTGTTGTGTGCACAAAACCAAATGAAGAAAACAATCTCTCTACTCCTGCGGATGAAGCCGATGCAGTCAGTAGCTGAGTAGCTAGATTTATTATCTTTGCTGGAAGAACAAGTGATTGCGACTTCCACCAGTCCAGTGGTTTTAGTTCATTAACGACGTTATCTGCAAACATGTATTTTTGAAATGGTGCAGATTCACACTTCAATTTCAGCACAGTTGCCACAATGTCATGGTTAGTATTGGCGAGCCACTCCATTGCAGAGTTGATTTCCGCCTCAGATAATTTTTTCCCTCTGTAGATGGGATGCAAGATATTGGCTAAATAGTGTTCTTCTTTTAATGCTTGGTCCTTGCGGTGCTGTATTGCAACCTTTACATTGTTTGAGAGGTTCAAGAGATCTAGAGAACCTTCTAAATCTTTCCAAACTTCTGTGGCATCAGCTATGGTTGCAGTATCTTTCTGCATTTTATCCAACGCAATCGATATTGGCTTTAACCTTTCCAAAAGGTCCTCGGCATTTCTCTTCACACCAAGATTTAATACTTTGCTTCGTATATTAGCATCAATTTTATCCCGATGTGTTTCGCAAATGGACAGTAATTTTGACCAGTTGTTAATAAACAGTTCCAAGCAGTCAGCCAAGGTATTCCATCTAACATCTTGTGGTAGAACCAACTTCAGTCCTCCCATTTCCTTGTAGGTTGCATGTGCAAAATGATTATTGCGGAAATATTTAACAATTTCTACAACATGTTCCTTGACACCCAAAATATGCAGGTCTTTTGCCAAAAGATGCAACAAATGGGCAGAACAACCGTATGTAATGACATTTGTGTCATCCTGTGCCAGTTCCGCTGGCATTTTTGCCACATTGCTTGCGTTATCAGTAACTAAGCTCCTTACTTTACATCCAAACTGTTCTTGGCATTGGTGAATTGAGTTCTTAGCAATTTCAAGTAAATATTCAGCAGTATGTGAATTTCCAGATGTGTCGATTGTGTCTGTAAGGTAAGTTTCACCATCTTCTGTTGTGACACAAGTGCAAATTATGGGGTCGTTGTGGATGTTGCTCCAACCATCCAAGCTCATGTTAACAACCTTGTCTTTCAAATATTTTGTACAAGCCGCTCTTTCTATGTCGTATACAGCCTGAAGATGTTTTCCTGAGATATCAAATCTACTTGGTGGTTTGTAGCCTGGTCTAATTCCTTCGATCATTTGTACAAACAATGGGTGCTCAACTAGTCGGAAAGAAGAATTGGTTGCAAATATGAATTTAGCAATTAATTCATCAAAATGTTCTTTCTGGCTCGTCGTAGTCTTTAAGATGAATTTTTCTACACTTTGTTGCACGCAAAGTTTTTTTTTGGGCTGCTTTGTTGAAGTTGTACCCAGATATTGATTGTCACGTGCAGCACAAGCCATATTTGACCCTGAAAGCACAGAAATTAAAAATATAAATCGACTGCGTATTTGAAGAAATATAACGAAAATATTGAAACAAACTTTTTGAACAATGTAATGGTCCTCGTCCTATAAGGGCTGTCTCAAAAGTTATGCTACTCAAGTTTTCCGGTGAGGTTGCTGTAATACTGGTAACTAATATCAGAGCCTCAGCAACTGAAAAAAATTATGTCACAAAAGTTTTAAAAATGTTTTTTTTTTAAAATGGTCAATTTGGCAGACTTCAAAAGTGAATTGCAGCCTACAATAAAAAAAAATAAGCGTATACACACTTTATTTTTACTTAAAGGACATGTGCACCTTTATTTTTTAAGGTGCAGCCAGTCACAGTGTGCACATGTCCTCCCCCCGCAGCTCTCTTACCTCTGATGTCAGCGCTGCGGGGATCCGTGGCTTCGTTCTGCCCGTCCGCGAGCGCGCCTCCATTCATTTCAATGGAGCGTGCGGCCCGCTGACGTCACGCCGCTGGATCACTGCGAGTAGGCCGCAACCAGAGGACGGGAGGCGGACGGTCAAAACGAAGCCACGGATCTCAGCGCTGCGGGGATCGGAGGTAAGAGCGCTGCGGGGGGGGGGGACATGTGCACCTTAAAAAAATAAAGGTGCACATGTCCTTTAGCGGTAATTTTCTGTGAAATATTGCCTTAACATAAATTTAAATTCTATACTCCAGAACTACCAGTGCTAGAAATTTTTCTTTTCATAGACTTTAACCATCCCAGTAAAATGTCTGTTAAAAAAATAGGTTGTAAATTAATTGCCAGACTTACCACTAGTACTAGGCTCCTGGTGCATAAGAAGCTGTGGGGGTTCATTGACATTAGTTGTATCACTATCAACATCTTCATTTCCCTTCTGGTTGCAGTTTTCATAATGTGATTTCAAACGGCAAACAAGTCCTTGGATATCCTTTTGACAGTTTTTGCACTTTGCTCTTGCACCTTTCTTTCCAAGATCTGCTGCTGGCATCTCAACAAAATGAACCCAAATAGGGTCTCTCTTACGACCTGCTGCCATGGCTCACACAGATCACTTATGAAGTTTGATTGTTACTACAGCCTGAGCCAAGCACTGCTGATGTTACTACAGCCTGAGCCAAGTACTGCTGACTATCCAACAAGTTTGGGCATGTCAACTGAATGCAGGGAAAAAGAAACTAAACCAAAACTGAAACCAAGCTAGAAGTGTGGAATTAAAGGGGCAGTATGAACAAAATGTGGAGGCTATTAATAGTTTATACAATTAAGACATGCTGCTTTTAAACACCTACCTATTGCCATATAGTAAAACAAAAAAGATTTTTACTTACTTTGGGGTCCCCCCCTCACCCTGGCGTTAGATCGTTGCACCTAGTTTCGTCCGTGTAACTATGGGCGCACATGCACACTGCTCTCACTTCTCATTTTAATCGTGATTTATATTAAAAAAAACCTTTTGATTTAAATCAGTGATTTAAATCATGATTAAAATCATGATTTAAATCGATCCGATTTAAATAGAAAAAAATCTTTTGATTTAAATCGTGATTTAAATCATGATTTAAATCGGCGTGATTTAAATCAATCCACCCTGATAGCATATGCAGACGTAATACAGGCTATAGTGTGCACCTGTATACACCGTATCGTGCTGTGTATGAGCTGGAAACCGGAGCCAAAAGACAGACACAGACAGTCGATACTCTCCAGCCGCGAGCAGCTCTGACACTGATAACAGAAGGTTCTAATGGAGTCCTGGCGCTCGGCGGTGATTGGAGGATCCTCTCTCCTCGCGGTGACATCCTTTGTCTTCGGGACGGTCCTTTTTGTACTGCGCAGAGCAGCCTCTTTAGCGCATGCGCAGTATAAACTTCACAATAATGAACAGAGGAACAGAGGGCGGCCGGCAGCGTCAGACATCACTGATATCGCACACGGCCGGCCCCCTCTTCAGTGGCCATACTTCTAAGTAGCTGTGGCTATGACTGGGGCCCCTGGGCTTAATAAAGCTAAGCACCAACTTTTTTGGACTATAAAGGGTACTTTACATGCTGCGACATCTCTAGCGATCTCGTTAGCGATGTGAAATTCTAGATCGCAAGTGCAATCTTTTGAGATCGCATATAGGTCATTTTACGCATGTGCGATCTCGAAAGATCACACTTGCGATCTAGAATTTCACATCGCTAACGAGATCGCTAGTGATGTCGCAGCATGTAAAGTACCCTTAAGACGCTCTTTACCGTAAGACACACCCCATGATTACACAGCAGAAAATAGGAAAAAAACATTTTTTCTATTAAAACTTCCTTGGCGGTGTAAGGGGGGGTGTGGGGGGGTCATTATTACTAAATTTAAATGTACTAAGGCAGAATAGGGAGGTAATAAATCTATTGTCAGTGCTCTTCTGCAGTGTATATATTATACACACATGCCTCTGCTACATGCAAATGTAGGCGTACATGGCTCTGCTACATGCAAATGTAGGCGTACATGGCTCTGCTACATGCACATATAGGTCCGGGTGCGCGTGCAATGTGGCTGCAGCGTCGGTGTGGGTGCGCGTGCACTGCAATGTGGCTGTAGTGCTGGCGTGGGTGCACACACAGTGTGACTGCAGGTACGTTCTGACACATGCTTGCTGCCTATATTTGACTGCAGATGCAATGAGGAGGAAGGTTGTTGAAGCGAGCTGACAGCACATCACAGCGCCGTGTCCCCCTCCCCACTGGAGCCGCTCAGTTGCTATACTTCCAGGTGCATCAAGTGGCAGCTACAGACACGGGATCCAAGCATCAGAACGTAGCACTGACGCTTGGAGTGTGCCGCTGTGCTCCCCCACGTTGTGTGCAAAGAATATCCAAACTTTTGGAATGATTTTTATGTTTTAGGCCCCTTCTGAGTAGACTGCTTAGAAGACCACCATTAAGGAGACAGAAGAGCATGCAGACAGAATGTATACCGTGAGTAGAATTTCATGGTCTTGTTTCCTGAGCTGTGCACTTAAGAGGTCTTTTGAGCAATTGGTAGGGTTCTCAGGTTGCACCCCATGATGCCCCTTCTCCTTACTTAGCCCACTTCTGCCACTACTAAACTCCTCAGAATTATTGGACCTAAACATATAAGATATCTTCCAAAAGTTAAGTCTACTGCCTGTGACTAATCAGTATTGTGATTCCTATATGGTCCACAGTCTGATGATGCCTAATAACATCTACCAGCATCTCCTTACCATTGTTAAGGACATACTGGGAGTTGTTTGTAAAGGCAATACAATTGTATATGGGTCTAACCTGACACTGCACATGATTGCTGTACTATGTTTGGCAATGTATTTATGTACTGACGGTGGTTTTGGTGATGTATTACTGTATTGACGGTGGTTCTTGTGATAGTCATGTGGATGTTGTAATATTTACCTTATCAGTATTGATCCTAAAACATAGGGTCAGTGTGCTGGACTAAAAATACAGCTATCTGCATGTCTGTCAGACGAATGAGTAAGAGACTAAAACCCCCATACACTATAGTCTGATTTTTCGGCCGGCAGCTATCCTGCTCGGCTCTCCCTTATACAGGAGCACTCATTCTGCCAAGTGTTCCTGTGTTCTCTATTAAAGCCGCTGCTAGACGTCTCCGGCAGCAGCTTATCATTTAGAGGATGATAGGATATACACTCCGTAATCGGACATGCTGGATCCTTATTCCCCCGACAATCATGAGTTAGAGCCCCCATACACATTGGACTGTCAGCAGAACCTGTCTGTATTGGCGGGTTTAGACAATTTTAGGTTAATGTGTATGGAGGTCTTAGCTACTATCTGAAGGCTCTGGGCAGTCTCGGGGTGTGTGCACACGAGGTCTTGTAGATGTCTGTGAACCCCCGGAGTTATTCAGACGGAAGACCCTCCAGGACACAGTCGTCATTTTCTCCTGAAGCAAATGTTTTATTTTTTTTTTGTTGCTTCTTGGTTGTTTTTTTCCAACATCTTTTAGCTTCTGGTTTTTATTTATTTTTTTAATAAATTAGTAAGTAGCATCCAAGCAGAAGCCGCCATATAATGGACCGGTCACTTTTAGCCGCTTCATGTCTGAGGAAACCTGACACAGTTAAAAAAACTGCAAAGACTGAACATATGAGCAGCAAGTGGTTTCTACATTGCAGTGTGTGAGTTCAGTCCTTTGAGAATTTATAGTTATCTTGGGCAGGTTACAGAGCGGATCTGTCTGAAAAAAATGCTGTGTGCACATACCCTTAAGGCCCCGTTACACGCAACTACATCGCTAACGAAATGTCGCAGGGGTCACGGAATTCGTGACGCACATCCGGCCTTGTTAGTGACGTCACTGCGTGTGACACGTACGACCGACCGCTAACAATGCAAAATACTTACCAAATCGTTGATTGTTGACACGTCGTCCATTTCCCAAATGTCGTTGCTGCTTTTGGACGCAGGTTGTTCGTCGTTCCTGAGGCAGCACACATCGCTACGTGTGACACCCCAGGAACGACGAACAATGCCGTACCTGCGTCCTCCGGCAATGAGGTGGGCGTGTCTTTCATGCGGCTCCTCTCCGCCCCACCGCTTCTATTGGCCGCCTGCCGTTTGACGTCGCTGTGACGCTGCACGAACCGCCCCCTTAGAAAAGAGGCTGTTCGCCGGCCACAGCGACGTCGCTAGAAACGTAAGTACGTGTGACGGGTATTAGCTATATTGTGCGCCACGGGCAGCAATTTGCCCGTGACGCACAAACGACGGGGGCGGGTGCTTTCACGAGCGACATCGCTAGCGTTGTCGCTGCGTGTAAAGCGCCCTTTAGTCTGACTGATCAGAAGGGGGCGCAACCACTGACAGTGCCTACCTAGGGCAGCATGATCTCCAAATATGGCAATATGGCGGCACAGCAAATGTCAGCACAGCAATATGGCGGCACAGCAATATGGCAGCACAGCAATATGGCGGCACAGCAATATGGCAGCACAGCAATATGGCGGCACAGCAATATGAAAATCAGACAGGTCACAGTGTGTGGATGCAGAGTAATTTTGTCCAATATAGTTTTCACAGCAAAAAATGCAAAAGAACTCATAAAAATATCTTTTTTGAAAAAATTTATTAAAAAAAAGCACTACCTGGGTGCTTATATACAATGATTCAATACTTTCCCCTCTTAATCTGATGGAGGTTTAGCATTCATATATATAGTCACATAATATCCCCATGCTCCTGTGTCACATCACAATGAATATGGATATTTGGCCCCTGCCTCAATCTGGACGGACCCCAATAGTCCTATATTACAGCTTGGCTATTTTTTGGGGGAACCCATATGGAGATATCTATGTATCGGCTTATCTAAGTCTTCCTGATTAAGAACTACTCCGTGTCTGCAGTAATATAAATGCTGGATACGTCTATGCTATAACCAGACGAGGGAAAACTGAAGTTTCAGTCAATTAAATCATTTGGTGGAGAAATTTTGAATAAGACCCTGATGAACCTCCCACCGTCAGAGGGAAACGCGTCGGGTTATGCATTCCCCATGATATTTCCTTGGGAAACATTGTGTGATGGGGATTGTTTTGGTTTTCTCTTCTATGATGTATTAATACCCCCAATTTGTCCTTAGTGGACGGCATCAATAGGGGGGGTTCTCTAGGTGTGCTCTGAATTTTCCTTGAAAGGAAATGATTATCAATAGTGTTTATGATTATATGACTTATAAACCAGAGAATGGACGGTAGTGACCGGAGTATACGGACTCATGGCATAGACGTTTGAGAGCAGGTTTACAGTCTAAAGGCCCTGTCACACACAGAGATGGATCTGTGGTAGATCTGTGGTAGATCTGTGGTAGATCTGTGGTAGATCTGTGGTAGATCTGTGGTAGATCTGTGGTAGATCTGTGGTAGATCTGTGGAAGATCTGTGGAAGATCTGTGGAAGATCTGTGGAAGATCTGTGGAAGATCTGTGGAAGATCTGTGGAAGATCTGTGGTAGATCTGTGGTAGATCTGTGATAGATGTGTGGTAGATGTGTGGTAGATGTGTGGTAGATGTGTGGTAGATCTGTGGTAGATCTGTGGTAGATCTGTGGTAATGTCTGATAGATGTGTGGAAGATCTGTGGTAGATCTGTGGTAGATCTGTGGTAGATCTGTGGTAGATCTGTGGTAGATGTCTGGTAGATCTGTGGTAGATCTGTGGTTGCAGTGAAATTGTGGACAATCACTTCCAGGTTTGTGGCTGTGTACAAATGGAACAATATGTCCCATGATTTCACTGCAACCACAGATCTGCCAAAGATTTATCTCTGTGTGTGACAGGGCCTTAAGTCTAAAGTGGGCTTTACACGCTGCGATCTCGCTAGCGAGATCGCAAGCGATCGTACCCGCCCCCGTCGGTTGTGCGACACGGGCAAATCGCTGCCCGTGCCGCACAACATCGTGTGGACCTGTCACACACACTTACCTGCTCTGCGACGGCGCTCTGGCCAGCAAACTGCCTCCTTTCTAAGGGGGCGGTTCGTGCGGCGTCATAGTGACGTCACACGGCAGGCATCCAATAGAAGCGGAGGGGCGGAGATGATTGGGGACGTAAACATCCCGCCCACCTCCTTCCTTCCGCATTGCCGGTGGACGCAGGTAAGGAGATGTTCTTCGTTCCTGCGGTATCACACAAAGCGATGTGTGCTGCCGCAGGAACGACGAACAACATCGTACCTGTCGCAGCAGTGATATTAAGGAAATGAGCGACGTGTCAACGAGCAACGATTTTTCATGTTTTTGTGCTCATTGATCGTCATTCATTTGTGTTACACGCTACGATGTCAGTAACGGCGCCGGATGTGCGTCACTACCGACGTGACCCCGACGATATATCGTTACCAATATCGCAGCGCATAAAGCACCCTTAAGGTTTCTTTTTTTGTAAAGCTATATCTGGGAATTTCATTGTCGGAGGATTCTAGGGTATTGCGAGGGTGATCAGCTCCCCCCCCCCATTTCCCACTTTGTGTGTAGACCCTCATTTTCCTCCTCTCTATTCTTTTTGGTATCAGTATTTAGAGGCATTTTTATCTTGTGTATGTTATCTAAGCACCCAGGTAGTGATTTTTTAATATATTTTTTCAATAAAGGTATTTTATTAGTTCTTTTGTATTTTTGCTCTGAAAACTTGCACAGCAATATCGGGGCACAGGAAAATGGGCGCAGAGTATATGGGGCATAGTATACAGTGAGGCACAGTATACAGTAGAGCACTATGCAGCTGTCCTTGGTGACACTAGACATTAGGATCACTTTTCAGTCACCAACAAAATGGCTCCGCACTGTGATCCTAAACTTCATCTTCCCTTTTCCTTTTGGAAACATCCAGAACGGGAGGGGGAGGTGACATCACACACAGGAGAGCAGATTCTGCCCACTATTACTGCAGCTGTAATGTGAGCTAGTCCTACACTAGGATTTCAGCAGCTGCGCCCCCTAGTGTTTAAGAGTGGAAACTATCAAACTTTGGAAATGATTTTTTTTTTATATTTTGCTCAATTAAAAAGAAATAATAATAGTATTTAAACAAAGCCTTAAAACATTAATTCTTTACCGTTTTTCAGTTATTGAGAAAAACATTTTTTGACAACACCTTCCCTTTAATTAATTGGTGAACCAGGGAAAACTAGAAGTGTTGTTTAAAAGAAAATATTTTCTATGTGTTTTTTTTTCTTTTTAGTTACTGAGTTAGTAATGGGGGTATCTGATAGATGCCTCTCCATTACTAACCCCTGGGCTTGATGCCATCTGATGCTACACAGCTGATATCAACCCCAGTAACCGTTACACTGATTGCCAACACACCAAGCTAATCAGAAATAGCCAGGTACAGCGTCAGAATTGGCGCATATAATGTGATGCACCATTTCTGGAGCGGCTGCGGACTGCTGTTTTTTAGGCTGGGAAGGGTCGGATAATCATTGGCTTTCCCAGCCTGATAATATGGATGCAGGCTCATTAGATACCTTGTTGGTGGTACAGCGAAACGCAGGGTGAAATGCGCGTTGGGGTAGACGAACCGCCACGGGCATTCTATTTTAACACCATTCTACCACCAACAAGGTATCTAATGTGCCTGCATATTATGGCTTTTCAGTTCATGTATCAGTTGTATGGTGGGATAGCTCAGATCAGCGCCTGTACTTTGTATGTACAACTCTTAGTGGTAGTTGAGCACCATCTACTGGTCTTTATTAGGCACTACAGCTGACTATATATATATATATATATATATATATATATATATATATATATATATATATATATATATATATATATATATATATATATATACTGTATTTATCATATAACTTGGTACTAGGGTGTGGACATTGGTAGTTTCAGCACTTTGTATTGATTGCACAATATTCACTTTATTCTGTGCAGTTATATCATTAATCGTTAATGTAAAACATAAGTAGTATCCAAATACAAAAATCACTGCACAAACCAGAGAAGAAAGAATTGGGATCCAACCCCCATGTATTAAACAAGTGAATGACTTTATCTAAACAGGTGAACAGTGATAACGTGCTGCACAGACAAACCAGAAGGGGGCGCACAATCCAAGAAGGTAAAGCCAATGTGTAATATACCCCAATATGTAATACAACCAGTCTTAAGCGTATACAAAAAATTCACATAGGGAGAGATGACATCATCAAGACAACATAGTGATGAATAATTCCAGGAGGTAACACCAGAATTAAACTGAAGGCTCACCTATGAAAGAGAAGGTTGGGGTTAACCAGCAGGAATGGCGCCTTGTCTTTAAGTAATGGATTTGTTTTGCAAGGGAATTCCTTGTGTCTGTCCCTCTGAATAGGACAGAAATGTGGTCGTGGCCTTATGAAGAACTTGATATCTTACCAGATTGTTATAGGCAGGGATTAGCGATATGCACCAGAACTGCTCGTGGTTCTTGGTACATATTGGACCTGACAGGTTCCTTTTAAATTTAAATTCTTTAATTAAACAAAAAAGGAAAATGGGTCGATGCAGAAGTTTGTGCACCCTGCATGGTTAGTGCTGACCCGGGGACAAATCTGCCTCACTAGGTAATTCTCCCCCTCCCTCTCCTGGTCTCCAAATATGAGACTGCAGTGGATATACTGTACATATAGATAGATACATTTTATTTTTACTTTTTATATGTATTTCTAATATAACACAAAGTTGCAAAACCTGTAACTAACGCCAATTCCCGTACCCTAACGCTGGCCCTAAGTAACTTTTCTAAACTAATTGCCCCCTTATGCCCTACACCTAACTAACACTACATAATGATGGTTGTAAAGGACAAAATTACATTGAAAAAAAATGAAAAGACACACGCACGCACGCACGCACGCACACACACACACACGCGCGCGCGCGCGCGCGCGCGCACACACACACACACACACACACTCTGTATATAGCATGAATGACAGGAAATGGGAGGAATGACAAGTAGACGTGCATAAAAAACAGACAACACAAATTGATTGTTACACATCTGGATAGAAATAACATTGCAATCACTGTTCTGAATTACATGACTTATTTCGGACTTACAGAAAACGCTCTCTGAAATATTCCACACATTTTTTCTCTTGTGTATCCACAAAAACCTGAATGGGATAAATAGAGAAAAGGTTCCTTATAATTACCCTAATGTTAATTACCAGTTACATCAATAGTAAATATTCCATAACTACTGGCTAATTAACAAATATAAGGTTTTCTGATAAAAAAAATTGTATGGGATCTGAGAATTGGGAAGTGAAGGAAAATCGTCATAAGAAATCAGAGACGTATAAAGAGAGGAAATGGGGAATAAGAGGCCAGACCCGGAGTGTAAGATGCATGTACTCACTCTCTATACTCCTTCTATAACTCTCTCAGAGAAAGTCTGGGTGCGCGGTCCCTTATATAGTCTTCATGATGTCATAATATCCAGGCAGAGGTGACCATGGTGATGAGTCTGTGATGTCAGAACATTCTAGAATGCTGAGCACAAGCCCTGCAGCCAATGAGATTCAATACAATGATGTATAATAAAGTCTATGGGGGTTTATAAATGTATGGGAATAATACGATGAGTACATTATAACAAATAAATGAGTGTTTTTATACATATAATAATAATAATAATTTTTATTCATATGGCACCAAACATATTCCAAGCACTTTACAGTTCAGAGAGGACATGTACAGACAATATGAGACATTACAGAATAACACAATTCTACAGACATCAAGAGTGGTGATGGCCCTGCTCGCAAGCTTACAATGTATGAGGAAATAGGGGAGGCACACTATATATACTATATGGACATAAGTAGGGGGTAACAGAGTTTGATGACATGCCATTCTGTAACCATCGCCATTAAACTGGAGTTGGTCCCTTTCTACAAGATTTTGAAGGTGTCTGTGGGACATTTATGAAGTCAGACAGTGATGTTGGATGGGTGGTCCTGGCTCGCAATCTCCATTCTAATTCATCTCAGAAGTGTTGGATGATGGTGAGATCAGGACTGCAGCCGGTAAAACTCACACAACCACGGCTTTATGGACCTTGCTTTGTGCTCGGGGCACAGTCATGCTGGGAAATATAAATGGCCTCCCCCCCCCCCCCATCTGTTACCACAAAGTTGGAGGCATACATTTTGTCCATAATGTCTTCTATCCTGATGAATTAAGATTTCCCTTCATTGGAACTAAAATACCAAGACCGAGCTCTGAAAAACAACCCCATAGGATTATGTCTCCCCAGCAAATTGTACAGCTGGCACAATGCAGTCAGGCCGGTAACGTTCCCCTGGCAGTCACAAAACCAGAATTGTCCATCAAATGCCAGATAGAGAAATGTGACCCGTCACCCCACTGATCACGTTTCCCTGCCCCAGAGGCCGGTAACAGCCGGGTTACACCGCTCCATTCCACGCTTGGCATTGTGCTTGGTGGTGTAAGGCTTGATTGCAGCTGCTCAGCCATGAAAACCCAATCCATGAATCAGCTCCCAGGGAACAATGTTTGTGCTGAAGATAATATCAGAGGAGGTTTGGACTCTGCAGTTATGGAGCGTTGGTGACTTTTCTGCCCTCTGCTCCTCAGCACTCGGCCCCCGGCCCTGGTGGTCTTCATTTCATGGCTAATTGTAGAGAAAAAGACCTCGCCTCACCCATATAGGTGCTGAGGAGAAAAATATAAGCACAAAGAGGGTAACTCCGACACCCTAATCGTTTCCAGTAGGTATGTTGAAGTAAATACACGAAAAAAAAATAGATTTCAGATCCTTTTGTTTTATTAGTGCAAAAATCGTGAAAAAGATGCTGTACAAAATAATGTCCGCCAGGTGACGACGTTTCGGTCTGAAAGGCCTTCCTCAGGTCGGACAGACTGGATACAAATTTACAAAGTAACAAAACAAGAAACAAAATAAAAGGACATCCATCAATATAGTTGTATATGCATATTTGACATTCAAGTAATACAGTAGTACAACATTGGAATGGAGAAGACGATGGAAAGAAGCAAAACAGTAACATCTTTAAGGGTCCATGGTGATACCATGGATATGTGAGGCTAGGACCATCATGGAAAGGGGGAGAGGGAAATTTGTGCAGGTAAGAAAGTGGTGGTGAGCAATGTGTGGTGTCAGATAGATGCGACACGTTTGGTAGGTGAACTCACCTAGATTCAGTAGGTAATATGTGGGGTACAGATGTATATGATCAGCCTGTTATAGGAGGAGATAATAGATTATAGATTATATCCGGTCTCTGGTGAGTCAGGAATGTAACGTAGGAATACATAGGGACGTACCATACATATATATAGTCACATAGTCACAGAGGTTGAAGCAGCAATAGTGTACAGGGTTATCCGATTAGGAATACGTGTTAGCAGCAATTTACTGTGGAAGGAGGAAAGTTGTCAAATGTCAGAGGGCTGTGGTAATAAAGGTCATGTGATCTTATGAGAGTCTACATATGATGTATAACAAAGAGGAAGATGCTTCTATATTGTGACTGAATGTTGAAGACAAGGGAGTCGATGTCCTCAAGTGTTGCTACACCTAGTCTTAGGTGGAGTATGAAGGAGAAAAGAGGAAAAGGTAAGAGGTGGAAAAGGGAGGAAGAAGACAAGGAGGGAGGCAAGACTCATAATGGCAAGTGAAGGGTAATGGCTAAGATTCATAACAGTGTACCATGCAGACATTACCTGAGTTAAAGAGCGAGAGGAGTTTACCACATCAGCAGAGGTATATCATATCAGCAGGGAAATATCCCAGATGACCATATGTGTGCTGGAAGAGGAGGAAAGATGTCAAGGGCTAAAATAGCATAGGTTATGAGGTCTTAAGAAAGCCTGTATATGGTAAATACCTATATATAGAGAGGACTGATCAATCAGGCAGTCACGTGAACGCTTCTATACAGTGGCTAGAGAATGAGGACAGGATAGTGGATGTCCTCGGGATTGATGAGGATAATCTGTATAGGTAATAAGTATGAGCCATAAGAAAATAAGTATGATATAAATAACATACATGACATAGAGTGAGGAAGCAAAACAAGTACCTCAATTGAAAAGTACAAATTCAGCACAGTCTGGTCTCATGTAGGAGATATGGGTCTCTAATGGTATATTGCTGTACCATATGTTGGGTAAATATGAAAAGGAAACGAAAAAGGGTTAGAGGTGGGAAAGGAGGAGAAAAAGGAGGAAAAAAGGAGAAGAAAAAAAGAAGAGAAAAAGGAGGAGGGGGGGAAGGCAAGTCTCATGGTAAGGAATAATGACTAGGGTCCGTAGCAATACTTCATGAAAATATTACCTTAGTAAAAAAGCAAGGGAGTTTGCCACATCAGCAGGGAGGTATCCCACATCAGCAGGGAGGTATCTCAAGTAGACATATATGTGAATAAATTGGCAAGTGCAGGTCTCTGGCTATCTTGGTATAGAGGAACCAGGATTAAGCATATAATCTGTAGTCATCAATAGTATCAGTTGAAATGATTAGTACCTGTGACTTCAAGGGGTTGGTTTGGAAAAAAGGTCCATAGGTAATGTTTAGTAATCAGTCCAGAGACTACCAGGCTACTAATGGTAGGAAAGAGAGAAGGGTGGATAAAGTAAAAGAGCTCTAGGGATACTAATGGACTCTGATCATCTGGGTGAGTCACTTACCAGGTGCCTGTGGTGTAATGGTGGTAGCCACGAGCGTCTTAGTGCGTCCTGTGAGGTATGGAAGTGTGAGAGGAGAGCATTTTTATCAGGGACCGTGCCGCTACGTCACTTCCGGTTTCGCGTTGTGGAAAACCGGAAGTGACGTTGCGCGATCGTGCAGGTGATGTAAAGTAACCCAGTTCATGTCAGGAGAGGAGAGCACGTCACTACCGCTGCGTGGAACGCGGAAGTGAGACAGTGGAGCGCACATACATCAAGGAGGGCGTGTTTAAGGGTCACATGGTGGTAGTGACGGAGAATCCTGGGAAGGGAGATGCAGCTTCAGTGATCGGGAACTGTGACAGGCTGGTTGGTGGTCTGATAGGTGACAGTGGTGTACTTCTGCAGTGGTGGTGCTAATTCTGCAAGGAATGAAAATAGAAATTAGGATACATACAAGAAAATATAGTAAATTATACATATGTCTAAGGTTCTAAGATGTGAGAAGGAATTACCTTTGATGATATTTGAGCACTGTGCGCATCTGAGGCACGGGAAGGTGCCAAATTGTGGATTGTTGAGAAATCTCTGTTTGGGTGCTCGAGTTGTTGAGCCAATGTCAGCCCTGACCAGTTTATCTCTAATGTTGGGTGATTTTTTTGTAGCAAAACAAAGGGGATGTCTGGAATTCGCTGACCTGTGGATAAGAGAACCTGAGAAGCGGCCAGTGTTTCAGGACAATCTGTTTGATCAGTGGAGAGAATGGGTGATACATGTTGATAAAAGAGATACGGTCAGTTTATGTCTGTAGATTACGTGAGTAAGATGTAGTTTTGTTGGCTATGTTGTTAGGATAGCCTCTCTGTTTGAATTTGTTGCTCATTTCCGTATGTCTCAAAATACGGGTGTCCTTATCACTCACTATTCTGTCAACCCTAGTGTGTTGGCTTATCGGAAGATAATTTTTGGTGTGTTTTGGGTGATTACTGGTAAAGTGGAGCAAGCTGTTCCTGTCCGTGGGTTTTATGTAGATGTCGGTAGAGATGATGCCGTCACTGTTTTTGATGACCATACAGTCCAAGAAATTAATTCTATCGATGCTGTGATGGATAGTAAATGAAAGGCCTGGTAAAAACGTATTGATTTCTTCGAAAAATTTGAGTAGAGAGTCGAGATCGCCATCCCAAATCATGAATACATCATCGATATATCTACGCCATAGTAGGGCATGGCGTAGAATCAGAGGATGGGAATGTATGTATCTGTCCTCAAAAAAGGCCATGAAGATGTTAGCGTAGGGGGGCGCGACGTAACTTCCCATCGCGGTCCCCCTACGCTGAACATAAAACTGGTCCTGGAACAGAAAAAAAAAACTGTTCCAGAATAATCCGGAGTAAGTCTATGCAAAAATACCTATTGTCAGTTGGTAAAGTAGTATATTCTTCAAAAAGCCAGTGGACGGCCTCCAATCCTTCCCTTTGATTTATGCTTGTGTATAGAGAATTGACATCCAATGTCACGAGTAGGGATGAACCAGGGATCTGGTGTAGCTCCGTCAGTGTCTCCAGAAAATGAGATGTATCTTTGAGATATGAGGGTGTCAGATGAATAAATGGTGATATGATTTTTTCAATGGTTCTGGCTAGAGGTGATAACATGGAATCGGTGGAGGCAACTATGGGTCTGCCGGGGGGAGAGGTGAGATGTTTATGTATCTTGGGGAGGGTGTAGAAAACTGGGGTAATGGGGTGTGGATTGCTGAGAAAATCTCTTAATTTGAGGTCAATAGTGCCACGTTCAAAATGATGTTGGGCCGTGGTTTTGATGAGGGAGGCAATCTGACTAGTGGGGTCACGTGGAAGCGGTTCGTAGGTGGATTGATCAGATAGTTGGCTTATTATTTCCGATATGTAATATTGCCTGTCTAAAGGCCCTTTTACACACTGAGACTTTCAGCGATCCCACCAGCGATCCCAACCTGGCCGGGATCGCTACAAAGTCTCTGGTGAGTCGCTGGTGAGCTGTCAAACAGGCAAACCTGGCCAACGATGCAACAGCGATCCGGACCTGCAGAACGACCTAGCTAGTCATTGGGGACGTTGTAAAGCCGCTTTTTGAAAGGGAAGTCGCTAACAAAGTCGCCGTAAAGTCCCCTTTACACACTGAAACTTTCTAGCGATCATGCTGCACAGCGGGAAACAAAGGACCAAAGAATGGTCCTGAACGATATGTAGCGATCAGCAACTTCACAGCAGGGGCCAGGTCGCTGATGTGTTTCACACACTGCAATGTCGCTGGGGAGGTCGCTATTACGTCACAAAACCGGTGACGTTACAGCGATGTCGTTTGCGATGTTGCAGTGTGTAAAGCCACCTTAAAGGTCCAGTCACACTAAGCAACTTACCAGCGATCCCAACAACGATAGGGATCGCTGGTAAGTTGCTAGGAGGTTGCTGGTGAGATGTCACACTGCGACGCTCCAGCGATCCCACCAGCAACCTGACCTGGCAGGGATCGCTGGAGCGTCGCTACACGAGTTGCTGGTGAGCTCACCAGCAACCAGTGACTAGCCCCCAGCGCCGCGTGGAAGATGCTGCGCTTGGTAACTAAGGTAAATATCGGGTAACCAACCCGATATTTACCTTGGTTACCAGCGCACGGAGCTACACGTGCAGAGAGCAGGGAGCAGCGCACACTGAGCGCTGGCTCCCTGCTCTCCTAGTTACAGCACACATCGGGTTAATTACCCGATGTGTGCTGCAGCTAAATGTGCACAGAGCAGGGAGCAGCGCACAATGCTTAGCGCTGGCTCCCTGCTCTCCTAGCTACAGCACACATCGGGTTAATTAACCCGATGTGTCCTGCAGCTACATGTGCACAGAGCAGGAGCCGGCACTGACAGTGAGAGCGGCGGAGGCTGGTAACAAAGGTAAATATCGGGTAACCAAGGACAGGGCTTCTTGGTTACCCGATATTTACATTGGTTACCAGGCTCCGCAGAAGCCGGCTCCTGCTGCCTGCACATTTAGTTGTTGCTGTCTCGCTGTCACACACAGCGATCTGTGCTTCACAGCGGGACAGCAACAACTAAAAAATGGCCCAGGACATTCAGCAACAACCAACGACCTCACAGCAGGGGCCAGGTTGTTGCTGGATGTCACACACAGCGACATCACTAGCAACATCGCTGCTACGTCACAAAAGTTGTTCGTTAGCAGCGATGTTGCTAGCGATGTTGCTTAGTGTGACGGGGCCTTAAGACTACAATGGCACCACCCTTATCAGCTGGCTTGATAATGATAGCCTGATTATCCTTGAGACTCTTAGGGTACCTTCACACTTAGCGATGCAGCAGCGATCCGACCAGCGATCTGACCTGGTCAGGATCGCTGCTGCATCGCTACATGGTCGCTGGTGAGCTGTCAAACAGGCAGATCTCACCAGCGACCAGTGAACAGCCCCCAGCCAGCAGCGACGTGCAAGCGACGCTGCGCTTGCACGGAGCCGCCGTCTGGAAGCTGCGGAGACTGGTAACTAAGGTAAACATCGGGTATGGTTACCCGATGTTTACATTAGTTACCAGTGTGAGCAGGGAGCAGGGAGCCGCGCACACTGAGCGCTGGCTCCTTGCTCTCCTAGCTACAGTACACATCGGGTTAATTAACCCGATGTGTAATGCAGCTACATGTGCAGAGAGCAGGGAGCCGCGCACACTGAGCGCTGGCTCCTTGCTCTCCTAGCTGCTGTACACATCGGGTTAATTAACCCGATGTGTACAGCAGCTACATGTGCAGAGAGCCGGAGCCGGCAGCACAGGCAGCGTGAGAGCTGCAGAGGCTGGTAACTAAGGTAAATATCGGGTAACCACCTTGGTTACCCGATGTTTATCTTGGATACAGCTTACCTCAGCTGTCAGACGCCGGCTCCTGCTCTCTGCTCGCTTCATTTGTCGCTCTCTTGCTGTCACACACAGCGATCTGTGTGTCACAGCAGGAGAGCGGCTTTGAAGAAAACGAACCAGGGCTGTGTGTAACGAGCAGCGATCTCGCAGCAGGGGCCAGATCGCTGCTCAGTGTCACACACAGCGAGATCGCTAATGATGTCACTGCTGCGTCACAAAAAGCGTGACTCAGCAGCGATCTCGGCAGCGAGCTCGCTGTGTGTGAAGCACCCCTTAAGGGCTCTGGACTCTTCAGTTGAAAGGTTGCTCTTAGGCTATGTGCGCACGCTGCGTTTTTTTTGATGCTGCGTTTTTGTGCGTTTTTGGCCGCTAAAAACACACAAAAACGCACCTGCGTCGAAAAAACGCATCAAAAAACGCATGCATTTTTGCCGCGATTTGGTGCGTTTTTGGTTGCGTTTTGCTGCGTTTTTTATCTCTGCATTTTGCTGCGTTTTTCCAATGCATTGCATGGGCGAAAAACGCAGGAAAGAATTGACATGTCCATTTTTTTTTTTTTTCAAGCTCAAAAACGCAGCTTAAAAAAACAGTTGTGTGCGGACAGCAAAAATGAAAACTCATAGACTTTGCTGGGGAAGCAAAGTCATGCAGTTTTGAGGCCAAAAACGCGCAAAAACGCCGCGAAAAACGCACCGTGCGCACATAGCCTGAATGTGAAACTCACCTATCTGAATTTTTTTATTAAGTACCTCAACATCATGGGAAACTAATGACACAAACGTTTCTACTGGATGGTAAGTCCTAGGGGGCATAAAAGAGCTCTGTGTCCTGAGGTTTAAAGCTTTTAGAGAAAAGCAAGACATGGTAACAGGAGAGACGGTATTCACATTATCAATATTGATACCACTGTTAAAGTGTGTTTTGAGACGTACCGACCTGAAAAAACGGTCTAGCTCTTGATGTACTCTAAAGGAATCATACATAGGGGTAGGGCTGAATGAGAGACCTTTTTGAAGGACCAAATGTTCAGTAGGAGACAGGTTGTATGAGGAAATATTGTACACTAGGTTGTCATTACTTGTGATCTGGTCCAGACCCGATCTGTCCGATAACTCTGGTTTGCGTCTGTACCCCCTCCTCGTCTTCTTATGGGGGGATGACGTTGGCCTAAAAAATTCTGTTGATGACGCGGAGGAAGAGAGTTGATGTCCGAACTTCCAGAGGAAGAGTATCCTGTGTACCGAGGTGTGCGTCTTGAGAAGGAGGGTAATTCCCCTGAACGCCATTTGTAAACGGTCCCCTTGGCGTAGTCCTCCTGGTCTCGAAGGAACATAATTCTTTTCTTTGTCTCCAATGTCTTCCGAAAGTCTGTGATGTATTCGTTAGTCTTGTTTTTAAGTTGTTCGAGGTCGGTGGCAGATAGAACCTGTTTTAGTTGTGTCTCTGTGGTTTGAATATTGACTGAGAGTTGGTCAACTTCTTTTTGTAGAAAATCAATTAAAGTTATAATGTCCATAGAGCACTTGTTGAGTATGGCTTCAAATTTGTCGCAAAAATCGTTGTTGTCAGAAAAAAATCGTTGGTCTGAGTGAGACACGCAGGCCCCTTGGGATTTTTTTCGTCCGGTGATATTCGGCAAGAGTGGTCAGGTGAAGATCTAGGGCTGCATGCCTCTGCAATTCCTTCTCGAAATCTCTCCTTCTAATTTCCTCTGAAGGTATGCTTAAGAAAGTATTAGATGTTGTGACCCTGGAGACTATGCTGTCTGTCTCTTCATCGTTTTAGGAAAAAGTCGAAAAACCGGTATGAGACATAGATGAGTCTAAAAAAGAAGTTGTACTGTAGAAACGGGGGAGCTAGGTCAAAATTATATGTCTAATTGTAGAGAAAAAGACCTCGCCTCACCCATATAGGTGCTCAGGAGAAAAATATAAGCACAAAGAGGGTAACTCCGGCACACTAATCGTTTCCAGTAGGTATGTTGAAGTAAATACATGAAAAAAAATAGATTTCAGATCCTTCCGCAATGGGAAGTAACGTTGCGCCCCCCTACGCTAACATCTTCATGGCCTTTTTTGAGGACAGATACATACATTCCCATCCTCTGATTCTACGCCATGCCCTACTATGGCGTAGATATATCGATGATGTATTCATGATTTGGGATGGCGATCTCGACTCCCTACTCAAATTTTTCGAAGAAATCAATACGTTTTTACCAGGCCTTTCATTTACTATCCATCACAGCACGGATAGAATTAATTTCTTGGACTGTATGGTCATCAAAAACAGTGACGGCATCATCTCTACCGACATCTACATAAAACCCACGGACAGGAACAGCTTGCTCCACTTTACCAGTAATCACCCAAAACACACCAAAAATTCTCTTCCGATAAGCCAACACACTAGGGTTGACAGAATAGTGAGTGATAAGGACACCCGTATTTTGAGACATACGGAAATGAGCAACAAATTCAAACAGAGAGGCTATCCTAACAACATAGCCAACAAAACTACATCTTACTCACGTAATCTACAGACACAAACTGACCGTATCTCTTTTATCAACATGTATCACCCATTCTCTCCACTGATCAAACAGATTGTCCTGAAACACTGGCCGCTTCTCAGGCTCTCTTATCCACAGGTCAGCGAATTCCAGACATCCCCTTTGTTTTGCTACAAAAAAATCACCTAACATTAGAGATAAACTGGTCAGAGCTGACATTGGCTCAACAACTCGAGCACCCAAACAGAGATTTCTCAACAATCCACAATTTGGCACCTTCCCGTGCCTCAGATGCGCACAGTGCTCAAATATCATCAAAGGTAATTCCTTCTCACATCTTAGAACCGGCAAACTTTTCCCGATTAGGGATTTCTTTACTTGCGACAGCTCCTTTGTGGTCTACTATATTAAATGTCTTTGCGGTCTCGGATATGTTGGCGAGACTACCCAACATATCCGAGACCGCATCAACAAGCACAAGTCCGACATAAGGTGTGGACGGACGATGCTACCTATCCCCTATCACTTTATATCAGCCGAGCACAAGATCTCCCAACTCAGGTTTCAGGTAATTGACCATGTTGGTGCTAACCGCAGAGGTGGTGACAGAGTCAAGCTGCTCCGAGAGAGGGAAGCAAAATGGATCCACACTTTGGGTACCCTTGAGCCCTATGGACTAAATTGCAAGTACGAACAGGATTTCTAATATAATATATATCTCCACACAATAATATTGTCTTTTCAGTACCTGACAACTATGGTATTTGCCGTATTGTTTATATTGTGTCCACATGGGTCACTTGTTGTTTATTGCCCTAACTATGACAACTCGTTTTACCCATATATATCCTTATCCACAGACAAATTCCTTCTGTCTCTCATTGCCCATCCTATTGATCTAAGGATACTACGGGTGTTTAGATTTTTCCCAATTGATAAATATCCTATATGAGCAATGTGTTTATGCAATAATGTGTTTATTTTATATACATCTGTGTACTCCGACATATGTATAATTTACTATATTTTCTTGTATGTATCCTAATTTCTATTTTCATTCCTTGCAGAATTAGCACCACCACTGCAGAAGTACACCACTGTCACCTATCAGACCACCAACCAGCCTGTCACAGTTCCCTATCACTGAAGCTGCGTCTCCCTTCCCAGGATTCTCCGTCACTACCACCATGTGACCCTTAAACACGCCCTCCTTGATGTATGTGCGCTCCACTGTCTCACTTCCACGTTCCACGCAGCGGTAGTGACGTGCTCTCCTCTCCTGACATGCACTGGGTTACTTTACATCACCTGCACGATCGCGTAACGTCACTTCTGGTTTTCCACAACGCAAAACCGGAAGTGACGTAGCGGCACGGTCCCTGATAAAAATGCTCTCCTCTCACACTTCCATACCTCACAGGACGCACTAAGACGCTCGTGGCTACCACCATTACACCACAGGCACCTGGTAAGTGACTCACCCAGATGATCAGAGTCCATTAGTATCCCTAGAGCTCTTTTACTTTAGCCACCCTTCTCTCTTTCCTACCATTAGTAGCCTGGTAGTCTCTGGACTGATTACTAAACATTACCTATGGACCTTTTTCCAAACCAACCCCTTGAAGTCACAGGTACTAATCATTTCAACTGATACTATTGATGACTACAGATTATATGCTTAATCCTGGTTCCTCTATACCTAGATAGCCAGAGACCTGCACTTGCCAATTTATTCACATATATGTCTACTTGAGATACCTCCCTGCTGATGTGGGATACCTCCCTGCTGATGTGGCAAACTCCCTTGCTTTTTTACTAAGGTAATATTTTCATGAAGTATTGCTACGGACCCTAGTCATTATTCCTTACCATGAGACTTGCCTTCCCCCCCTCCTCCTTTTTCTCTTCTTTTTTTCTTCTCTCTTTTCTCCTCCTTTTTTCCTCCTTTTTCTCCTCCTTTCCCACCTCTAACCCTTTTTCGTTTCCTTTTCATATTTACCCAACATATGGTACAGCAATATACCATTAGAGACCCATATCTCCTACATGAGACCAGACTGTGCTGAATTTGTACTTTTCAATTGAGGTACTTGTTTTGCTTCCTCACTCTATGTCATGTATGTTATTTATATCATACTTATTTTCTTATGGCTCATACTTATTACCTATACAGATTATCCTCATCAATCCCGAGGACATCCACTATCCTGTCCTCATTCTCTAGCCACTGTATAGAAGCGTTCACGTGACTGCCTGATTGATCAGTCCTCTCTATATATAGGTATTTACCATATACAGGCTTTCTTAAGACCTCATAACCTATGCTATTTTAGCCCTTGACATCTTTCCTCCTCTTCCAGCACACATATGGTCATCTGGGATATTTCCCTGCTGATATGATATACCTCTGCTGATGTGGTAAACTCCTCTCGCTCTTTAACTCAGGTAATGTCTGCATGGTACACTGTTATGAATCTTAGCCATTACCCTTCACTTGCCATTATGAGTCTTGCCTCCCTCCTTGTCTTCTCCCTCCCTTTTCCACCTCTTACCTTTTCCTCTTTTCTCCTTCATACTCCACCTAAGACTAGGTGTAGCAACACTTGAGGACATCGACTCCCTTGTCTTCAACATTCAGTCACAATATAGAAGCATCTTCCTCTTTGTTATACATCATATGTAGACTCTCATAAGATCACATGACCTTTATTACCACAGCCCTCTGACATTTGACAACTTTCCTCCTTCCACAGTAAATTGCTGCTAACACGTATTCCTAATCGGATAACCCTGTACACTATTGCTGCTTCAACCTCTGTGACTATGTGACTATATATATGTATGGTACGTCCCTATGTATTCCTACGTTACATTCCTGACTCACCAGAGACCGGATATAATCTATAATCTATTATCTCCTCCTATAACAGGCTGATCATATACATCTGTACCCCACATATTACCTACTGAATCTAGGTGAGTTCACCTACCAAACGTGTCGCATCTATCTGACACCACACATTGCTCACCACCACTTTCTTACCTGCACAAATTTCCCTCTCCCCCTTTCCATGATGGTCCTAGCCTCACATATCCATGGTATCACCATGGACCCTTAAAGATGTTACTGTTTTGCTTCTTTCCATCGTCTTCTCCATTCCAATGTTGTACTACTGTATTACTTGAATGTCAAATATGCATATACAACTATATTGATGGATGTCCTTTTATTTTGTTTCTTGTTTTGTTACTTTGTAAATTTGTATCCAGTCTGTCCGACCTGAGGAAGGCCTTTCAGGCCGAAACGTCGTCACCTGGCGGACATTATTTTGTACAGCATCTTTTTCTTGATTTTTGCACTAATAAAACAAAAGGATCTGAAATCTATTTTTTTTGTGTATTTACTTCAACATACCTACTGGAAACGATTAGTGTGCCGGAGTTACCCTCTTTTCACTTCATGGCTGACTTGTGTGGCTTTTCAATCATATCACGCACAGGTTTTGGGGGAATATCTAGGAGAAGAAATTTTCACAATCAGAATATCTTATAATATAGCATATTTTTTAGAATTACTATCCAAGCTTAGTTGGAAAAGTCAAGGTGATGTCTTTGAGGAAAGCTGTTGTCTCTCATTTCCCCTGACACTATGAAAAAATGGAAAGAAACTGAATTAGGGTTAAAGAGCAAAGACCGGTGTGTGCGGAAAGGACAAGGAGACAAGGAGCTGCGGTATTATGTTATCCTGGTGTAATGTAGCACTGCCATGAAATGTTATATTGCCTAAACCTGTGTAAATGTATTTGCCGTGTAGTGTAAGAGTAGTAATACACCGTTTTTTTTCGGATTATAAGACGTACTTTTCCTCCCAAAAATTTGGGAGGAAAGTGAGGGGTGTGTCTTATAATCTGAAGGTAGCTTACCAGGGTGCTGGAGAGGAGTCGCAAGGGTCGGGGGAATGCTGCGGTGGCTGTGCAGGGTCTGCGGTGGCTGAGCTGGTGCGGGGTCTGCGGAGGCTGGTGCTGGGGCGGCTGTGCAGTGTCAGCAGCGGCTGTGCGGGGTCTCCGGCTGCTGCAGCGGCTGTGCGGGGTCTCCGGCTGCTGCAGCGGCTGTGCGGGGTCTCCGGCTGCTGCAGCGGCTGTGCGGGGTCTCCGGCTGCTGCAGCGGCTGTGCGGGGTCTCCGGCTGCTGCAGCGGCTGTGCGGGGTCTCTAGCTGCTGCAGCGGCTGTGCGGGGTCTCCGCGTGGTCTCCGGTGGCTGATGCTGGGACTACTGTGCGGGATCTCCGGTGGCTTTACTGGTGCTGCGGGTCGGGCGGTGAGACTTCAAATAATGCCGCCCAGAGTTGGCGCGTGCGCAGTTGGAGCTCTCGGCTCAAGCTATCATCTGCGCAGGTGCTGCCTCTGGTTTACTGATATCCCTCGAGTGGACTTCAGGAAAATAGAGCCCGGAGGTGGCGCTTGCGCAGACGAGATCTCGGCTTGCAATTGAGCCTAGAGCCCAAGATGTGCACACTCCGGGCGCCATTTCTTTGAAGCTATCACCGTTTGCAGCCGCCGCAGCCTGAGCCCCAGAACGGCAGCCCCAGCCTCCGTCGCAGCCCGAGACCAAGCACAGCTGCCCCATCATGGTAGCACCAGCCTCTGCCGCAGCCCCAGTCTCCGTCGCAGCCCAATCCTCCACTGGAGCCTCAGCCTCCACCGCAGCCTCAGCACAGCCTCCTCCATCACTGCTACTGCCCCATCCGGTAAGACACCACCGGATTAAAAGACGGACCCCATTTTTTTTTTCATCTTCTCTTGCTTTGAATTTGAGGTGCTTCTTATAATCCGGTGCATCTTATAAAACGAGAAATACGGTACTCATTCATCTCCTTCATCCTTTGCATTTAGTAGGTGTTTCTTGGTCCATTGCAATATTTCTCTTTCTATTAAACAGCTTCATAGTGTTCCGCCCCCAGCAGTGGATCGAACTGCTCAGATCCGTGGGCAATGTCCGTTCGTGCCTCGAGGGTCTCCGGATCTGGGGGGCTCAGGGCCACACTCTAAAGTGAAAGGGGATATTTACAGGGGGATGATAGTTCATGACGCTACCCGTGGTGTGCGGTAGTTGAGAGTACCGCTGCTGCCGTTGTTGGGAGTACCCGGGGTGATGGATTGGGGCAGCAAGGTGTTATTACCCTCCACGGGTAGGGGTATGCTCCGGGGCTCTGGAAGGTGATACTGGGTGCCGTGATGGGGAGATCACTAATGTACTCACTCGGCCAGTAAGCAGACGCTGACAACCGGGTAAACCAAGTCTCTGGGTGCCGCTGCCTCTCTCGGGGAGCTCGTCCGGGTCCCGTCCCCTGCAGTGCTGCTTGGTGTTCTGTGACCTGCCTCCTGGCACAAAGGTGAGGTTTAGGGAAGTGGCCCGGTAGTTTGGAACTTGCCGGGTCCCGCTCCGCACTGTGGCTAAGTGTGGGAGCCTGCTCTCAGGGCTCACGCTTGGGATCTTGTGGGCTGCGTATGTGGAGGGCCCTATTCCCCTCATTGCGCTAGCGCCCCGATTCTGGAGCTAGTGGGAACAGTCCATAAAGGCGCTGCTCTCCACAGGTTAATTGCCGGGTTGCCTGAAGCTTCTCCCCGACCTAGGGTCCGTGTTCCCCGCTGTGCCTTCGGTCCCGGACAGGAGATAGGGCCAGGCTGCTGACAGTCCTCTTGACGGGTCCTAGGCACCTCGCCTCAATCCCCTGCGACTGAGGGTCGACTCCTCTAGGCCCAGACACTGCCTGAAACCTAGATAGCTACTTTCGGGAGCCTCCGCTCCCTGCTTCCTCCACTTCACTCCCTCTCCTTCACTTCACTCCACTTCACTTTACTGACACTCTCCTGACCCTCCCATCCTGACCCCTAGGTGGGTGACCCTATTCCGCTCAAGCCGCCCACTGGTGGGTGTGGGACAGGGTGTTCATAGGATTTGATTTGCTGTTGGAGGCAGCACTGTAAGATGGAGACCCATAACCATGAGGGATTTGAATACTGCACTAAGGGGAAGAGCGTGCAGTACCCTGTGACCAGGGCCGGACTGGGACTAAAATTCAGCCCTGGCATTTGGGGGTACACAGGTCACTTTTCACTTTTCGCGTGGTGAATGTGTAATATCTTTGTGCACTTGTAGATTGTGTAACACGACCATATAACATGTAGTCATGGCTGCGTCCAGTATTACAGCTCAGGCCTATTTATTGCTCTTAGTAGCAGGACCTGGTGAAGCCGCTATTTTCCCTACAGAGCTGGGTCTCGCAGATAATGAAGAGGATGCTACTCTCCATATAATGCTGCGGTCACATAGCTGATGGGCACGGATACAAAATCAGATCCCCCTGAACTAATATTGATGACCTATTCTACAGATAGGTGATCAGGGAAGCTGTTGTTGTCACTGGCGATAAGTTTGGACACATACCACTTAGGGAATGTGCAGTTACATTTTTGGGGGCAGATTCCACCATGGAAACCATTATGAAAAATCCTCGAATGACCATCTGCATCTCCTCGCTGTGCACAGGGTCAAGATTTTGAACATCTTTTACCCACTTCAGGTTTCTAAACCACCAAATGATTGAAAGAAGTGACCGCTCCATTCTTCTGGTGTTTTCCACTCAGAAAACGCTTTGTATTTTACAATACAAATCAATGGGAAGTCTCAGAAGATGCAACTCCCAGCTTGTCCTTAACAATGGTGAGGAGATGCTGGGAGTTGTTGTTATCAGACTGCGGACCATACAGGAACCACAATACTGATAAGACGCGGACAGTATCATAAATAATCATTTACATCCAGGTACCTCTATAGGTGACATCTTCTGAGTCGATCCCATCCCTTTTGTCTCCTTGCAGTACAGACGCCATGATGAGGTTTTGTGCCCACTGCTCATCTCTGAAGCCCTCCCTCTTTATTCTTCAGCAGCACTTCCTCACACAGCACCTTTAAAATTAAAATTATCATTATATGCCCCATAAATATAAATATCTCCCATGCTGTGCCCCTGAATAAATAATTGCTGTGCTTCCTTCACAAAATATCCCCCACAGTGCCTTATCCAAAATACTTCCCACACTGCCTCTCTCATTAATATACCCCCACGCTGCCTCTTTTCATAATATCCCCATACACAGCTTTTCTCCATAATGTCCCCTGCACACTGCTCTCTTTATAATATACCCCCACACTGCCTCTCTCCATAATATCCCCCCAGATTGCCCCATTATTATTATTATTATTTATTTATATATTTCCCCTAAACTGCTCTTTTGTAATCCCTCCCCCCCACACACACAATACAATGCACCCTCCATTATCCCTCCCTCCCCCACACACACAAACAATACAATGCACCCCCATTACCCCTACACACACACACACACACACACACACACACACACACAGAATACAATGCACCCTCCATTACACCTCCCCCCACACACACAATACAATGCACCCCCATTACCCCTACACACACACACACACACATACACACACAATACAATGCACCCTCCACTACCCCTCCCCGACACACACACATACACACACACACACACACACACACAATACAATGCACCCCCATTACCCCTACACACACACACACACACACACACACACAATACAATGCACCCCCATTACCCCTCCCCCCACAAACACACACATAATACAATGCACCCTCCATTACCCCTCCCCCCACATACACACACAATGCAATGCACCCCCATCACCCCTTACACACACACACACACAAATAAAATGCACCCCCATTAACCCCTCCCCACACACACACACAATACAATGCACCCCCATTGCCCCTACCCCCACACACAATACAATGCACCCTCCATTACCCCCTCCCCAGACATAATACAATGCACCCCCATCACCCCCTACACACACAAATTACACTACCCCATCACTACACACTCCTGCCTCCCCCCTCCCTCGGAATACAGTACCCCCCTCTGCCTGTCACAAAGTTGTGTTCCTTCACAAATGTTCCCCGTTATGTGTCCACAGCTCCTCCTCACTCATCCCCATTAATTAAACCTGTCATCTTCGGCTCCTCCATGCACCGCATACCGCTACCTAATGCATTCAGTGTGGCGCTCGCAGCACTGTGATGACGTCAGCAAGGTGCTGATCTCATCACGTTGCTGAACGTCGGGGGCAGGGCTCAGTCCCGGAGCACTGTTCAAATGTATTTACGTCTGGAAAACGCAAATACATTTGAATAGGAAGGAGGAAGCTGCGGTTACTGGCACCGCCACCGCCGCACTCCTCTCCACTGTGTGCATGCCGGATCTGACACTATCAGACAGCAGGGCCGGCACAGTGCAGCGCACTGCCTCCTGCTCCTGCTGCAGCCAGTGTGCCCGGCATATACATACTGCTGAGGAGCGCGGCGGTGACTGCAGATACATCAGCCCACTACAGGCACCGGCCCACTACAGGGACCGGCCCATCTGACATTTGCCAGAATTGCCCTACGGTCAGTCCGGGCTTGCCTGTGACGACCTGATAGTCCAGGGGCATCATAATAGAACTGATGTCTGAGCCTCTCTGCTCTTTGCTGCAGGTTTCTGAGAATGTGACATCGAAATCCACTTTGTCCAGTACTTTGACTCTTCTGTTTTGCTTTGGATATATTCTGTCACCAATATTTTTTTCCTTAGCGGCTATAGATTTATCCATAAGTGTGAGTGTATTATACACTGCGTGGCCACTTTATTAGAGACCATGATTATCAGGTGCTGGCTGCCAAATTTTAGCCTGGGGGGGAAAGCACAATGCACTGGCCCATGAGTGGCACGGCTCATCCTTGGGTCTCATGTAGCACTTGATGCATATAGCACGTGTGTAACCGAGGTATACCTGGTAACAACTGATTTCATAAAAAATCACAGCCTTTTTCTGTTATACTGTTAGAAGTCGATCAAAAATGGTTTACTTAAGGTGGCGTCACACGCATCGATTTATTGTGCGATCGCATGAGCGATTGCACCCGCCCCCATCATTTGTGCGTCACGGGCAATTAGTTGCCCGTGGCGCACAAAGTCGTTTACCCCGTCACACATACTTATCTCCCTCACGACGTCGCTGTGGGTGGCGAACATCCTCTTCCTGAAAGGGGAGGGACGTTCGGCTTCACAGCGACGTCACACAGCGGTCGCCCAATAGAAGTGGAGGGTCGGAGATGAGCGGGACGTAACATCCCGCCCACCTCCTTCCTTCCGCATTGCCGGCGGGACGCAGGTAAGCTGTGTTCGTCGTTCCTGCGGTGTCACACGGAGCGATGTGTGCTGCCTCGGGAACAATGAACCACCGTCGCGCAGAAGGAGGAACGATTTTATGAAAATGAGTAACATGTCAACGAAGTATTTTTGCTCGTTCACAGTCGTTCGGAGGTGTCACACGCTACGACATCTCTAACGATGCCATATGTGCGTCACGAATTCCATGACCCCGAGGACATATCGTTAGATATATCGTAGCGTGTGACGGGGCCTTTATTGTTAATAGCTGCACAGTTTTTGCAAAAGCATCCGACCATTACTAAGAAGCAAGCAATTTACACCTAATATCTAATTATATAGTAGAAAAACATGAATTGATTTGGATTCTCAGCAGCCATACCTCCAACATTTCCCACACGAGACCCCGACCAGAAATGATTTATGGTCACCTGTCACATAAGGCCATCACTGCTAAATAGATTTTAAACTGAAAAGAAGGAAGCTGGTAGTGTTTTCATGTTTGCAACAGCTCCATTATTTAGATGGCACAGAAGTTACACACTATTGGTTCTTGATTCTATGATTCTTGTAATAACAGGTCATAGTAATCACTTACATTTATATATTTGCAGTTGGGAGAGGGAAGTCAGCGGAGATTGGGCGCGGAGCTCGTGTGACATCAGCACCTCAAGTGAGCGCCGGGAACAAGAGAGCCGACACCTCTGGAGCGCTGCATGCATGGGAGAGGATAAGCTTTTATATTTTACCAGGGTTAAACATGGGAAATCAGAAAGGGATGTCCAAAAAGTGCACAACCCCATTAAGTGCTCTGTGCTTAATTAACAAGGTTTAGAGAGGCTGAGTTTGTCTGTTTATTGTTTTAAAGGGATTGTCAGCAAAGAATGACTGATCAAATCTTCCACAGGCGCTCTGTGCACCATGGAGGCGAAACATTTATATGAATCTTCCCATCTACTTCTTCTCCATCTATCTACCGCCCTTCTCTTGCTCTGTGAAGCCAGAGCTGTCATAAAAAAGGAGATAGAGGGAAACCAAGCAGGTACGAAGCTGCACTTAAATGTTTAGCCCCGCCATGATGCACCGAGTGTCTGTACAAGATTGGAACATCACTATAGTTTCCAAATTAGTCTTATATATTAGATTAACCCTTTACTAGTGTCGCGCCCCTGAGACCATCAGGGTGCTACAAGGTTCTGCATCCCCACCAGGATGCAGGGCCTACCCCCTTAGGTACCCAGAACCCCAGTGTTGGTGCCAACAAAAACCCAGGTAATCCCAGTTTTCCCCAACATGCCCCCATACAATGGTACTTAGCCCATGGTGGGACCATGGATGGCCACCTAGAGGTGGAGCCACTCCAGTCTGTTGGGGATTTATTCAAAATTGAAGACATACAGAACCAGCATGGCTACCACAGCATCTTGCAGCGGCATGCTATTCCATCTGGTTTGCGTTTAGTTGGAACATCATTTATTTTTCAACACAGCAATGACCCCAAACACACCTCCAGGCTGTTTAAGGGCTATTTTACTAAGAAGGAATGTGATGGGGTGCTACGCCAGATGACCTGGTCTCCACAGTCACCAGACCTGAACCCAATCGAGATGGTTTGGGGTGAGCTGGACCGCAGAGTGAAGACAAAAGGGCCAAAAAATGCTAAGCATCTCTGGGAACTCCTTCAAGACTGTTGGAAAACCATTTCCGGTGACTACCTCTTGAAGCTCATCGAGAGAATGCCAAGAGTGTGCAAAGCAGTAATCAAAGCAAAAGGTGGCTACTTTGAAGAACCTAGAATATAAGACATCTTTTCAGTTGTTTCACACATTTTTGTTAAGTATTTCATTCCACACGTGTTAATTCATAGTTTTGATACCTTCAATGTGAATCTACAATTTTCAGAGTCATGAAAATAAAGAATGTATCTGTAGGTTCACTGAAGATTGGAGTGATGCAAATTTATATATCTGGCATAGCTTCCAAGTCAGTAATTTGTCAAGTCAGTAAGCAGAGGCCAAAAAATTGGAGAACCGTCTTCATAGAGGAAAATGAAGCAACAGAAGGCGAGAATCACAGAGCAAACACCAAACAGATGGTGGATGATATCTACAGAGGAGGAACAGGAGCCGCGATCAGAGGATAGAATATAATCCTCCATATTATTCCTCCTCTGATCTGCTGGATGATGAACCTTCTGGAGCCGCCGTGCTATAGGAGTTATAGATCTGCTCCATCCAGGGGCGTAACTACCGCGGTCGCAGAGGTCGCCACTGTAATCGGGCCCGGGGGTGCAGGGGGCCCGCCGGCCTTAGCCCCTGATTCAGATAGATATGTCGGAGGCTGCACATCCAGCTGAAATACATTGCAGCACAGAGAGCCGTCGGGTCCCTGTACTGCGATGTGCCGTACGCCGGTTAAAGGGAAACTCTCACCAGATTTGGGGCCTATAAGCTGCGGCCATTACTAGTGGGCTCTTATATACAGCATTCTAACATGCAGTATATAAGAGCCCAGGCCGCTGTGTAGAACATAAAAAACATTTTATAAAACTCACCTATTCGGTCGTTGTGGAGCATATGGGTCAGATGGGCGTCTCCATTTTCCGGTGCTGGTGTCTCCTCTTTTGGCCATCTTTGTCCTCCGTCTTCTGAAGCCTGGGTGCATGACGCGTCCTATGTCATCCACGCAAGCCGGCACTGGGGTCCTGCGCAGTCGCACTTTGATCTGCCCTGAGCAGGGCAGATCAAAGTATTGTAGTGTGCATGCGCAGGACCTCAGTGCCGGCTATTGTGGATGGCGTTGGACCCAGGCTTGAGAAGAAGGAGGTCAAAGATGTCCGAAAGAGGGTGCCCTGGAGATGGAGAACGGAGCCACCCATTTGACCCATCTGCACCGAACCGACCATTTAGGTAACTATTATAAAGTGTTTTTTTAATGTTCTACACAGCGGCCTGGGCTCTTATATACAGCATGTTAAAATACTGTATATAAGAGCCCATTGGTGGTGGCCGCAGCTTATAGGCCCCAAATCTGGTGACAGGTTCCCCTTAAGGCCATGAATATTGTTCCCCACGCACACGATCCTGGGCATGGGGAGCGCTGCGCCGCTTACACTCTGGTCAGTTCCCAGCGTCGCAGGAGGACACTGGGGGCGCGCAGGGTGGGTGAGTACCGTGGCAACCAGTCGCACAGGGCCCCTTCCGGCAGACAGCAGATGGGGCACTGCAGGGATCAGCAGTTCACTGTCATTTGCTGCTCCTGCGGTGCACAGGCTCCAGCACAGGGCGCCCTCCCCTCCTCTTTGTCCTGTCTGCTTCACTCTTCACCACAGAGAGAAGGGAGGGGCGCCTGCGCCGGAGAAGCTGCTTCTATAGACCCTCTGAACTGCAGGAGGCCAAGAAGGAGGTGAGTATAATGTGATCATGTGTTATGTATAAGATATGTGTGTCCTGTATAGTGTGCAATATGTAGCTCTGTCTTTCTGTGTGTACTGTCTGTGTATACTGTCTATCTGCCTGTATATACTGTCTGTCTATATACACTGTCTGTCTGTCTGTGTATCTGTCTGTATATACTGTCTACAAAAAGACAGTTTGCACTCTGATAATGCTAAAGTATGGAAACTATGAACGTGTGAACATGGACCTGCATTACTGCTAAGGAAAATCTGAGAAAGATGAGATATTTAGCATATATAAATGGCCATTTGTATATCTGCCCAGTTGCCCCTTCACGGCATATCTCATAACTGGGTCCCTAACGCTATTCTGAAGCCTCTCTCTAGGTTAAAAACCTCCTGTGTATGGGCAAGTAGGAACCTGCTACAGCGGCGGACTGGAGTACCTGGGCCCACCAGGGAAAATCAATCTTGGGGCCCACCAGCACCATGCAGTTACTGTACTGTATATAGGAATAACATACGTCTATAAACTTTTTCAAAATGAATCAACTTTATTAACCAATAAACAACCAATAAAATAAGTGAAAACCAGGAGTAGAACAATCGGAGTAAAAGTACAATAGAAACACGGGCACCACTTTTGGATTTATCACTCACTCCTGGTTTTGGCTACAAATACTGAGGGAAAAAAACTCACCAAATATGCAACCCATGAACGTGGCCAAAGAAGCAGTAAATGAACCAAGCCTAGTACACAGATTTGGCACCAAAACCAAGCTATATAGGCTATATTCATACTCAGCGTGTTCTTTTTCTCTGCAGCCAAAACCTGCTTTCTTGGCAGTAAGAATGTCCATTTTCCGGTATTTTTGTGGCATTTTTGGGTGTGGATTACGTGTGTGCTTTTTCTACAGTACATGTGTGATAAAGGTAGTTTTATTCACCAAAACACTTCAAAAACACTGTGGGAAAAAAGCTATTGCAGTTTTTTTTTACTTTTTTTGTTGCTTTCTATGAGTGCAAAAATGCTGTAGGAAGTGATGTGCTGCAGATTTAAAAAAATGCTGCAATTCACAAATTCAGTGAGGAAATAAAAAAATAACCAAGCATGTGCATGAGATTTCTGAAATCTCACAGCTTTTTCTTGTAATGTTAAAAGCATCATGGAATTTGTATTACAAAAAACACTGCAGAAAACGCTGCATGTGAACAAAGCCTTAAGCGGGCTTTACACGCTACAACATCGCTAAAGTGATCTCGTTGGGGTCACGGAATTTGTGACGCACATCTGGTCGCTTTAGCGATGCCGTTGCGTGTGACACCTATGAGCGATTTTGCATCGTCGCAAAAATGTTCAAAATCGCTCATCGGTGACATGGGGGTCCATTCTCAAATATCGTTACTGCAGCAGTAACGAAGTTGTTCCTCGTTCCTTCGGCAGCACACATCGCTCCGTGTGACACCGCTGGAACAAGGAAGCTCTCCTTACCTGCCTCCCAGCCACAATGCGGAAGGAAGGAGGTGGGCGGGATGTTCGTCCCGCTCATCTACGCCCCTCCGTTTCTATTGGGTGGCGGTTCAGTGACGCTGCTGTGACATCGCTGTGACGCTCAACGAACCGCCCCCTTAGAAAGCGACGTCGCAGGGCAGGTAAGTAGTGTGACGGGTCTGGGCGATGTTGTGCGACACGGGCAGAGATTTGCCCGTGTCGCACAACCGATGGGGGCGGGTACGCACGATGGCGATATCGGTAACGATATCGCAGTGTGTAAAGCGGCCTTTAGGCTAAGTTCACATTTCCGCTATTTTCCCAGTGTCACAATCCGTCTCTTGATGGCTTGTGACGTTGAGAAGGTTAATTGTGTACAAACACATGTAGCATTGAACGGGTACCGTTTTTTGTTTTTTTTTCCTGAAAGGTTTATTTTAACCTTTTAGGAACAGGGGAAAGAGAGAGAGGTAGAGACAGAGATAGAGACACGGTGCATTGCTTGTGACGCACCGAAAAACGTTGCATGCAGCGTTCCTCCCCACCGGTGGTCATTCGATCTGCCGCGCGGCGGATACAGGGCAAGACCATCCGTCACAATCCGCCGCTCATACAAGTCTATGGGAAGCAACGGAAGTCGCCAAAGCATTTTTGGCGGTTCCAGTTGTTTCTCAAAGCGGCGGATTGTGACGCCCGGGAAATAGCGGAAATGTGAACTTACCCTTAGGGTATGTGTATATAACATCTTTTTCAGGTGGATTCTGCCTGGAATCCAACTGAAAATGAGCAGTAAAAGAAGTTAGAAGTGATACACTCAGTTTTTGCTGAAGCTACTCTCCATTAGGACAGAGTCACACTTGCGTATGACTCGCCCAAGTGCAGGGAGAAAATCTGGCATTGCACTCAGCCCCATGTAAGACAATGCTGCAGCTCTGACCTGTGAGTTTTCAATCAGCCCGAAACTGACAGAGGAAAAAATGGCAGCATGCTGTAATTGTCTGCGAGAGCCGTGTCACTCGCACCCATACAAGCGAAAAAACATTGGACTGCACTCGGATGTTATCCAAGTACAGTGCAACATATGCACAGGCTGACAATGGAGGAGATGGGGAGATTAACCCCTCACTGTCCTCCACAGCGCCCGACCTCTCCTCCGCAGCTGTGATCCGATCTCCGGAACAGATCACAGTCACATGACACTCGGCTTACACTCGCAGCAGATCCTGAGCTGAGGGTCATTAGCAGATCGTATCAAATGCTCTTGCATCACATGCCATACGCAAGTGTGACTCTGCCCTTATAAGAGTAAAATGAGTAAAGATGCTGGCGGATCCACAGCAGAAAACGATGGCAAATCCACCAGTGAGGACAATGCAGGAAAAAGACCTGGTGTAAAGGTCGTCACACAAGTCCTACACAGTTACTGGACCTCAGAATATCTTTCTGTTTTGTTATTTTTCAAACATACTCACGCAACCATGTCACCAAAGTATATAAACTCCACACCAAGGGAAAAAGGTCATAGTATAGGACAGTGATGGCGAACCTATGGCACGCGTGCCACCAGGGGCACGCTGAGCCCATTCTGGTGGCACGCGTGCTGTCGCCCGACCCTGCAGCTTTGATCTGCTAGTGCAGTCGCGCCGGCAGATCAAATCTGTGTTGGAGCGGAGGAGACATTTCTCCTCCGCTCTGACACTCCTCCTCCCCCAGGCTGCAGTGTGTTGCCTAGGAGACGGAGGAGCGTCAGAGAGCGGCGCCAGCGCCGTCTGCTAGCCGCGTGGGAACTGAGGACCCAGCAGCGCGCAGCGGGGGGAGCGTGTGCAGGTAAGTTGTGTGTTGCTTTTTTTTTTTTTTATAACTCGTGTGCGGCAGCGCCAGCATGGGGTGGGAATGCGCACATGGCAGCGTGGGGTGGGAGAGGGGGAACGCATATGGCAGCATGGGGTGGGAGAGGGGGAACGCACATGGCAGCGTGGGGTGGGAGAGGGGGAACGCACATGCCAGCGTGGGGTGGGAGAGGGGGAACGCACATGGCAGCGTGGGGTGGGAGAGGGGGAACGCATATGGCAGCGTGGGGTGGGAGAGGGGGAACGCATATGGCAGCGTGGGGTGGGAGAGGGGGAACGCACATGGCAGCGTGGGGTGGGAGAGGGGGAACGCACATGGCAGCGGGGGATGGGGGAACGCACATGGCAGCGTGGGGGTGGGAGAGGGGGAACACACATGGCAGCGTGGGGTGGGAGAGGGGGAACGCACATGCCAGCGTGGGGTGGGAGAGGGGGAACGCACATGGCAGCGTGGGGTGGGAGAGGGGGAACGCACATGGCAGCGTGGGGTGGGAGAGGGGGAATGCACATGGCAGCGTGGGGTGGGAGAGGGGGAACGCATATGGCAGCGTGGGGTGGGAGAGGGGGAACGCACATGGCAGCGTGGGGTGGGAGAGGGGGAACGCACATGGCAGCGGGGGGTGGGGGAACGCACATGGCAGCGTGGGGGTGGGAGAGGGGGAACGCACATGGCAGCGTGGGGTGGGAGAGGGGGAACGCACATGCCAGCGTGGGGTGGGAGAGGGGGAACGCACATGGCAGCGTGGGGTGGGAGAGGGGGAACGCACATGGCAGCGTGGGGGTAGGAGAGGGGGAACGCACATGGCAGCGTGGGGTGGGAGAGGGGGAACGCACATGGCAGCGTGGCGTGGGAGAGGGGGAACGCACATGCCAGCGTGGGGTGGGAGAGGGGGAACGCACATGCCAGCGTGGGGTGGGAGAGGGGGAACGCACATGCCAGCGCGGGGTGGGAGAGGGGGAACGCACATGGCAGCGTGGGGTGGGAGAGGGGGAACGCACATGCCAGTGTGGGGTGGGGGTGGGGGAACGCACATGCCAGCATGGGGTGGGAGAACACGCATGCCAGCATGGGGGGGGGGGAACATGCATGCCAGCATGGGGGGGGATGACATGCATGCCAGTAATGGTGCAGGAGACGTCCGGTCACTGCGGGGTCTCTGTATACTGTATATATGACCCCTGTAATGGTGCAGGAGACGTCCGGTCACTGCGGGGTCTCTGTATACTGTATATGTGACCCCTGTAATGGTGCAGGAGACGTCCGGTCACTGCGGGGTCTCTGTATACTGTATATGTGACCCCTGTAATGGTGCAGGAGACGTCCAGTCACTGCGGGGTCTCTGTATACTGGATATGGGACCCCTGTAATGGTGCAGGAGACGTCCGGTCACTGCGGGGTCTCTGTATACTGTATATGTGACCCCTGTAATGGTGCAGGAGACGTCCGGTCACTGCGGGGTCTCTGTATACTGTATATGTGACCCCTGTAATGGTGCAGGAGACGTCCGGTCACTGCGGGGTCTCTGTATACTGTATATATGACCCCTGTAATGGTGCAGGAGACGTCCGGTCACTGCGGGGTATCTGTATACTGTATATGTGACCCCTGTAATGGTGCAGGAGACGTCCGGTCACTGCGGGGTCTCTTTATACTGTATATGTGACCCCTGTAATGGTGCAGGAGACGTCCGGTCACTGCGGAGTCTCTGTATACTGTATATGTGACCCCTGTAATGGTGCAGGAGACGTCCGGTCACTGCGGGGTATCTGTATACTGTATATATGACCCCTGTAATGGTGCAGGAGACGTCCAGTCACTGCGGGGTATCTGTATACTGTATATGTGACCCCTGTAATGGTGCAGGAGACGTCCGGTCACTGCGGGGTCTCTGTATACTGTATATGTGACCCCTGTAATGGTGCAGGAGACGTCCGGTCACTGCGGGGTCTCTGTATACTGTATATGACCCCTGTAATGGTGCAGGAGACGTCCGTTCACTGCGGGGTCTCTGTATACTGTATATATGACCCCTGTAATGGTGCAGGAGACGTCCGGTCACTGCGGGGGTCTCTGTATACTGTATATATGACCCCTGTAATGGTGCAGGAGACGTCCGGTCACTGCGGGGTCTCTGTATAGTGTATATATGACCCCTGTAATGGTGCAGGAGACGTCCGGTCACTGCGGGGTCTCTGTATATTGTATATGTGACCCCTGTAATGGTGCAGGAGACGTCCGGTCACTGCGGGGTCTCTGTATACTGTATATATGACCCCTGAAATGGTGCAGGAGACGTCCGGTCACTGCGAGGTCTCTGTATACTGTATTTATGACCCCAGTAATGGTGCAGGAGACGTCCGGTTACTGCGGGGTCTCTGTATACTGTATTTATGACCCCAGTAATGGTGCAGGAGACGTCCGGTCACTGCGGGGGTCTCTGTATACTGTATATGTTACCCCTGTAATGGTGCAGGAGACGTCTGGTCACTGCGGGGTCTCTGTATACTGTATATATGACCCCAGTAATGGTGCAGGAGACGTCCGGTCACTGCGGGGTCTCTGTATACTGTATATATGACTCCTGTAATGGTGCAGGAGACGTCCGGTCACTGCGGGGTCTCTGTATACTGTATATATGACCCCTGTAATGGTGCAGGAGACATCCGGTCACTGCGGGGTCTCTGTATACTGTATATATGACCCCTGTAATGGTGCAGGAGACGTCCGGTCACTGCGGGGTCTCTGTATACTGTATATATGACCCCAGTAATGGTGCAGGAGACGTCCGGTCACTGCGGGGTCTCTGTATACTGTATATGTGACCCCAGTAATGGTGCAGGAGACGTCCGGTCACTGCGAGGTCTCTGTATACTGTATATATGACCCCTGTAATGGTGCAGGAGACGTCCGGTCACTGCGGGGTCTCTGTATACTGTATATGTGACCCCTGTAATGGTGCAGGAGACGTCCGGTCACTGCGGGGTCTCTGTATACTGTATATGTGACCCCAGTAATGGTGCAGGAGACGTCCGGTCACTGCGGGGTCTCTGTATACTGTATATGACCCCTGTAATGGTGCAGGAGACGTCCGTTCACTGCGGGGTCTCTGTATACTGTATATATGACCCCTGTAATGGTGCAGGAGACGTCCGGTCACTGCGGGGTATCTGTATACTGTATATATGACCCCTGTAATGGTGCAGGAGATGTCCGGTCACTGCGGGGTATCTGTATACTGTATATGTGACCCCTGTAATGGTGCAGGAGACGTCCGGTCACTGCGGGGTCTCTGTATACTGTATATGTGACCCCTGTAATGGTGCAGGAGACGTCCGGTCACTGCGGGGTCTCTGTATACTGTATATGACCCCTGTAATGGTGCAGGAGACGTCCGTTCACTGCGGGGTCTCTGTATACTGTATTTATGACCCCTGTAATGGTGCAGGAGACGTCCGGTCACTGCGGGGGTCTCTGTATACTGTATATATGACCCCTGTAATGGTGCAGGAGACGTCCGGTCACTGCGGGGTCTCTGTATACTGTATATATGACCCCTGTAATGGTGCAGGAGACGTCCGGTCACTGCGGGGTCTCTGTATATTGTATATGTGACCCCTGTAATGGTGCAGGAGACGTCCGGACACTGCGGGGTCTCTGTATACTGTATATATGACCCCTGAAATGGTGCAGGAGACGTCCGGTCACTGCGAGGTCTCTGTATACTGTATTTATGACCCCAGTAATGGTGCAGGAGACGTCCGGTTACTGCGGGGTCTCTGTATACTGTATTTATGACCCCAGTAATGGTGCAGGAGACGTCCGGTCACTGCGGGGGTCTCTGTATACTGTATATGTTACCCCTGTAATGGTGCAGGAGACGTCTGGTCACTGCGGGGTCTCTGTATACTGTATATATGACCCCAGTAATGGTGCAGGAGACGTCCGGTCACTGCGGGGTCTCTGTATACTGTATATATGACTCCTGTAATGGTGCAGGAGACGTCCGGTCACTGCGGGGTCTCTGTATACTGTATATATGACCCCTGTAATGGTGCAGGAGACGTCCGGTCACTGCGGGGTCTCTGTATACTGTATATATGACCCCTGTAATGGTGCAGGAGACGTCCGGTCACTGCGGGGTCTCTGTATACTGTATATATGACCCCAGTAATGGTGCAGGAGACGTCCGGTCACTGCGGGGTCTCTGTATACTGTATATGTGACCCCAGTAATGGTGCAGGAGACGTCCGGTCACTGCGGGGTCTCTGTATACTGTATATATGACCCCTGTAATGGTGCAGGAGACGTCCGGTCACTGCGGGGTCTCTGTATACTGTATATGTGACCCCTGTAATGGTGCAGGAGACGTCCGGTCACTGCGGGGTCTCTGTATACTGTATATGTGACCCCAGTAATGGTGCAGGAGACGTCCGGTCACTGCGGGGTCTCTGTATACTGTATATGTGACCCCAGTAATGGTGTAGCAGGAGTATACTTTGGGGGTTTGCTTTTTTTGGTTTTGCTTGTTTCTCTCGTACATTTGACCCCTTCATGTAAGGTCTTATGTTGTGGGCTTGCGGTGAGATCAGTGTCCGCCTCCTTGTCTTCCTCGCCCACGGTTTCCATGATGGGATGTTATTATGGGTGTCATGGATCTGTGTGAATAACCTGCTGTCCATTCACTGACAACTTGTGAGCGTAGGGTGGGCAATTTATTCCAGAGAAAACCTCATGTAATGTTGCGGCTGTGCCCATAGGTCACTCCACACGTATGCGCGGTCATCCATTTTTGCACTGCGGTCACTCATTACCTCAGTGTCTTTACTTATAATCGAGTGACGTGCCGCCATCTTGCAGTGTGGTAATGGCCGCCTTCCTTCCTGCCAGCCGTCCTGCAGGTGAAGTAGACACAAGGTGATCTGTTAGAAGCTGATATTGGCAGGTTTCCGCAGCAGATTTCAGGGTTTCTGGTCAGTGGCCGCTCGTATTACTATGGAGATTGTCACTTTCATGCATGGCTTCCTCCCGCAGATAGATGACCATCTCCCGGCGCCCCTTGTGCATTCAGCGGGACAATAGAAAGGAGAGAACAGATTGAGGCCAGAGCCTGTCACTTATATCACTGTGAAGCAGAGCCGCTAATGAGAGCTCTCCGGGGTGGACAGGCTGCCCTTATGCCGGGATAGTCTGAGGCCCTGCACAGACTGCCATTAGTCTTCATTGTGGGGTCAATTTACTGAGGAGCTGTTCTGCTGGTGACCCTGGGTCGTTCTGCTATGCCCACTTCATATTCTTAAGAGGAAAAGTGTTTCTTAGCCTTAATCCTGCTAAATCAGGGCTGGGGAAGTCAGGAGGACAGTGGTTAAGGAGCCCAGGAGCGTGCATTTTCTACAGAAGACGGTGGACACTGCTGTGCGCCCAGTATCTCCATGTTCCCCAGGTCTACATGGGGGGCAGCACAATGCCTTACACTAGGTGTAATTTCTGTTGGCCTTCACAGGGGATCATACACGGAGTTTTCCACTCCTGTCCGTGGGCATCATGCCGGCCCGTGGCAGTACGCTGGCTGGGGTCTTTCATGGCACGGTCTGATTTCCCACCTTTGGAGCTTCTTCTTGTGTCCTCACATCTCTGCTGACGTTAGTGCGGACTGTCCCTTGTCATGTGCGTTCTCTGTAGCTGGAGATCAGCGGTTGTCTGTGGTTTGTATTTGGTGTATTTGCTCCTGGTAGAGGCCGCCTCTCAGATGTGGCTGTATCCTCACGTCTCTGCTCACGTTAGTGCTGACTGTCCCTTGTAATGTGCGTTCTCTGTAGCTGGAGATCAGCGGTTGTCTGTTGTTTGTATTTGGTGTATCGGCTCCTGGTAGAAGCCGCCTCTCAGATGTGGCTGTGTCCTCACATCTCTGCTGACGTTAGTGCGGACTGTCCCTTGTGATGTGCGTTCTCTGTAGCTGGAGATCAGCGGTTGTCTGTGGTTTGTATTTGGTGTATCGGCTCCTGGTAGAGGCCGCCTCTCAGATGTGGCTGTGTCCTCACATCTCTGCTGACGTTAGTGCTGACTGTCCCTTGTGATGTGCGTTCTCTGTAGCTGGAGATCAGCGGTTGTCTGTGGTTTGTATTTGGTGTATCGGCTCCTGGTAGAGGCCGCCTCTCAGATGTGGCTGTGTCCTCACATCTCTGCTCACGTTAGTGCTGACTGTCCCTTGTGATGTGCGTTCTCTGTAGCTGGAGATCAGCGGTTGTCTGTGGTTTGTATTTGGTGTATCTGCTCCTGGTAGAGGCCGCCTCTCAGATGTGGCTGTGTCCTCACATCTCTGCTCACGTTAGTGCTGACTGTCCCTTGTAATGTGCGTTCTCTGTAGCTGGAGATCAGCGGTTGTCTGTGGTTTGTATTTGGTGTATCGGCTCCTGGTAGAGGCCGCCTCTCAGATGTGGCTGTGTCCTCACATCTCTGCTGACGTTAGTGCTGACTGTCCCTTGTGATGTGCGTTCTCTGTAGCTGGAGATCAGCGGTTGTCTGTGGTTTGTATTTGGTGTATCGGCTCCTGGTAGAGGCCGCCTCTCAGATGTGGCTGTGTCCTCACATCTCTGCTGACGTTAGTGCTGACTGTCCCTTGTGATGTGCGTTCTCTGTAGCTGGAGATCAGCGGTTGTCTGTGGTTTGTATTTGGTGTATCGGCTCCTGGTAGAGGCCGCCTCTCAGATGTGGCTGTGTCCTCACATCTCTGCTGACGTTAGTGCTGACTGTCCCTTGTGATGTGCGTTCTCTGTAGCTGGAGATCAGCGGTTGTCTGTGGTTTGTATTTGGTGTATCGGCTCCTGGTAGAGGCCGCCTCTCAGATGTGGCTGTGTCCTCACATCTCTGCTCACGTTAGTGCTGACTGTCCCTTGTGATGTGCGTTCTCTGTAGCTGGAGATCAGCGGTTGTCTGTGGTTTGTATTTGGTGTATCTGCTCCTGGTAGAGGCCGCCTCTCAGATGTGGCTGTGTCCTCACATCTCTGCTCACGTTAGTGCTGACTGTCCCTTGTAATGTGCGTTCTCTGTAGCTGGAGATCAGCGGTTGTCTGGGGTTTGTATTTGGTGTATCGGCTCCTGGTAGAGGCCGCCTCTCAGATGTGGCTGTGTCCTCACATCTCTGCTGACGTTAGTGCTGACTGTCCCTTGTGATGTGTGTTCTCTGTAGCTGGAGATCAGCGGTTGTCTGTGGTTTGTATTTGGTGTATCGACTCCTGGTAGAGGCCGCCTCTCAGATGTGGCTGTGTCCTCACATCTCTGCTGACGTTAGTGCGGACTGTCCCTTGTGATGTGCGTTCTCTGTAGCTGGAGATCAGCGGTTGTCTGTGGTTTGTATTTGGTGTATCGGCTCCTGGTAGAGGCCGCCTCTCAGATGTGGCTGTGTCCTCACATCTCTGCTGATGTTAGTGCGGACTGTCCCTTGTAATGTGCGTTCTCTGTAGCTGGAGATCAGCGGTTGTCTGTGGCTTGTATTTGGTGTATCTGCTCCTGGTAGAGGCCACCTCTCAGATGTGGCTGTGTCCTCACATCTCTGCTGATGTTAGTGCGGACTGTCCCTTGTAATGTGCGTTCTCTGTAGCTGGAGATCAGCGGTTGTCTGTGGTTTGTATTTGGTGTATCTGCTCCTGGTAGAGGCTGCCTCTCAGATGTGGCTGTAGTCCTTTGTGTTGTTCTGCCCAGTGCTTTCTCTGCTCTTGTCCTGGAGGCTGGAGCTGGTGATCGCAGCACTGATTGTGATGCTGATCACAATTTTCTGCCTCCGGGACCACGTGACGTCCGATCGATCGCATCTGACACTTGGACAATAGTTTTTTCTATTGTCTCCTGGACGAAACACGGTTAAGTGCGAAACGCGCGTCAGTGTGTCTGTGGGAGGTCGTGGCAGCCTAATTTTTGGACTTTGGTAATGTTATGTTGCATTAAGTAATTTATGTCACTGCAAACCATACCCTTGCTACTACTTATACATTATTTAATGGTTATTATTAAGGAAAGGTTTGCAGTCATTAATGATTTTTGAAACAGAATAGCATTTCATACCATCCATATATGGTTTTCCATTTATAATAGTATAACAAGTGCCCGGCGTTCCCCATTATTCCATCCGTCCCTCTTGGGCTGATCCATTATTGTTATGTGGTTTTAACTATTATTGTTAATAAAGATGATGTGTTATATATTATATGGCCTGCATTTTCCTTTTTGGTGTTTATATTGAATCTATGCAATAAGAGGCCTCATATGGTTGTTGTGGTTATTGGTGTAGTTGGCAATAGTTTTTTCTGTAAAATAGATTCCCCTCATCTGCAGGAGGCGGCTGCACGCTGTTCTACAAGCGGTAGCCATTAGCGTGTACCCAGGAAGCTGCGAAGATCTCTCCTTGGTGACGTGTGACCTCTACATAGTCGTACGTCACAGGCAGGAGGAATGGGGGGGCTCTGTGCCGGCTCGACCTTACATTGCTCCAGGAATCTTCTGTTACTGCCTGTGTACCCAATATATGACGGCTGTGATGTGTCTTCCCTGCACCCGCGAACACGAGTGTCGTGTAACAGATAAGCCGCCTGTTCTCTGTCCTTGGTGGGGAGGGCAGGCGTTGGGGGGTCAGCAGTGTTGGCATACCTCCCAACCGTCCCGGATACAGCGGGACTGTACCGGATTTCAGCGGGTGTCCCGGTGTCACGATCGTGAGGCTTTTTGTCCCGCCCGTGGCTCCGTCCACCCGCTCTCTCCCCGTCTGACTTTCTCCCCCTGCTAATGCACATGAGGAGAGCAGAGCAGAGCCGAGCGCTGCTTCACTGCTCTGGCTCTGTGCTGCCGCTGTTATGGGTGGGCGGCAGCAGCACTCTGGCTGCCGGCACTTTAAGGGTATGTTCACACGTTGCTTTTTTTTCAGCGCGGAAAAAAACGCACCCTCTGGCAGAGGGGAGAATTGTAAACAATGCTTTTTTGAGAAAAAGGCATCGAAAACGCATGCGTTTTTCATGCGTTTTTCATGCGTTTTTAATGCTTTTTTTCATGCGTTTTTTTAGGTGCGTTTTTTAAGACTTGTCAGTGTTAATAAAGTTGGTTGAACACAGACCTTTGGAAAAAAAAACCTGTGATGTCATTTCCTTCTCTACATTCTGTTTGGATAAATGGGAGAGCTTAGAATGGAAGGAGCACCATTTGAATTTTGGAAAAGTTGAAATAAACTTCGCGCACCATGTCACATTAGCAGAGCCCCTTGGGTACCTATACGTCAGAAAACCCCCACAAGTGACCCCATTTTGGAATCTGCACCCCTCAAGGATTTTATTCAGGAGTATATTAAGCATTTTGAATCCACAGCTACTTCACCCAAAATGTTGCTGTAGCAACAATATTCTCACTTTTAGGCCCGTTTCACACGTCAGTGAAAAACAGTGACGTTTTTCACTGGCGTGTAAAACATGCACATGTCCCTCCGTGAATCACGGCACACATGGGTTGTCTAAGTGCAATCCGAGCTCCGTTCTCCGTGGCCCGTGATTGCACTTAGAGATTAACTCACCTGTGCGCGCTCCCGCTCTCCATGGTGCTGATCGCTCACGCGGTGCAGCATCCGGCTGGCGCTGACCCCCGCAGCAGCTGCTTCCGGGTCGGCTGTGTCGCACATCATGAATATGCGCGACAATAATGAGCCGGCTCAGAAGCATCAAGCTGCACGGGCTGCAGAGGACATCGCTGGACGCCGGGTGAGTAAAAATGATTTTTATTTTAAAAGCACTTTTTTTCTGGCACGTGTTTCACGGATCACACCACTGCGTGGTCCGTGGAACATCAGTGATGCCAGAAAAAAATGGACATGTCTCTGTGCGGCTATCACGCACACGCGGGTACGCCGCACAGAGACACGTGCAGTGAAAAATCACTGATGTGTGAGCAGACCCATTCATTATAATGGCTCTGCGTATGTCAGTGATTCTGGTACGTTTAAAAAAAAGCACAAACGTCCCAGAATCACTGACGTGTGAAACAGGCCTAAGGCTATGTGGCCATGATCCAGCGACACGGCGTCCAGTACACAGTGTCAGCCTCCTGCAGAGATGTGAGTGTTGTCCACGGGAGAACGCAGCTGGCCATGCCCACGATTTGGGTTCAGGCTGCTGTGGAGCTCTATGCTACCTGCAGAGAACACTCATCTCCGCAGCATAAATTGACATGCTGAGGCTCAGGAAGCCACGCCACCGGTCGGTTTATGCTGCGGAGAAAAGAAGCACAGTGGGCATGAGATTTCTAAAAATCCTTCCACTGTGCTTCTACTGCACAACGCAGCGTCATGGGCGCAGGGAAAACAATCTGCGCCCAAAACGCTGCAAACCCCGATTGTGGGCATCCAGCCTAAAAAGCGTCAATGGAGGTCAAATATATATACAACGTCCCACCCCCCCCTGCATAATCTAAGCTGGCACCTTTAGTACCTTTCATGTGGCACTAAAGGGTGCCTAGCCTAGTTTTTATCACAAAAACAAAAAAAAAAAATGGCGTGGGGTCTCCCCTATTTTTGATAGCCAGTCAGGGTAAAGCAGACAGCTGTTGCCTGCAAACCACAGCTGGCAGCTTCATCTTGTCTGGTGATCAATTTGGAGGGCTCCCCAGGTTTTTTTTTTTTATTTATAAATAAAAATAATAAAAAAAAAATAACATGGGGTCCCCCCAAATTAGATCACCAGCCAAGGTGAAGCTGACAGCTGAGGTCTGGTATTCTCAGGGTGGGAAGAGCCATGGTTATTGGACTCTTCCCAGCCTAAAAATAGCAGGCCACAGCCGCCCCAGAAGTGGCGCATCCATTAGATACGCCAATCCTGGCGCTTCGCCCCAACTCATCCCGCGCCCTGGTGCGTTGGCTAACGGGGTAATAAATGGGGTTGATACCAGATGTGTAATGTCACCTGGCATCAAGCCCAGCAATTAGTGATGTCACGGCGTCTATCAGACACCCGACATAACTAATTGACAGGAAACAAAAGCAAAAAAAGACAACCAAAAATTTTTTATTAGAAAAAACACTCCCCAAATCATTCCCTTGTTCTCCAATTTAATAAAAAAAAAATGGGTCCGCAGAAATCCATTTGGATGTCCCACGTCGGCTCTGGACCTTCTAGAATATGGGGGCACGTTCAGGGAACGTATCCCCCATTTTCTAGGAGGGCCACAGCTGCAGAGTGCCGAGCAGCCAGCACAGCTCACACTGAACACAGTGCTGGCTGTCAGCTGCTCTGCACATGTGACCGGCCGGCGTCTGCTGTGAAGGAGGAGGGAGCCGCGGGGGATCAGCGCTGCGACCGGACAGGTATGTATGACACCGGGGGGAATTGGGGTGAACGGGCAGGGCCTGGGTGCATTTTTCTGTCGCATGTCTCAAGGCACATGCGACAGATAACATAGGAGCAGGGCGGCCGGTGCGCTGCTGTGCGCGCGGCCATGTTGGATTTTCGGGAGGGGGGGGTCGGGGGTCGGGGCGGGCACTTTGGCGACACCGGGGGCTTTGCCAGGAAGTGAGGTCAACAGGAAACCTCTTGACCTCACTTCCAGGTAAATGCCTGCGTTCTGGCATGCCGACAAAGCCCGCGGACCGCAACAAAAAAGCAGGTCCATGCGGTGTAGCTGCGTTCTGACCCCACATCATTGATTTCAATGGGGGAGAGAACGCAGCCACAACGCACAAAAGAAGTGACATGCTGCTTTTCTTTCCGCACCGATTTTTGGCATCCAAAACGCTGCGGAAAGAAACGCAGCGTGTGCACTGATTTTTCAGCTTTCCCATACACTTTGCTGGGAAAGCTGAACGCATGCAATTTGCCACTGAAACGCTGCGGTTCAAAACGCAGCGTTTCCGCGGTAAAAAACGCAACGTGTGCACATAGCCTAAATCTGCAGCTCAGCGTGCACTCACTGCTCACTGCTGGGCTGTTTGTGTACGGAAGTGCATCTGTGGGCGGAGCTACCGAGCAACATGCTGAGCTCTGTCCACAGATAAAGAGACTGCAGGAAGAGGAGCTGAACACCAAGGAATGCTGTATGTAACCCCCCCCCCACCTACCCAAAGCTATATGCCTCCAGTCACCCCCTCACCACATCTGTATGGCCCCCTCACCAAATTTGTATGCCCCCCCCACCAGATCTATATGCCCCCCAGCACACCCCAGCTCTGTATGCCTCCAGCCCCCTCCCACCAGATATGTATGCCCCAGCAGCCCTCTCCTCACCAGAGCTATATGCCTCCAGCCACCCCCCTCACCAGATTTGTATGTCCCCCAGCCCCCACACCAGATTTGTATACCCCTCAGCCACCCCACCAGATCTATATACCCCCCAGCACTCCCCAGCTCTGTATGCCTCCAGCCCCCTCCCACCAGATATGTATGCCCCAGCAGCCCTCTCCTCACCAGAGCTATATGCCTCCAGCCACCCCCCTCACCAGATTTGTATGTCCCCCAGCCCCCACACCAGATTTGTATACCCCTCAGCTACCCCACCAGATCTATATACCCCCCAGCACTCCCCAGCTCTGTATGCCTCCAGCCCCCTCCCACCAGATATGTATGCCCCAGCAGCCCTCTCCTCACCAGAGCTATATCATACCTCCCAACCGTCCCGGATACAGCGGGACTATCACGCTTTGCATTGTTTGTCCCGTTGCCACGGACGGGACGGCCGTCTCCCGGGCTCCGCCCACCCACTCTCTCCCCGCCTCCCTGCTTTTCCCTCCTACCATCCTAACACGTGACGTGGCATAACAGAGAGGAGCGCGCTGCCCGAAACTAGTCTCTGTCTGCTCTGTGCTGCTGCTAAGGTATGTAAACATAATCTCCCCAGCACTGATTCCCCTCCCTCTCCCCCCCCCCCCCCCCCGGCCGGAGCTTCTCTGTGCGGTCGGCCGGCCGCCTCTCTGTAAGGTCGGCCGGCCGCCTCTCTGTACGGTCGGCCCGCCGCCTCTCTGTGCAGTCGGCCCACCGCCTCACTGTGCGGGCGGCCGCCTCTCTGTGCGGGTGGCCCACGCCTCACTGTGCGGGCGGCCGCCTCTTTGTGCGGTTGGCCCACGCCTCTCTGTGCGGCGGCCCGCCGCCTGTCTGTGCGGGCGGCCCGCCGCCTGTCTGTGAAGGCGGGCGGCCGGCCGCCTGTCTGTGAAGGTGACGGACCGCCTCACTGTGCGGGCGACCGGCCGCCTCACTGTGGCTGCCTGCGTCTCCGTGCTGGAGGCCCGCCGGCTGCCTGCGTCTCCGTGCTGGAGGCACGCCGGCTGCCTGCGTCTCCGTGCTGGAAGCCCGCCAGCTGCCTGCGTCTCCGTGCTTGGGGCCTGCCGGCTGCCTGCGTGTCCATGCTGGAGGCCCGCCGGCTGCCTGCGTGTCCATGCTGGAGGCCCGCCGGCTGCCTGCGTGTCCATGCTGGAGGCCCGCCGGCTGCCTGCGTGTCCATGCTGGAGGCCCGCCGGCTGCCTGCGTGTCCATGCTGGAGGCCCGCCGGCTGCCTGCGTGTCCATGCTGAATGGGTGTGGATGGGGAGTGGATATGGGCGTGTCTGTGAAATGGGTGTGGTTAGGGGGCGTGGCCTAAAACAGGTTGTCCTCTCCTCCGCCCCTATACAGGTTGTCCTCTCCTCCGCCCCTATACAGGTTGTCCTCTCCTCCGCCCCTATGCAGGTTGTCCTCTCCTCCGCCCCTATGCAGGTTGTCCTCTCCTCCGCCCCTATGCAGGTTGTCCTCTCCTCCGCCCCTATGCAGGTTGTCCTCTCCTCCGCCCCTATGCAGGTTGTCCTTTCCTCCGCCCTTATGCAGGTTGTCCTCTCCTCCGCCCCTATGCAGGTTGTCCTCTCCTCCGCCCCTATGCAGGTTGTCCTCTCCTCCGCCCCTATGCAGGTTGTCCTCTCCTCCGCCCCTATGCAGGTTGTCCTCTCCCCCACCCCTATGCAGGTTGTCCTCTCCCCCGCCCCTATGCAGGTTGTCCTCTCCTCCGCCCCTATGCAGGTTGTCCTCTCCTCCGCCCCTATGCAGGTTGTCCTCTCCTCCGCCCCTATGCAGGTTGTCCTCTCCTCCGCCCCTATGCAGGTTGTCCTCTCCTGCGTCCCTATGCAGGTTGTCCTCTCCTCCGCCCCTATGCAGGTTGTCCTCTCCTCCGCCCCTATGCAGGTTGCCCTGTCCTCCGCCCCTATGCAGGTTGTCCTCTCCTCCGCCCCTATGCAGGTTGCCCTCTCCTCCGCCCCTATGCAGGTTGCCCTCTCCTCCGCCCCTATGCAGGTTGCCCTCTGCTCCGCCCCTATGCAGGTTGCCCTCTGCTCCGCCCCTATGCAGGTTGCCCTCTGCTCCGCCCCTATGCAGGTTGCCCTCTGCTCCGCCCCTATGCAGGTTGCCCTCTGCTCCGCCCTTATGCAGGTTGCCCTCTGCTCTGCCCCTATGCAGGTTGCCCTCTGTTCCGCCCCTATGCAGGTTGCCCGCTGCTCCGCCCCTATGCAGGTTGCCCTCTGCTCCGCCCCTATGCAGGTTGCCCTCTGCTCCGCCCCTATGCAGGTTGCCCTCTTCTCCGCCCCTATGCAGGTTGCCCTCTGCTCCGCCCCTATGCAGGTTGCCCTCTGCTCCGCCCCTATGCAGGTTGCCCTCTGCTCCGCCCCTATGCAGGTTGCCCTCTGCTCCGCCCCTATGCAGGTTGCCCCCTGCTCCGCCCCTATGCAGGTTGCCCCCTGCTCCGCCCCTATGCAGGTTGCCCGCTGCTCCGCCCCTATGCAGGTTGCCCGCTGCTCCGCCCCTATGCAGGTTGCCCTCTGCTCCGCCCCTATGCAGGTTGCCCTCTGCTCCGCCCCTATGCAGGTTGCCCTCTGCTCCGCCCCTATGCAGGTTGCCCTCTGCTCCGCCCCTATGCAGGTTGCCCTCTGCTCCGCCCCTATGCAGGTTGCCCTCTGCTCCGCCCCTATGCAGGTTGCCCTCTCCTCCGCCCCTATGCAGGTTGTCCTCTCCTCCGCCCCTATGCAGGTTTCCTCTCCCGGGAAGCATCAACCCGACCGCTGGTAGCCCGGGCTCTTGTCACCGTAAAGAATGGGTGCGCACCTGTACGATGCATTAATGTCCTAGACAGTGAGTTAACCATTCCTGGAAATACTCTCCTGGCCGAAGTCTATGTGCTTGATGGGGAAATTCTTCGGCGGAGGGATTTCACGCTACAGCCAGATAGGAGGTCAGCCTGGACTTATGCCGTAGGTGTCCAACAAAGAGCGACCCCGACAGCTGAATGGAATGGCCAAGTGATCATTTCTCTGATGGGAGTGGACCGCTGAACCCTCACTCCGGGGCAACAAAAGCTTCTCGAAGACACTCTTTGGGAATTCCAGGAAGCGTTTTCAAGAAATGATGAAGACTTCGGGTGTACTTCCGCCATTGAGCACGACATTCCTACCGTTGATGCTGCCCCAATCCGGGAACGCTATCGGCAAATCCCACCCAAGATGTATCAGGAGGTGAAAGATATGGTGGCCAGCATGTTGAAAAATCGGGTGATCCAAGAGAGCCAAAGTCCATGGGCAGCGCCAGTGGTCTTGGTGAGGAAGAAAGACGGATCTCTCCGATTCTGTGTGGACTACCGGAAACTGAATGCCCAGACTGTCCGGGATGCCTACCCTCTTCCACGGATCGAAGAGTCATTGTCCGCCCTAGGTCATGCAAAGTTTTTTTCAACTCTTGATTTGGCCAGCGGGTACTGGCAAGTACCAGTGGCCGAAAAGGACAAGGCAAAGACGGCTTTCATCTTACCCATGGGACTCTACAAGTTTAATCGCATGCCATTCGGCCTGTCCAATGCCCCGGGGACCTTTCAGCGGTTGATGGAGCACTGTCTGGGTGATCTCAACTTTGAGTCGGTATTGATATACCTGGATGACGTGATAGTGTTTGGAACTTCATTCAAGGATCACCTCCAGAGGTTGCGGCAGGTCTTGGGGCGGTTGCGAGACCATGGTCTCAAGATCAAGCCCAGGAAGTGTCAACTGTTTCAACATCGGATAGAGTACTTATGGACATGTGGTCACCACGGAGTGGGTACAGCCGGCCGCCAGTAAGGTGGAGGCCGTCCAGAAGTGGCCGCGACCGAATACCCTACGGGAAGTGCGGGCCTTTCTGGGTCTGGCCGGGTATTATCGAAGGTTTATACCCAAGTTTGCTCATCTGGCCGGCCCGATAAACGAGTTGCTGAGGGGCACGGCTGGGGGACCCAAGACTCGGCCCATCGAGTGGGGACCACGTCAGCAAGAAGCCTTTGAGGCACTGAAAAAGGCTTTAACGAGTGCCCCAATTCTGGCCTATGCGCGGTTTGATGCCCCATTCTTGTTATATACTGACGGGAGTTTACATGGTCTGGGGGCAGTACTATCTCAAATGCAAGATGGACGTGAGAGAGTAATTGCTTATGGCAGTAGGTCTCTGAGGGAGTCAGAGCGCAACCCCGACAACTATAGTTCTTTTAAGTTGGAACTTTTGGCACTGGTATGGGCCATGACGGAAAAGTTCGCTGAGTATCTGACGGGTGCCGAAGTGACTGTAATGACTGATAATAACCCATTAGCACACTTAGGGAATGCCAAACTAGGAGCTCTTGAACAGAGGTGGATGGCTCGTCTTTCCAAGTACCAATACCACATCCAGTTTCGGTCAGGAAGGGAGAACAGCAATGCTGATGCACTCTCCCGAGTTCCTGTAGGATTGCCCACCCAGAATGTTGATGAGGAGCTAGAGGACACTGAAACACCGAATCTCGGTCGATTACCTCTATTCCAGAACTTGGCACATTCAAGTGGGGTGGCTTTTTTTGTTATGCCAATGGTGTTAGGGAAGACTTTGGATGATTGGGGGAGAGTCCAGGATGGCTGTCCGGACCTACGGCGAGTGAAAGAGTGGGTCCGGACCAAAGTCTGGCCACGGCCGGAAGAGAGGGCCTGCCTGACCACAGAAGGACAGAAGTTGCTGAGGCAGTGGGATAAACTAAATGTTATCCAGGGAGTCCTGTGCCGGACTGTATACTTAAAGTCTGAGTTGCAGTACCGACAACAGATTGTTATACCTATGTCTTTGGGATCAGAGGCTGCCCGGGAAGCCCATGAGAGGGGCGCCCATTTTGGGAGCGATAAAACCTACAAGTGGCTCCAACGGCTAGTATATTGCCCTGACTTGACAGATATGGTAACTGAGGCATATCTGAAGTGTCGAGCTTGCGGATTGAGTAAGAGCCCCGAACAACGGGCCCCTGTCCAGGCCATCTTCACGTCTGCACCCCTAGAAATCTTGATGATTGACTATGTACAGATTGGGTATTCTGCCTCAGGAGACTCCTACTGCCTGGTCATGACAGATCATTTTACAAAATATGCAGTGGCCGTACCCACCATTGACCAGACAGCAGAGTCAGCAGCTGAGGCAGTCTGTAAACACTTTATACAGGTGTTTGGGTGTCCAAAGAGGATTCATTCAGATCAGGGGGCATTCTTCCAGGGCACCCTGATGACTGAGCTGTACCAGCTTTATGGCATAGAGCGTTCCCGCACGACCCCATATCACCCGCAAGGGAACGGGGCATGTGAGCGATTCAATCGCACCTTGCTCCAGATGCTGCGGACTCTGGAGGACAGTCAAAAGGCTCGGTGGCCAGAATACTTACCCGAACTGATGTGGGCCTATAACAACAGGGTACACAGTACCACCGGTTACTCACCACATATGCTCATGTTCGGGAGAGCCGGACGGGAAATCGAGGATCTCCACATGCCTGATCCAATGCAGCCACCTCCGAGAAATACCACTGCATGGGCGCAAGAGCACCGGCGTCGGCTGAGAGCAGTGCACAAAGTTGTGGGGGAGCGCCTCAAACAAGTGGTACACCCAAATCCAAGACCCGTGCAAAAAGATGAGTATGCTCCGGGTGACCGGGTGATGGTCAAGGCCAAAAAGCCAACTGGGAAGTTGGATGGACGGTGGGAGGCAATCCCATATGTGGTGAAAAGAAGGGTAGATCCTGCTATCCCAGTCTGAGGTGGAGCCAGTGGGGAATGAGGGACCCTCACGGAACCTTCATCGTAACATGTTGAGACGCTGCACCTTTGAAGAGCCCAAGGCAACAGAGGAGGTGCCTATCCCTACTTTGAGTACTGTGGAAACCCCTTTAGTTGAGGAATGGTGGGTTGTCCCTGTCCCGGGAACAACTGAGGTTCCATCTGTGATAAGCTTGCCACCCAGGGAGGGAGTTGCACAACTGGCATCCCCTCCCCCAATAAATGTACTTGAACTCCCCAATCCTACGACCCTGCGTAGGACAACTAGGTCCAATGCTGGTGTACCTCCACAGCGCTATGCGCAAGATGAATTTGTATGGGAAGGGTTGCCGAGGACGTCAACCTCTAGTGGGGTGGCATGTGAGATGGTGAAACAGCTCCCATTGTTCATGGACAGAAATATGTACCTGGTTAAAGATGTGCATGGCAAGACCCTGTATCACCTCACAAGCATAGTTTAGACGTATATATTTGTGTCTCATAAATGTGAACAGTATTTATTGTATGTAACTTTAAACCCTGCAGCTGTCAGTAATGAAGTGATAATACTTTATAAGGGACAAAAATGTCATTTTTCAACCATAAGAGGACGCTGTTTCTCAGCACAGATGAAAGACTGCAATAGGTAGCTCAGATGGGGACGGAGCTACAGGCTGATAAAAAAAATGACATCACAGGAAGTAGAGCAGCAGCCATCTTGGAAGCGGTTGGCAGTTGGCAGTGAATGAGTACAGAGACAGAGGACGTGCGGAAGAGGGAAGAGATAATATTTGCGACTAGAAATCTATCATCTTGATCAGAGCTGTGACACTGTATCCGTATCCTTACCAGATGGGAGAAGATTGCTGAAAGAACGCTTTTGCGCTTTTGTGAAGTTGATAGGACGTTGCCAAGGAGACAAGCCACAGTGACCAGCAGTACTGCTCAGCTGTTGGAGAGGCCTCTCATCTTACTGCGTACTTCAGACATATTGTCCAGAGCAGACCCGGGTCGATAAGATAAGTAAGGCCCACTGCGCCATCGCAGTGGATAACCGTGCACGCACCTCACATCAGTTTGGCGCCAAAATATTTGAGACTCAGGTAGGGCCTGTAGTTAGTTTAGGTAGTCATTGTAACCCCTTCAGGCCACACTTACTGCACAATCACCGTTTGGGACCATTGTTTCTACAACTACAACATCTAATTATTTGCCATTGAGGCTTCTCTGTGGACCACAATGACCTCATACCTGGATGTTGCTAAGACCTATTTTAGGCCAGAGTTGAGCTCATTCAGGAGGGAACTTGTATTGAACAATATATCTGTTTTTTTTTATTTGTCTTTATGCTCTTTGCTAAGCAGTCATTGTATATAGTAAGTTGTTTGGTTATTCAAGGTGAATCTTGGGAAGGATCCTCCATTAATGGGCACTATATTTATATTGGGGCAGGGGAATAGTCAATTTGGGGTTAGAGTAAATTTATTTTAATTTTGTAAACTGTTGTGCTAGACTGCGGGCGGCTTGTGTTTCACACCCATCCATTTTTTTGTTTCATGTTTAAGGGTATTACAAGGTAGTTGGTGGTTGGAATATCCAGTCATGCCTGTAGGTAACATATAGTGTATATATTGTAGTTGACTCATGTTAAAAGGCGCCACGCTGTATAGCACAAGGGTCTCAGCTTATTCACTGAGTGTTTGTGAATTTTTCCCTGAGTGTCTTCCCCTGTTAGATTGTGTTCATATCCAAATTGTAGTAAAGCACTTTTGTTAGTTAATCTAGTTTTGGGGCCGTTTATTTCCCATTTGTGACTTCGCTGTATCCTAAAGAGCCCACCCCGGTGCACGGCTTACATGCGTGTCCATGCTGGAGGCCCGCCGGCTGCCTGCGTGTCCATGCTGGAGGCCCGCCGGCTGCCTGCGTGTCCATGCTGGAGGCCCGCCGGCTGCCTGGTGTCCATGCTGGAGGCCCGCCGGCTGCCTGCGTGTCCATGCTGAAGGCCCGCCGGCTGCCTGCGTGTCCATGCTGGAGGCCCGCCGGCTGCCTGCATGTCCATGCTGGAGGCCCGCTGGCTGCCTGCGTGTCCATGCTGGAGGCCCGCCAGCTGCCTGCGTGTCCATGCTGGAGGCCCGCCGGCTGCCTGCGTGTCCATGCTGAATGGGGGTGGATGGGGAGTGGATATGGGCGTGACTGTGAAATGGGTGTGGTTAGGGGGCGTGGCCTAAAACAGGTTGTCCTCTCCTCCGCCCCTATACAGGTTGTCCTCTCCTCCGCCCCTATACAGGTTGTCCTCTCCTCCGCCCCTATACAGGTTGTCCTCTCCTCCGCCCCTATGCAGGTTGTCCTCTCCTCCGCCCCTATGCAGGTTGTCCTCTCCTCCGCCCCTATGCAGTTTGTCCTCTCCTCCGCCCCTATGCAGGTTGTCCTCTCCTCCGCCCCTATGCAGGTTGTCCTCTCCTCCGCCCCTATGCAGGTTGTCCTCTCCTCCGCCCCTATGCAGGTTGTCCTCTCCTCCGCCCCTATGCAGGTTGTCCTCTCCTCCGCCCCTATGCAGGTTGTCCTCTCCTCCGCCCCTATTCAGGTTGTCCTCTCCTCCGCCCCTATGCAGGTTGTCCTCTCCTCCGCCCCTATGCAGGTTGTCCTCTCCTCCGCCCCTATGCAGGTTGTCCTCTCCTCCGCCCCTATGCAGGTTGTCCTCTCCTCCGCCCCTATGCAGGTTGTCCTCTCCTCCGCCCCTATGCAGGTTGTCCTCTCCTCCGCCCCTATGCAGGTTGTCCTCTCCTCCGCCCCTATGCAGGTTGTCCTCTCCTCCGCCCCTATGCAGGTTGTCCTCTCCTCCGCCCCTATGCAGGTTGCCCTGTCCTCCGCCCCTATGCAGGTTGCCTTGTCCTCCGCCCCTATGCAGGTTGCCCTGTCCTCCGCCCCTATGCAGGTTGCCCTGTCCTCCGCCCCTATGCAGGTTGCCCTGTCCTCCGCCCCTATGCAGGTTGTCCTCTCCTCCGCCCCTATGCAGGTTGTCCTCTCCTCCGCCCCTATGCAGGTTACCCTCTCCTCCGCCCCTATGCAGGTTGCCCTCTTCTCCGCCCCTATGCAGGTTGTCCTCTGCTCCGCCCCTATGCAGGTTGCCCTCTGCTCCGCCCCTATGCAGGTTGCCCTCTGCTCCGCCCCTATGCAGGTTGCCCTCTGCTCCGCCCCTATGCAGGTTGCCCTCTGCTCCGCCCCTATGCAGGTTGCCCTCTGCTCCGCCCCTATGCAGGTTGCCCCCTGCTCCGCCCCTATGCAGGTTGCCCCCTGCTCCGCCCCTATGCAGGTTGCCCCCTGCTCCGCCCCTATGCAGGTTGCCCCCTGCTCCGCCCCTATGCAGGTTGCCCCCTGCTCCGCCCCTATGCAGGTTGCCCCCTGCTCCGCCCCTATGCAGGTTGCCTGCTGCTCCGCCCCTATGCAGGTTGCCCGCTGCTCCGCCCCTATGCAGGTTGCCCGCTGCTCCGCCCCTATGCAGGTTGCCCGCTTCTCCGCCCCTATGCAGGTTGCCCTCTGCTCCGCCCCTATGCAGGTTGCCCTCTCCTCCGCCCCTATGCAGGTTGTCCTCTCCCGGGAAGCATCAACCCGACCGCTGGTAGCCCGGGCTCTTGTCACCGTAAAGAATGGGTGCGCACCTGTACGATGCATTAATGTCCTAGACAGTGAGTTAACCATTCCTGGAAATACTCTGCTGGCCGAAGTCTATGTGCTTGATGGGGAAATTCTTCGGCGGAGGGATTTCACGCTACAGCCAGATAGGAGGTCAGCCTGGACTTATGCCGTAGGTGTCCAACAAAGAGCGACCCCGACAGCTGAATGGAATGGCCAAGTGATCATTTCTCTGATGGGAGTGGACCGCCGAACCCTCACTCCGGGGCAACAAAAGCTTCTCGAAGACACTCTTTTGGAATACCAGGAAGCGTTCTCAAGAAATGATGAAGACTTTGGGTGTACTTCCGCCATTGAGCACGAAATTCCTACCGGTGATGCTGCCCCAATCCGGGAACGCTATCGGCAAATCCCACCCAAGATGTATCAGGAGGTGAAAGATATGGTGGCCAGCATGTTGGAAAATCGGGTGATCCAAGAGAGCCAAAGTCCATGGGCAGCGCCAGTGGTCTTGGTGAGGAAGAAAGACGGATCTCTCCGATTCTGTGTGGACTACCGGAAACTGAATGCCCAGACTCTACGAGTTTAATCGCATGCCATTCGGCCTGTCCAATGCCCCGGGGACCTTTCAGCGGTTGATGGAGCACTGTCTGGGTGATCTCAACTTTGAGTCGGTATTGATATACCTGGAAGACGTGATAGTGTTTGGAACTTCATTCAAGGATCACCTCCAGAAGTTGCGGCAGGTCTTGGGGCGGTTGCAAGACCATGGTCTCAAGATCAAGCCCAGGAAGTGTCAACTGTTTCAACATCGGATAGAGTACTTAGGACATGTGGTCACCACGGAAGGGGTACAGCCGGCCGCCAGTAAGGTGGAGGCCGTCCAGAAGTGGCCGCGACCGAATACCCTACGGGAAGTGCGGGCCTTTCTGGGTCTGGACGGGTATTATCGAAGGTTTATACCCAAGTTTGCTCATCTGGCCGGCCCGATAAACGAGTTGCTGAGGGGCACGGCTGGGGGACCCAAGACTCGGCCCATCGAGTGGGGACCACGTCAGCAAGAAGCCTTTGAGGCACTGAAAAAGGCTTTAACGAGTGCCCCAATTCTGGCCTATGCGCGGTTTGATGCCCCATTCTTGTTATATACTGACGGGAGTTTACATGGTCTGGGGGCAGTACTATCTCAAATGCAAGATGGACGTGAGAGAGTAATTGCTTATGGCAGTAGGTCTCTGAGGGAGTCAGAGCGCAACCCCGACAACTATCGTTCTTTTAAGTTGGAACTTTTGGCACTGGTATGGGCCATGACGGAAAAGTTCGCTGAGTATCTGACGGGTGCCGAAGTGACTGTAATGACTGATAATAACCCATTAGCACACTTAGGGAATGCCAAACTAGGAGCTCTTGAACAGAGGTGGATGGCTCGTCTTTCCAAGTACCAATACCACATCCAGTTTCGGTCAGGAAGGGAGAACAGCAATGCTGATGCACTCTCCCGAGTTCCTGTAGGATTGCCCACCCAGAATGTTGATGAGGAGCTAGAGGACACTGAAACACCGAATCTCGGTCGATTACCTCTATTCCAGAACTTGGCACATTCAAGTGGGGTGGCTTCTGGGATGCCAATGGTGTTAGGGAAGACTTTGGATGATTGGGGGAGAGTCCAGGATGGCTGTCCGGACCTACGGCGAGTGAAAGAGTGGGTCCGGACCAAAGTCTGGCCACGGCCGGAAGAGAGGGCCTGCCTGACCACAGAAGGACAGAAGTTGCTGAGGCAGTGGGATAAACTAAATGTTATCCAGGGAGTCCTGTGCCGGACTGTATACTTAAAGTCTGAGTTGCAGTACCGACAACAGATTGTTATACCTATGTCTTTGGGATCAGAGGCTGCCCGGGAAGCCCATTAGAGGGGCGCCCATTTTGGGAGCGATAAAACCTACAAGTGGCTCCAACGGCTAGTATATTGCCCTGACTTGACAGATATGGTAACTGAGGCATGTCTGAAGTGTCGAGCTTGCGGATTGAGTAAGAGCCCCGAAAAACGGGCCCCTGTCCAGGCCATCTTCACGTCTGCACCCCTAGAAATCTTGATGATTGACTATGTACAGATTGGGTATTCTGCCTCAGGAGACTCCTACTGCCTGGTCATGACAGATCATTTTACAAAATATGCAGTGGCCGTACCCACCATTGACCAGACAGCAGAGTCAGCAGCTGAGGCAGTCTGTAAACACTTTATACAGGTGTTTGGGTGTCCAAAGAGGATTCATTCAGATCAGGGGGCATGCTTCCAGGGCACCCTGATGACTGAGCTGTACCAGCTTTATGGCATAGAGCGTTCCCGCACGACCCCATATCACCCGCAAGGGAACGGGGCATGTGAGCGATTCAATCGCACCTTGCTCCAGATGCTGCGGACTCTGGAGGACAGTCAAAAGGCTCGGTGGCCAGAATACTTACCCGAACTGATGTGGGCCTATAACAGGGTACACAGTACCACCGGTTACTCACCACATATGCTCATGTTCGGGAGAGCCGGACGGGAAATCGAGGATCTCCACATGCCTGATCCAATGCAGCCACCTCCGAGAAATACCACTGCATGGGCGCAAGAGCACCGGCGTCGGCTGAGAGCAGTGCACAAAGTTGTGGGGGAGCGCCTCAAACAAGTGGTACACCCAAATCCGAGACCCGTGCAAAAAGATGAGTATGCTCCGGGTGACCGGGTGTTGGTCAAGGCCAAAAAGCCAACTGGGAAGTTGGATGGACGGTGGGAGGCAATCCCATATGTGGTGAAAAGAAGGGTAGATCCTGCTATCCCAGTCTGAGGTGGAACCAGTGGGGAATGAGGGACCCTCACGGAACCTTCATCGTAACATGTTGAGACGCTGCACCTTTGAAGAGCCCAAGGCAACAGAGGAGGTGCCTATCCCTACTTTGAGTACTGTGGAAACCCCTTTAGTTGAGGAATGGTGGGTTGTCCCTGTCCCGGGAACAACTGAGGTTCCATCTGTGATAAGCTTGCCACCCAGGGAGGGAGTTGCACAACCGGCATCCCCTCCCCCAATAAATGTACTTGAACTCCCCAATCCTACGACCCTGCGTAGGACAACTAGGTCCAATGCTGGTGTACCTCCACAGCGCTATGCGCAAGATGAATTTGTATGGGAAGGGTTGCCGAGGACGTCAACCTCTAGTGGGGTGGCATGTGAGATGGTGAAACAGCTCCCATTGTTCATGGACAGAAATATGTACCTGGTTAAAGATGTGCATGGCAAGACCCTGTATCACCTCACAAGCATAGTTTAGACGTATATATTTGTGTCTCATAAATGTGAACAGTATTTATTGTATGTAACTTTAAACCCTGCAGCTGTCAGTAATGATGTGATAATACTTTAGAAGGGACAAAAATGTCATTATTCAACCATAAGAGGACGCTGTTTCTCAGCACAGATGAAAGACTGCAATAGGTAGCTCAGATGGGGACGGAGCTACAGGCTGATAAAAAAAATGACATCACAGGAAGTAGAGCAGCAGCCATCTTGGAAGCGGTTGGCAGTTGGCAGTGAATGAGTACAGAGACAGAGGACGTGCGGAAGAGGGAAGAGATAATATTTGCGACTAGAAATCTATCATCTTGATCAGAGCTGTGACACTGTATCCGTATCCTTACCAGATGGGAGAAGATTGCTGAAAGAACGCTTTTGCGCTTTTGTGAAGTTGATAGGACGTTGCCAAGGAGACAAGCCACAGTGACCAGCAGTACTGCTCAGCTGTTGGAGAGGCCTCTCATCTTACTGCGTACTTCAGACATATTGTCCAGAGCAGACCCGGGTCGATAAGATAAGTAAGGCCCACTGCGCCATCGCAGTGGATAACCGTGCACGCACCTCACATCAGTTTGGCGCCAAAATATTTGAGACTCAGGTAGGGCCTGTAGTTAGTTTAGGTAGACATTGTAACCCCTTCAGGCCACACTTACTGCACAATCACCGTTTGGGACCATTGTTTCTACAACTACAACATCTAATTATTTGCCATTGAGGCTTCTCTGTGGACCACAATGACCTCATACCTGGATGTTGCTAAGACCTATTTTAGGCCAGAGTTGAGCTCATTCAGGAGGGAACTTGTATTGAACAATATATCTGTTTTTTTTTATTTGTCTTTATGCTTTTTGCTAAGCAGTCATTGTATATAGTAAGTTGTTTGGTTATTCAAGGTGAATCTTGGGAAGGATCCTCCATTAATGGGCACTATATTTATACTGGGGCAGGGGAATAGTCAATTTGGGGTTAGAGTAAATTTATTTTAAGTTTGTAAACTGTTGTGCTATACTGCGGGCGGCTTGTGTTTCACACCCATCCATTTTTTTGTTTCATGTTTAAGAATATTAAAAGGTAGTTGGTGGTTGGAATATCCAATCATGCCTGTAGGTAACATATAGTGTATATATTGTAGTTGACTCATGTTAAAAGGCGCCACGCTGTATAGCACAAGGGTCTCAGCTTATTCGCTGAGTGTTTGTGAATTTTTCCCTGAGTGTCTTCCCCTGTTAGATTGTGTTCATATCCAAATTGTAGTAAAGCACTTTTGTTAGTTAATCTAGTTTTGGGGCCGTTTATTTCCCATTTGTGACTTCGCTGTATCCTAAAGAGCCCACCCCGGTGCACGGCTTACATGCGTGTCCATGCTGGAGGCCCGCCGGCTGCCTGCGTGTCCATGCTGGAGGCCCGCCGGCTGCCTACGTGTCCATGCTGGAGGCCCGCCGGCTGCCTGCGTGTCCATGCTGGAGGCCCGCCGGCTGCCTGCGTGTCCATGCTGGAGGCCCGCCGGCTGCCTGCGTGTCCATGCTGGAGGCCCGCCGGCTGCCTGCGTGTCCATGCTGGAGACCCGCCGGCTGCCTGCGTATCCATGCTGGAGGCCCGCCGGCTGCCTGCGTGTCCATGCTGGAGGCCCGCCAGCTGCCTGCGTGTCCATGCTGGAGGCCCGCCGGCTGCCTGCGTGTCCATGCTGAATGGGTGTGGATGGGGAGTGGATATGGGCGTGACTGTGAAATGGGTGTGGTTAGGGGGCGTGGCCTAAAACAGGTTGTCCTCTCCTCCGCCCCTATACAGGTTGTCCTCTCCTCCGCCCCTATACAGGTTGTCCTCTCCTCCGCCCCTATACAGGTTGTCCTCTCCTCCGCCCCTATGCAGGTTGTCCTCTTCTCCGCCCCTATGCAGGTTGTCCTCTTCTCCGCCCCTATGCAGGTTGTCCTCTCCTCCGCTCCTATGCAGGTTGTCCTCTCCTCCGCCCCTATGCAAGTTGCCCTGTCCTCCGCCCCTATGCAGGTTGCCCTGTCCTCCGCCCCTATGCAGGTTGCCCTGTCCTCCGCCCCTATGCAGGTTGCCCTGTCCTCCGCCCCTATGCAGGTTGCCCTGTCCTCCGCCCCTATGCAGGTTGCCCTGTCCTCCGCCCCTATGCAGGTTGCCCTGTCATCGGCCCCTATGCAGGTTGCCCTGTCCTCCGCCCCTATGCAGGTTGCCCTGTCCTCCGCCCCTATGCAGGTTGCCCTGTCCTCCGCCCCTATGCAGGTTTCCCTGTCCTCCGCCCCTATGCAGGTTGCCCTGTCCTCCGCCCCTATGCAGGTTGCCCTGTCCTCCGCCCCTATGCAGGTTGCCCTGTCCTCCGCCCCTATGCAGGTTGCCCTGTCCTCCGCCTTTATGCAGGTTGCCCTCTCCTCCGCCCCTATGCAGGTTGCCCTCTCCTCCGCCCCTATGCAGGTTGCCCTCTCCTCCGCCCCTATGCAGGTTGCCCTCTCCTCCGCCCCTATGCAGTTTGCTCTCTGCTCCGCCCCTATGCAGGTTGCCCTCTCCTCCGCCCCTATGCAGGTTGCCCTCTGCTCCGCCCCTATGCAGGTTGCCCTCTGCTCCGCCCCTATGCAGGTTGCCCTCTGCTCGGCCCCTATGCAGGTTGCCCTTTGCTCCGCCCCTATGCAGGTTGCCCTCTGCTCCGCCCCTATGCAGGTTGCCCTCTCCTCCGCCCCTATGCAGGTTGCCCTCTCCTCCGCCCCTATGCAGGTTGCCCTCTCCTCCGCCCCTATGCAGGTTGCCCTCTCCTCCGCCCCTATGCAGGTTGCCCTCTCCTCCGCCCAAATGCAGGTTGCCCTCTCCGCCGCCCCTATGCAGGTTGCCCTCTCCTCCGCCCCTATGCAGGTTGCCCTCTGCTCTGCCCCTATGCAGGTTGCCCTCTGCTCCGCCCCTATGCAGGTTGCCCTCTGCTCCGCCCCTATGCAGGTTGCCCTCTGCTCTGCCCCTATGCAGGTTGCCCTCTGCTCTGCCCCTATGCAGGTTGCCCTCTGCTCCGCCCCTATGCAGGTTGCCCTCTGCTCCGCCCCTATGCAGGTTGCCCTCTGCCCCGCCCCTATGCAGGTTGCCCTCTGCCTCGCCCCTATGCAGGTTGCCCTCTGCTCCGCCCCTATGCAGGTTGCCCTCTGCTCTGCCCCTATGCAGGTTGCCCTCTGCTCCGCCCCTATGCAGGTTGCCCTCTGCTCCGCCCTTATGCAGGTTGCCCTCTGCTCCGCCCCTATGCAGGTTGCCCTCTGCTCCGCCCCTATGCAGGTTGCCCTCTGCTCCGCCCCTATGCAGGTTGCCCTCTGCTCCGCCCCTATGCAGGTTGCCCTCTGCTCCGCCCCTATGCACGTTGCCCTCTTCTCCGCCCCTATGCAGGTTGCCCTCTTCTCCGCCCCTATGCAGGTTGCCCTCTGCTCCGCCCCTATGCAGGTTGCCCTCTGCTCCGCCCCTATGCAGGTTGCCCTCTGCTCCGCCCCTATGCAGGTTGCCCTCTGCTCCGCCCCTATGCAGGTTGCCCCCTGCTCCGCCCCTATGCAGGTTGCCCCCTGCTCCGCCCCTATGCAGGTTGCCCCCTGCTCCGCCCCTATGCAAGTTGCCCCCTGCTCCGCCCCTATGCAGGTTGCCCCCTGCTCCGCCCCTATGCAGGTTGCCTGCTGCTCCGCCCCTATGCAGGTTGCCCGCTGCTCCGCCCCTATGCAGGTTGCCCGCTGCTCCGCCCCTATGCAGGTTGCCCGCTGCTCCGCCCCTATGCAGGTTGCCCGCTGCTCCGCCCCTATGCAGGTTGCCCGCTGCTCCGCCCCTATGCAGGTTGCCCTCTGCTCCGCCCCTATGCAGGTTGCCCTCTCCTCCGCCCCTATGCAGGTTGTCCTCTCCCAGGAAGCATCAACCCGACCGCTGGTAGCCCGGGCTCTTGTCACTGTAAAGAATGGGTGCGCACCTGTACGATGCATTAATGTCCTAGACAGTGAGTTAACCATTCCTGGAAATACTCTGCTGGCCGAAGTCTATGTGCTTGATGGGGAAATTCTTCGGCGGAGGGATTTCACGCTACAGCCAGATAGGAGGTCAGCCTGGACTTATGCCGTAGGTGTCCAACAAAGAGCGACCCCGACAGCTGAATGGAATGGCCAAGTGATCATTTCTCTGATGGGAGTGGACCGCCGAACCCTCACTCCGGGGCAACAAAAGCTTCTCGAAGACACTCTTTGGGAATACCAGGAAGCGTTCTCAAGAAATGATGAAGACTTCGGGTGTACTTCCGCCATTGAGCACGAAATTCCTACCGGTGATGCTGCCCCAATCCGGGAACGCTATCGGCAAATCCCACCCAAGATGTATCAGGAGGTGAAAGATATGGTGGCCAGCATGTTGGAAAATCGGGTGATCCAAGAGAGCCAAAGTCCATGGGCAGCGCCAGTGGTCTTGGTGAGGAAGAAAGACGGATCTCTCCGATTCTGTGTGGACTACCGGAAACTGAATGCCCAGACTGTCCGGGAAGCCTACCCTCTTCCACGGATCGAAGAGTCATTGTCCGCCCTAGGTCATGCAAAGTTTTTTTCAACTCTTGATTTGGCCAGCGGGTACTGGCAAGTACCAGTGGCCGAAAAGGACAAGGCAAAGACGGCTTTCATCTTACCCATGGGACTCTACGAGTTTAATCGCATGCCATTCGGCCTGTCCAATGCCCCGGGGACCTTTCAGCGGTTGATGGAGCACTGTCTGGGTGATCTCAACTTTGAGTCGGTATTGATATACCTGGATGACGTGATAGTGTTTGGAACTTCATTCAAGGATCACCTCCAGAAGTTGCGGCAGGTCTTGGGGCGGTTGCGAGACCATGGTCTCAAGATCAAGCCCAGGAAGTGTCAACTGTTTCAACATCGGATAGAGTACTTAGGACATGTGGTCACCACGGAAGGGGTACAGCCGGCCGCCAGTAAGGTGGAGCCCGTCCAGAAGTGGCCGCGACCGAATACCCTACGGGAAGTGCGGGCCTTTCTGGGTCTGGCCGGGTATTATCGAAGGTTTATACCCAAGTTTGCTCATCTGGCCGGCCCGATAAACGAGTTGCTGAGGGGCACGGCTGGGGGACCCAAGACTCGGCCCATCGAGTGGGGACCACGTCAGCAAGAAGCCTTTGAGGCACTGAAAAAGGCTTTAACGAGTGCCCCAATTCTGGCCTATGCGCGATTTGATGCCCTATTCTTGTTATATACTGACGGGAGTTTACATGGTCTGGGGGCAGTACTATCTCAAATGCAAGATGGACGTGAGAGAGTAATTGCTTATGGCAGTAGGTCTCTGAGGGAGTCAGAGCGCAACCCCGACAACTATAGTTCTTTTAAGTTGGAACTTTTGGCACTGGTATGGGCCATGACGGAAACGTTCGCTGAGTATCTGACGGGTGCCGAAGTGACTGTAATGACTGATAATAACCCATTAGCACACTTAGGGAATGCCAAACTAGGAGCTCTTGAACAGAGGTGGATGGCTCGTCTTTCCAAGTACCAATACCACATCCAGTTTCGGTCAGGAAGGGAGAACAGCAATGCTGATGCACTCTCCCGAGTTCCTGTAGGATTGCCCACCCAGAAAGTTGATGAGGAGCTAGAGGACACTGAAACACCGAATCTCGGTCGATTACCTCTATTCCAGAACTTGGCACATTCAAGTGGGGTGGCTTCTGGGATGCCAATGGTGTTAGGGAAGACTTTGGATGATTGTGGGAGAGTCCAGGATGGCTGTCCGGACCTACGGCGAGTGAAAGAGTGGGTCCGGACCAAAGTCTGGCCACGGCCGGAAGAGAGGGCCTGCCTGACCACAGAAGGACAGAAGTTGCTGAGGCAGTGGGATAAACTAAATGTTATCCAGGGAGTCCTGTGCCGGACTGTATACTTAAAGTCTGAGTTGCAGTACCGACAACAGATTGTTATACCTATGTCTTTGGGATCAGAGGCTGCCCGGGAAGCCCATTAGGGGGGCGCCCATTTTGGGAGCGATAAAACCTACAAGTGGCTCCAACGGCTAGTATATTGCCCTGACTTGACAGATATGGTAACTGAGGCATGTCTGAAGTGTCGAGCTTGCGGATTGAGTAAGAGCCCCGAAAAACGGGCCCCTGTCCAGGCCATCTTCACGTCTGCACCCCTAGAAATCTTGATGATTGACTATGTACAGATTGGGTATTCTGCCTCAGGAGACTCCTACTGCCTGGTCATGACAGATCATTTTACAAAATATGCAGTGGCCGTACCCACCATTGACCAGACAGCAGAGTCAGCAGCTGAGGCAGTCTGTAAACACTTTATACAGGTGTTTGGGTGTCCAAAGAGGATTCATTCAGATCAGGGGGCATGCTTCCAGGGCACCCTGATGACTGAGCTGTACCAGCTTTATGGCATAGAGCGTTCCCGCACGACCCCATATCACCCGCAAGGGAACGGGGCATGTGAGCGATTCAATCGCACCTTGCTCCAGATGCTGCGGACTCTGGAGGACAGTCAAAAGGCTCGGTGGCCAGAATACTTACCCGAACTGATGTGGGCCTATAACAGGGTACACAGTACCACCGGTTACTCACCACATATGCTCATGTTCGGGAGAGCCGGACGGGAAATCGAGGATCTCCACATGCCTGATCCAATGCAGCCACCTCCGAGAAATACCACTGCATGGGCGCAAGAGCACCGGCGTCGGCTGAGAGCAGTGCACAAAGTTGTGGGGGAGCGCCTCAAACAAGTGGTACACCCAAATCCGAGACCCGTGCAAAAAGATGAGTATGCTCCGGGTGACCGGGTGTTGGTCAAGGCCAAAAAGCCAACTGGGAAGTTGGATGGACGGTGGGAGGCAATCCCATATGTGGTGAAAAGAAGGGTAGATCCTGCTATCCCAGTCTGAGGTGGAGCCAGTGGGGAATGAGGGACCCTCACGGAACCTTCATCGTAACATGTTGAGACGCTGCACCTTTGAAGAGCCCAAGGCAACAGAGGAGGTGCCTATCCCTACTTTGAGTACTGTGGAAACCCCTTTAGTTGAGGAATGGTGGGTTGTCCCTGTCCCGGGAACAACTGAGGTTCCATCTGTGATAAGCTTGCCACCCAGGGAGGGAGTTGCACAACCGGCATCCCCTCCCCCAATAAATGTACTTGAACTCCCCAATCCTACGACCCTGCGTAGGACAACTAGGTCCAATGCTGGTGTACCTCCACAGCGCTATGCGCAAGATGAATTTGTATGGGAAGGGTTGCCGAGGACGTCAACCTCTAGTGGGGTGGCATGTGAGATGGTGAAACAGCTCCCATTGTTCATGGACAGAAATATGTACCTGGTTAAAGATGTGCATGGCAAGACCCTGTATCACCTCACAAGCATAGTTTAGACGTATATATTTGTGTCTCATAAATGTGAACAGTATTTATTGTATGTAACTTTAAACCCTGCAGCTGTCAGTAATGATGTGATAATACTTTATAAGGGACAAAAATGTCATTATTCAACCATAAGAGGACGCTGTTTCTCAGCACAGATGAAAGACTGCAATAGGTAGCTCAGATGGGGACGGAGCTACAGGCTGATAAAAAAAATGACATCACAGGAAGTAGAGCAGCAGCCATCTTGGAAGCGGTTGGCAGTTGGCAGTGAATGAGTACAGAGACAGAGGACGTGCGGAAGAGGGAAGAGATAATATTTGCGACTAGAAATCTATCATCTTGATCAGAGCTGTGACACTGTATCCGTATCCTTACCAGATGGGAGAAGATTGCTGAAAGAACGCTTTTGCGCTTTTGTGAAGTTGATAGGACGTTGCCAAGGAGACAAGCCGTACTGACCAGCAGTATTGCTCAGCTGTTGGAGAGGCCTCTCATCTTACTGCGTACTTCAGACATATTGTCCAGAGCAGACCCGGGTCGATAAGATAAGTAAGGCCCACTGCGCCATCGCAGTGGGTAACCGTGCACGCACCTCACATCAGTTTGGCGCCAAAATATTTGAGACTCAGGTAGGGCCTGTAGTTAGTTTAGGTAGTCATTGTAACCCCTTCAGGCCACACTTACTGCACAATCACCGTTTGGGACCATTGTTTCTACAACTACAACATCTAATTATTTGCCATTGAGGCTTCTCTGTGGACCACAATGACCTCATACCTGGATGTTGCTAAGACCTATTTTAGGCCAGAGTTGAGCTCATTCAGGAGGGAACTTGTATTGAACAATATATCTGTTTTTTTTTATTTGTCTTTATGCTCTTTGCTAAGCAGTCATTGTATATAGTAAGTTGTTTGGTTATTCAAGGTGAATCTTGGGAAGGATCCTCCATTAATGGGCACTATATTTATATTTGGGCAGGGGAATAGTCAATTTGGGGTTAGAGTAAATTTATTTTAAGTTTGTAAACTGTTGTGCTATACTGCGGGCGGCTTGTGTTTCACACCCATCCATTTTTTTGTTTCATGTTTAAGAATATTAAAAGGTAGTTGGTGGTTGGAATATCCAGTCATGCCTGTAGGTAACATATAGTGTATATATTGTAGTTGACTCATGTTAAAAGGCGCCACGCTGTATAGCACAAGGGTCTCAGCTTATTCGCTGAGTGTTTGCGAATTTTTCCCTGAGTGTCTTCCCCTGTTAGATTGTGTTCATATCCAAATTGTAGTAAAGCACTTTTGTTAGTTAATCTAGTTTTGGGGCCGTTTATTTCCCATTTGTGACTTCGCTGTATCCTAAAGAGCCCACCCCGGTGCACGGCTTACATGCGTGTCCATGCTGGAGGCCCGCCGGCTGCCTGCGTGTCCATGCTGGAGGCCCGCCGGCTGCCTGGTGTCCATGCTGGAGGCCCGCCGGCTGCCTGCGTGTCCATGCTGGAGGCCCGCCGGCTGCCTGCGTGTCCATCCTGGAGGCCCGCCGGCTGCCTGCGTGTCCATGCTGGAGGCCCGCCGGCTGCCTGCGTGTCCATGCTGGAGACCCGCCGGCTGCATGCGTGTCCATGCTGGAGGCCCGCCGGCTGCCTGCGTGTCCATGCTGGAGGCCCGCCAGCTGCCTGCGTGTCCATGCTGGAGGCCCGCCGGCTGCCTTCGTGTCCATGCTGAATGGGTGTGGATGGGGAGTGGATATGGGCGTGACTGTGAAATGGGTGTGGTTAGGGGGCGTGGCCTAAAACAGGTTGTCCTCTCCTCCGCCCCTATGCAGGTTGTCCTCTCCTCCGCCCCTATGCAGGTTGTCCTCTCCTCCGCCCTATGCAGGTTGTCCTCTTCTCCGCCCCTATGCAGGTTGTCCTCTCCTCCGCCCCTATGCAGGTTGTCCTCTCCTCCGCCCCTATGCAAGTTGCCCTGTTTTCCGCCCCTATGCAGGTTGCCCTGTCCTCCGCCCCTATGCAGGTTTCCCTGTCCTCCGCCCCTATGCAGGTTGCCCTGTCCTCCGCCCCTATGCAGGTTGCCCTGTCCTCCGCCCCTATGCAGGTTGCCCTGTCCTCCGCCCCTATGCAGGTTGCCCTGTCCTCCGCCCCTATGCAGGTTGCCCTGTCCTCCGCCCCTATGCAGGTTGCCCTGTCCTCCGCCCCTATGCAGGTTTCCCTGTCCTCCGCCCCTATGCAGGTTGCCCTGTCCTCCGCCCCTATGCAGGTTGCCCTGTCCTCCGCCCCTATGCAGGTTGCCCTGTCCTCCGCCCCTATGCAGGTTGCCCTGTCCTCCGCCCCTATGCAGGTTGCCCTGTCCTCCGCCCCTATGCAGGTTGCCCTGTCCTCCGCCCCTATGCAGGTTGCCCTCTCCTCCGCCCCTATGCAGGTTGCCCTCTCCTCCGCCCCTATGCAGGTTGCCCTCTGCTCCGCCCCTATGCAGGTTGCCCTCTCCTCCGCCCCTATGCAAGTTGCCCTCTGCTCCGCCCCTATGCAGGTTGCCCTCTGCTCCGCCCCTATGCAGGTTGCCCTTTGCTCCGCCCCTATGCAGGTTGCCCTCTGCTCCGCCCCTATGCAGGTTGCCCTCTGCTCCGCCCCTATGCAGGTTGCCCTCTGCTCCGCCCCTATGCAGGTTGCCCTCTGCTCCGCCCCTATGCAGGTTGCCCTCTCCTCCGCCCCTATGCAGGTTGCCCTCTCCTCCGCCCCTATGCAGGTTGCCCTCTCCTCCGCCCCTATGCAGGTTGCCCTCTCCTCCGCCCCTATGCAGGTTGCCCTCTCCTCCGCCCCTATGCAGGTTGCCCTCTCCTCCGCCCCTATGCAGGTTGCCCTCTGCCCCGCCCCTATGCAGGTTGCCCTCTGCTCCGCCCCTATGCAGGTTGCCCTCTGCCCCGCCCCTATGCAGAATGCCCTCTGCCCCGCCCCTATGCAGGTTGCCCTCTGCCCCGCCCCTATGCAGGTTGCCCTCTGCCCCGCCCCTATGCAGTTTGCCCTCTGCCCCGCCCCTATGCAGGTTGCCCTCTGCCCCGCCCCTATGCAGGTTGCCCTCTGCCCCGCCCCTATGCAGGTTGCCCTCTGCTCCGCCCCTATGCAGGTTGCCCTCTGCTCCGCCCCTATGCAGGTTGCCCTCTGCTCCGCCCCTATGCAGGTTGCCCTCTGCTCCGCCCCTATGCAGGTTGCCCTCTGCTCCGCCCCTATGCAGGTTGCCCTCTGCTCTGCCCCTATGCAGGTTGCCCTCAGCTCCGCCCCTATGCAGGTTGCCCTCTGCTCCGCCCCTATGCAGGTTGCCCTCTGCCCCGCCCCTATGCAGGTTGCCCTCTGCTCCGCCCCTATGCAGGTTGCCCTCTGCCCCGCCCCTATGCAGGTTGCCCTCTGCCCCGCCCCTATGCAGGTTGCCCTCTGCCCCGCCCCTATGCAGGTTGCCCTCTGCCCCGCCCCTATGCAGGTTGCCCTCTGCTCCGCCCCTATGCAGGTTGCCCTTTGCTCCGCCCCTATGCAGGTTGCCCTCTGCTCCTCCCCTATGCAGGTTGCCCTCTGCTCCGCCCCTATGCAGGTTGCCCTCTGCTCCGCCCCTATGCAGGTTGCCCTCTGCTCCGCCCCTATGCAGGTTGCCCTCTGCTCCGCCCCTATGCAGGTTGCCCCCTGCTCTGCCCCTATGCAGGTTGCCCCCTGCTCCGCCCCTATGCAGGTTGCCCGCTGCTCCGCCCCTATGCAGGTTGCCCGCTGCTCCGCCCCTATGCAGGTTGCCCGCTGCTCCGCCCCTATGCAGGTTGCCCGCTGCTCCGCCCCTATGCAGGTTGCCCTCTGCTCCGCCCCTATGCAGGTTGCCCTCTGCTCCGCCCCTATGCAGGTTGCCCTCTGCTCCGCCCCTATGCAGGTTGCCCTCTGTTCCGCCCCTATGCAGGTTGCCCTCTCCTCCGCCCCTATGCAGGTTGTCCTCTCCTCCGCCCCTATGCAGGTTGTCCTCTTCCGGGAAGCATCAACCCGACCGCTGGTAGCCCGTGCTCTTGTCACTGTAAAGAATGGGTGCGCACCTGTACGATGCATTAATGTCCTAGACAGTGAGTTAACCATTCCTGGAAATACTCTGCTGGCCGAAGTCTATGTGCTTGATGGGGAAATTCTTCGGCGGAGGGATTTCACGCTACAGCCAGATAGGAGGTCAGCCTGGACTTATGCCGTAGGTGTCCAACAAAGAGCGACCCCGACAGCTGAATGGAATGGCCAAGTGATCATTTCTCTGATGGGAGTGGACCGCCGAACCCTCACTCCGGGGCAACAAAAGCTTCTCGAAGACACTCTTTGGGAATACCAGGAAGCGTTCTCAAGAAATGATGAAGACTTCGGGTGTACTTCCGCCATTGAGCACGAAATTCCTACCGGTGATGCTGCCCCAATCCGGGAACGCTATCGGCAAATCCCACCCAAGATGTATCAGGAGGTGAAAGATATGGTGGCCAGCATGTTGGAAAATCGGGTGATCCAAGAGAGCCAAAGTCCATGGGCAGCGCCAGTGGTCTTGGTGAGGAAGAAAGACGGATCTCTCCGATTCTGTGTGGACTACCGGAAACTGAATGCCCAGACTGTCCGGGAAGCCTACCCTCTTCCACGGATCGAAGAGTCATTGTCCGCCCTAGGTCATGCAAAGTTTTTTTCAACTCTTGATTTGGCCAGCGGGTACTGACAAGTACCAGTGGCCGAAAAGGACAAGGCAAAGACGGCTTTCATCTTACCCATGGGACTCTACGAGTTTAATCGCATGCCATTCGGCCTGTCCAATGCCCCGGGGACCTTTCAGCGGTTGATGGAGCACTGTCTGGGTGATCTCAACTTTGAGTCGGTATTGATATACCTGGATGACGTGATAGTGTTTGGAACTTCATGCAAGGATCACCTCCAGAAGTTGCGGCAGGTCTTGGGGCGGTTGCGAGACCATGGTCTCAAGATCAAGCCCAGGAAGTGTCAACTGTTTCAACATCGGATAGAGTACTTAGGACATGTGGTCACCACGGAAGGGGTACAGCCGGCCGCCAGTAAGGTGGAGGCCGTCCAGAAGTGGCCGCGACCGAATACCCTACGGGAAGTGCGGGCCTTTCTGGGTCTGGCCGGGTATTATCGAAGGTTTATACCCAAGTTTGCTCATCTGGCCGGCCCGATAAACGAGTTGCTGAGGGGCACGGCTGGGGGACCCAAGACTCGGCCCATCGAGTGGGGACCATGTCAGCAAGAAGCCTTTGAGGCACTGAAAAAGGCTTTAACGAGTGCCCCAATTCTGGCCTATGCGCGATTTGATGCCCCATTCTTGTTATATACTGACGGGAGTTTACATGGTCTGGGGGCAGTACTATCTCAAATGCAAGATGGACGTGAGAGAGTAATTGCTTATGGCAGTAGGTCTCTGAGGGAGTCAGAGCGCAACCCCGACAACTATAGTTCTTTTAAGTTGGAACTTTTGGCACTGGTATGGGCCATGACGGAAAAGTTCGCTGAGTATCTGACGGGTGCCGAAGTGACTGTAATGACTGATAATAACCCATTAGCACACTTAGGGAATGCCAAACTAGGAGCTCTTGAACAGAGGTGGATGGCTCGTCTTTCCAAGTACCAATACCACATCCAGTTTCGGTCAGGAAGGGAGAACAGCAATGCTGATGCACTCTCCCGAGTTCCTGTAGGATTGCCCACCCAGAAAGTTGATGAGGAGCTAGAGGACACTGAAACACCGAATCTCGGTCGATTACCTCTATTCCAGAACTTGGCACATTCAAGTGGGGTGGCTTCTGGGATGCCAATGGTGTTAGGGAAGACTTTGGATGATTGGGGGAGAGTCCAGGATGGCTGTCCGGACCTACGGCGAGTGAAAGAGTGGGTCCGGACCAAAGTCTGGCCACGGCCGGAAGAGAGGGCCTGCCTGACCACAGAAGGACAGAAGTTGCTGAGGCAGTGGGATAAACTAAATGTTATCCAGGGAGTCCTGTGCCGGACTGTATACTTAAAGTCTGAGTTGCAGTACCGACAACAGATTGTTATACCTATGTCTTTGGGATCAGAGGCTGCCCGGGAAGCCCATGAGAAGGGCGCCCATTTTGGGAGCGATAAAACCTACAAGTGGCTCCAACGGCTAGTATATTGCCCTGACTTGACAGATATGGTAACTGAGGCATATCTGAAGTGTCGAGCTTGCGGATTGAGTAAGAGCCCCGAACAACGGGCCCCTGTCCAGGCCATCTTCACGTCTGCACCCCTAGAAATCTTGATGATTGACTATGTACAGATTGGGTATTCTGCCTCAGGAGACTCCTACTGCCTGGTCATGACAGATCATTTTACAAAATATGCAGTGGCCGTACCCACCATTGACCAGACAGCAGAGTCAGCAGCTGAGGTAGTCTGTAAACACTTTATACAGGTGTTTGGGTGTCCAAAGAGGATTCATTCAGATCAGGGGGCATGCTTCCAGGGCACCCTGATGACTGAGCTGTACCAGCTTTATGGCATAGAGCGTTCCCGCACGACCCCATATCACCCGCAAGGGAACGGGGCATGTGAGCGATTCAATCGCACCTTGCTCCAGATGCTGCGGACTCTGGAGGACAGTCAAAAGGCTCGGTGGCCAGAATACTTACCCAAACTGATGTGGGCCTATAACAACAGGGTACACAGTACCACCGGTTACTCACCACATATGCTCATGTTCGGGAGAGCCGGACGGGAAATCGAGGATCTCCACATGCCTAATCCAATGCAGCCACCTCCGACAAATACCACTGCATGGGCGCAAGAGCACCGGCGTCGGCTGAGAGCAGTGCACAAAGTTGTGGGGGAGCGCCTCAAACAAGTGGTACACCCAAATCCGAGACCCGTGCAAAAAGATGAGTATGCTCCGGGTGACCGGGTGATGGTAAAGGCCAAAAAGCCAACTGGGAAGTTGGATGGACGGTGGGAGGCAATCCCATATGTGGTGAAAAGAAGGGTAGATCCTGCTATCCCAGTCTGAGGTGGAGCCAGTGGGGAATGAGGGACCCTCACGGAACCTTCATCGTAACATGTTGAGACGCTGCACCTTTGAAGAGCCCAAGGCAACAGAGGAGGTGCCTATCCCTACTTTGAGTACTGTGGAAACCCCTTTAGTTGAGGAATGGTGGGTTGTCCCTGTCCCGGGAACAACTGAGGTTCCATCTGTGATAAGCTTGCCACCCAGGGAGGGAGTTGCACAACCGGCATCCCCTCCCCCAATAAATGTACTTGAACTCCCCAATCCTACGACCCTGCGTAGGACAACTAGGTCCAATGCTGGTGTACCTCCACAGCGCTATGCGCAAGATGAATTTGTATGGGAAGGGTTGCCGAGGACGTCAACCTCTAGTGGGGTGGCATGTGAGATGGTGAAACAGCTCCCATTGTTCATGGACAGAAATATGTACCTGGTTAAAGATGTGCATGGCAAGACCCTGTATCACCTCACAAGCATAGTTTAGACGTATATATTTGTGTCTCATAAATGTGAACAGTATTTATTGTATGTAACTTTAAACCCTGCAGCTGTCAGTAATGATGTGATAATACTTTATAAGGGACAAAAATGTCATTATTCAACCATAAGAGGACGCTGTTTCTCAGCACAGATGAAAGACTGCAATAGGTAGCTCAGATGGGGATGGAGCTACAGGCTGATAAAAAAAATGACATCACAGGAAGTAGAGCAGCAGCCATCTTGGAAGCGGTTGGCAGTTGGCAGTGAATGAGTACAGAGACAGAGGACGTGCGGAAGAGGGAAGAGATAATATTTGCGACTAGAAATCTATCATCTTGATCAGAGCTGTGACACTGTATCCGTATCCTTACCAGATGGGAGAAGATTGCTGAAAGAACGCTTTTGCGCTTTTGTGAAGTTGATAGGACGTTGCCAAGGAGACAAGCCACAGTGACCAGCAGTACTGCTCAGCTGTTGGAGAGGCCTCTCATCTTACTGCGTACTTCAGACATATTGTCCAGAGCAGACCCGGGTCGATAAGATAAGTAAGGCCCACTGCGCCATCGCAGTGGATAACCGTGCACGCACCTCACATCAGTTTGGCGCCAAAATATTTGAGACTCAGGTAGGGCCTGTAGTTAGTTTAGGTAGTCATTGTAACCCCTTCAGGCCACACTTACTGCACAATCACCGTTTGGGACCATTGTTTCTACAACTACAACATCTAATTATTTGCCATTGAGGCTTCTCTGTGGACCACAATGACCTCATACCTGGATGTTGCTAAGACCTATTTTAGGCCAGAGTTGAGCTCATTCAGGAGGGAACTTGTATTGAACAATATATCTGTTTTTTTTTATTTGTCTTTATGCTCTTTGCTAAGCAGTCATTGTATATAGTAAGTTGTTTGGTTATTCAAGGTGAATCTTGGGAAGGATCCTCCATTAATGGGCACTATATTTATATTGGGGCAGGGGAATAGTCAATTTGGAGTTAGAGTAAATTTATTTTAATTTTGTAAACTGTTGTGCTAGACTGCGGGCGGCTTGTGTTTCACACCCATCCATTTTTTTGTTTCATGTTTAAGGGTATTAAAAGGTAGTTGGTGGTTGGAATATCCAGTCATGCCTGTAGGTAACATATAGTGTATATATTGTAGTTGACTCATGTTAAAAGGTGCCACGCTGTATAGCACAAGGGTCTCAGCTTATTCGCTGAGTGTTTGTGAATTTTTCCCTGAGTGTCTTCCCCTGTCAGATTGTGTTCATATCCAAATTGTAGTAAAGCACTTTTGTTAGTTAATGTAGTTTTGGGGCCGTTTATTTCCCATTTGTGACTTCGCTGTATCCTAAAGAGCCCACCCCGGTGCACGGCTTACATGCGTGTCCATACTGGAGGCCCGCCGGCTGCCTTCGTGTCCATGCTGGAGGCCCGCCGGCTGCCTGCGTGTCCATGCTGGAGGCCCGCCGGCTGCCTGCGTGTCCATGCTGGAGGCCCGCCGGCTGCCTGCGTGTCCATGCTGGAGGCCCGCCGGCTGCCTGCGTGTCCATGCTGGAGGCCCGCCGGCTGCCTGCGTGTCCATGCTGGAGGCCCGCCGGCTGCCTGCGTGTCCATGCTGGAGGCCCGCTGGCTGCCTGAGTGTCCATGCTGGAGGCCCGCTGGCTGCCTGCGTGTTCATGCTGAATGGGTGTGGATGGGGAGTGGATATGGGCGTGACTGTGAAATGGGTGTGGTTAGGGGGCGTGGCCTAAAACAGGTTGTCCTCTCCTCCGCCCCTATACATGTTGTCCTCTCCTCCGCCCCTATACAGGTTGTCCTCTCCTCCGCCCCTATACAGGTTGTCCTCTCCTCCGCCCCTATGCAGGTTGTCCTCTCCTCCGCCCCTATGCAGGTTGTCCTCTCCTCCGCCCCTATGCAGGTTGTCCTCTCCTCCGCCCCTATGCAGGTTGTCCTCTCCTCCGCCCCTATGCAGGTTGTCCTCTCCTCCGCCCCTATGCAGGTTGCCCTCTGCTCCGCCCCTATGCAGGTTGCCCTCTGCTCCGCCCCTATGCAGGTTGCCCTCTGCTCCGCCCCTATGCAGGTTGCCCTCTGCTCCGCCCCTATGCAGGTTGCCCTCTGCTCCGCCCCTATGCAGGTTGCCCTCTGCTCCGCCCTTATGCAGGTTGCCCTCTGCTCCGCCCCTATGCAGGTTGCCCTCTGCTCCGCCCCTATGCAGGTTGCCCTCTGCTCCGCCCCTATGCAGGTTGCCCTCTGCTCCGCCCCTATGCAGGTTGCCCTCTGCTCCGCCCCTATGCAGGTTGCCCTCTGCTCCGCCCCTATGCAGGTTGCCCTCTGCTCCGCCCCTATGCAGGTTGCCCTCTGCTCCGCCCCTATGCAGGTTGCCCTCTGCTCCGCCCCTATGCAGGTTGCCCTCTGCTCCGCCCCTATGCAGGTTGCCCTCTGCTCCGCCCCTATGCAGGTTGCCCTCTGCTCCGCCCCTATGCAGGTTGCCCTCTGCTCCGCCCCTATGCAGGTTGCCCTCTGCTCCGCCCCTATACAGGTTGCCCTCTCCTCCGCCCCTATACAGGTTGCCCTCTCCTCCGCCCCTATACAGGTTGCCCTCTCCTCCGCCCCTATACAGGTTGCCCTCTCCTCCGCCCCTATACAGGTTGCCCTCTCCTCCGCCCCTATACAGGTTGCCCTCTCCTCCGCCCCTATACAGGTTGCCCTCTCCTCCGCCCCTATACAGGTTGCCCTCTCCTCCGCCCCTATACAGGTTGCCCTCTCCTCCGCCCCTATACAGTTTGCCCTCTGCTCCGCCCCTATACAGTTTGCCCTCTGCTCCGCCCCTATACAGGTTGCCCTCTGCTCCGCCCCTATACAGGTTGCCCTCTGCTCCGCCCCTATACAGGTTGCCCTCTCCTCCGCCCCTATACAGGTTGCCCTCTCCTCCGCCCCTATACAGGGTGCCCTGTCCTCCGCCCCTATACAGGTTGCCCTGTCCTCCGCCCCTATACAGGTTGCCCTCTGCTCCGCCCCTATACAGGTTGCCCTGTCCTCCGCCCCTATACAGGTTGCCCTGTCCTCCGACCCTATACAGGTTGCCCTGTCCTCCGCCCCTATACAGGTTGCCCTCTCCTCCGCCCCTATACAGGTTGCCCACTCCTCCGCCCCTATACAGGTTGCCCTCTCCTCCGCCCCTATACAGGTTGCCCTCTCCTCTGCCCCTATACAGGTTGCCCTCTCCTCCGCCCCTATACAGGTTACCCTCTCCTCCGCCCCTATACAGGTTGCCCTCTCCTCCGCCCCTATACAGGTTGCCCTCTTCTCCTCCCTTATACAGGTTGCCCTCTCCTCCGCCCCTATACAGGTTGCCCTCTGCTCTGCCCCTATACAGGTTGCCCTCTCCTCCGCCCCTATACAGGTTGCCCTCTGCTCCGCCCCTATACAGGTTGCCCTCTCCTCCGCCCCTATACAGGTTGCCCTCTCCTCCGCCCCTATACAGGTTGCCCTCTGCTCCGCCCCTATACAGGTTGCCCTCTGCTGCGCCCCTATACAGGTTGCCCTCTGCTGCGCCCCTATACAGGTTGCCCTCTGCTCCGCCCCTATACAGGTTGCCCTCTGCTCCGCCCCTATACAGGTTGCCCTCTGCTCCGCCCCTATACAGGTTGCCCTCTGCTCCGCCCCTATACAGGTTGCCCTCTGCTCCGCCCCTATACAGGTTGCCCTCTGCTCCGCCCCTATACAGGTTGCCCCCTGCTCCGCCCCTATACAGGTTGCCCTCTGCTCCGCCCCTATACAGGTTGCCCTCTGCTCCGCCCCTATACAGGTTGCCCTCTGCTCCGCCCCTATACAGGTTGCCCTCTGCTCCGCCCCTATCCAGGTTGTCCTCTCCTCGGGCCCCGCACGCTTCCCCCTCCTCTCCTTTCTGCTTCTCCCGCACGCATCCCCCTTCTCTCCTTTCTGCTTCTCCCGCACGGATCCTCCACTGCCCTGCACAGCTCCCCTTCTCCACTGTATAAATCCCCCTCTCTCCTTTGCCCCTGTATAGATTCCTCTTCGTCCCTGCCCCATATAGCTCCCCCTCCTTCATTTCCTCCACCCTCATAAAGATCCCTTGTCCTCTCCAGCGGCCCGTAGAGATCCCCCTCCTATCCTCCTCTTCCTCGTACATATCCCTGTACTCTCCTCCTCCCCATCCTCCTCTTTGTATATATCCCCATCTCCTCCTCCATCTCAATTTCCCCCGCCGTGTGGGGGCTGATGATAGTGGTGGTGGTGTATTAGGGCAAGAGCGCTGTGTGGGGGCTAATGATGGGGCGGTGGGGGTGTATTAGGGCAAGATTGCTGCGTGGTGGTGTATTGGGGCATGAGTGCTGTGTGGGGGCTGATGGGGGGGTGGGGGTGTATTAGGGCAGGAGCGTTGTGTGTGGGCTGATGATGGGGGGTGGGGGTGTATTAGGGCAGGAGCGCTGTGTGGGGCTGATGGGGGGTTGGGGTGTATTAGGGCAGGAGCGCTGTGTGGGGCTGATGGGGGTGGTGGTGTATTAGGGCAGGAGCGCTGTGTGGGGGCTGATGATGGGGGGTGGGGGTGTATTAGGGCAGGAGCGCTGTGTGGGGGCTGATGATGGGGGTGGGGGTGTATTAGGGCAGAAGCGCTGTGTGGGGCTGATGGGGGGTGGTGGTGTATTAGGGCAGGAGCGCTGTGTGGGGGCTGATGATGGAGGTGGGGGTGTATTAGGGCAGGAGCGCTGTGTGGGGGCTGATGATGGGGGTGGATTAGGGCAGGAGCGCTGTGTGGGGGCTGATGATGGGGGTGGTGGTATATTAGGGCAGGAGCGCCGTGTGGGGGCTGATGATGGGGGGTGGTGGTGTATTAGGGCAGGAGCGCCGTGTGGGGGCTGATGATGGGGGTGGGGGTGTATTAGGGCAGGAGCGCTGTGTGGGGCTGATGATGGGGGTGAGGGTGTATTAGGGCAGGAGCGCCGTGTGGGGCTGATGGGGGGTGGTGGTGTATTAGGGCAGGAGCGCTGTGTGGGGGCTGATGATGGGGGTGGGGGTGTATTAGGGCAGGAGCGCTGTGTGGGGGCTGATGATGGGGGAGGATTAGGGCAGGAGCGCTGTGTGGGGGCTGATGATGGGGGTGGGGGTGTATTAGGGCAGGAGCGCTGTGTGGGGCTGATGATGGGGGGTGGTGGTGTATTAGGGCAGGAGCGCTGTGTTGGGGCTGATGATGGGGGATGGTGGTGTATTAGGGCAGGAGCGCCCTGTGGGGGCTGATGATGGGGGATGGTGGTGTATTAGGGCAGGAGCGCCGTGTGGAGGCTGATGATGGGGGTGTATTAGAGCAGGAGCGCTGTGTGGGGGCTGATGATGGGGGGTGGTGTATTAGGGCAGGAGCGCTGTGTGGGGGCTGATGATGGGGGGTGGGGGTGTATTAGGGCAGGAGCGCTGTGTGGGGGCTGATGATGGGGGTGGGGGTGTATTAGGGCAGGAGCGCTGTGTGGGGGCTGATGATGGGGGTGGGGGTGTATTAGGGCAGGAGCGCTGTGTGGGGGCTGATGATGGGGGGTGGGGGTGTATTGGGGCAGGAGCGCTGTGTGGGGGCTGATGATGGGGGTGCGGGTGTATTAGGGCAGGAGCGCTGTGTGGGGGCTGATGATGGGGGTGGGGGTGTATTAGGGCAGGAGCGCTGTGGGGGCTGATGATGGGGGTGGGGGTGTATTAGGGCAGGAGCGCTGTGTGGGGGCTGATGATGGGGGGTGAGGGTCTATTAGGGCAGGAGCGCTGTGTTGGGGCTGATGATGGGGGTGGGGGTGTATTAGGGCAGGAGCACTGTGTGGGGGCTGATGATGGGGGTGGGGGTGTATTAGGGCAGGAGCGCTGTGTGGGGGCTGATGATGGGGGGTGGGGGTGTATTGGGGCAGGAGCGCTGTGTGGGGGCTGATGATGAGGGGTGGGGGTGTATTGGGGCAGGAGCGCTGTGTGGGGGCTGATGATGGGGGTGGGGGTGTATTAGGGCAGGAGCGCTGTGTTGGGGCTGATGATGGGGGGTTGTATTAGGCGCCGGTCCTGGTGTTGATAGTCTGGTTTCTCTGCACATTTTGCAGCAGTGACAGCCGCCAGCGTTCTCGGCCGCTCTCTGCTCATCTGTGTAAGTGACTTGGGCACGGCTGGATTGTCTGTCTGCTTCTGTGGGGGGCGCAGAGATGCCTCTTAATTAGTATAAATGGGACCCACTTGCTAAATATATCTGCTGGCCGGGAGCAGGGCGCCTCTGACAGCTGGAGGCATATAATGGCGCCTGCCAGCTAAACTGATCCCTGCAGGCGAACAGCACATTACTCCTGACACTGTACCGCTCTATTACCACCTCTGGTCTCACCGGCAGCCGCCATCGTGTCCCCCCCTCCGGTCCCAGAGCGTCCTCACTGTACACCACAGCCGCGGCATTTGTGGTTCGGCTATAATGGGGCTGACCGGGTCCAGCTTGTAGCATTGATGGCACCATCACTCGCTGTTCATCTCCAGGATCCGTCGTTCCTGCTCCTATGTTCCTCTTCCGGATTCCTGTTCGTTCTTCTTTTATATGCAGATATTTGGAATAAGGTTCTTCTCTGTTCTGTGGCCGCAATCCATGGTCTGACCATCCCCTCCCACAATTCCCCCGGAAAGTCACTATAAGGCCCTGAGTTCTGGATACTTGCGACCTACAGCAAGTGTGTCCTTACATCTGTGGCAGAGGTGGCCATGTGACTGCAGAGAAGACATAGCCGGGGGGAGAGAGGGGACGTCACCGACCTGTGCCCTCCTGCATCCATACACTGCACGTCTGTCACCTTATCCTTCTCAAGGACGGAGACTGTGCAAAATAATAATCCTGCTGACCAGTCCGCCACATGTCCGTGTACTGCTCTATCCGAAAATCTCAGCACCAAGATAATGGACACAGTCACAAATGAGGGCAGCTGGATCTCAGGATGTCAGTGATGAGCGAGCACTGCCATACACGAGTGCTTACTGCCGGTAACGAGCACTAATCGCGGCTCTATATAATCCTCACACGTCTCCTAATGTGATTGCGGCTCTATGTAATCCTCACGTCTCTTCATGTGATGGCGGCTCTATATAATCCTCACACGTCTCTTCTTCATGTGATCGCGGCTCTATATAATCCTCACACGTCTGTTCTTCATGTGATCGTGGCTCTATATAACCCTCACGTCTGTTCTTCATGTGATCGTGGCTCTATATAATCCTCACGTCTGTCCTTCATGTGATCGCGGCTCTATATAATCCTCACGTCTGTCCTTCATTTGATCGCTGCTCTATATAATCCTCACACGTCTGTTCTTCATGTGATCGCGGCTCTATATAATCCTCACGTCTGTCCTTCATGTGATCGCGGCTCTATATAATCCTCACGTCTGTTCATGTGATCGCGGCTCTATATAATCCTAACGTCTGTTCATGTGATCGTGGCTCTATATAATCCTCACACGTCTCTCCTTCATGTGATCGCGGCTCTATATAATCCTCACATCTGTTCTTCATGTGATCGCGGCTCTATATAATCCTCACACGTCTCTTCTTCATGTGATCGCGGCTCTATATAATCCTCACGTCTGTTCTTCATGTGATCGCGGCTCTATATGATCCTCACACGTCTCTTCATGTGATCGCGGCTCTATATAATCCTCACGTCTCTTCTTCATGTGATCGCGGCTCTATATAATCCTCACGTCTCTTCATGTGATCGCGGCTCTATATAATCCTCACACGTCTCTCCTTCATGTGATCGCGGCTCTATATAATCCTCACACGTCTCTTCTTCATGTGATCGCGGCACTATATAATCCTCACGTCTGTTCTTCATGTGATCGCGGCTCTATATAATCCTCACACGTCTGTTCTTCATGTGATCGCGGCTCTATATAATCCTCACACGTCTGTTCTTCATGTGATCGCGGCTCTATATAATCCTCACACGTCTATTCTTCATGTGATCGCGGCTCTATATAATCCTCACACGTCTCTTCTTCATGTGATCGCGGCTCTATATAATCCTCACACGTCTCTTCTTCATGTGATCGCGGCTCTATATAATCCTCACGTCTGTTCTTCATGTGATCGCGGCTCTATATAATCCTCACATGTCTCTTCTTCATGTGATCGCAACTCTATATAATCCTCACACGTCTGTTCTTCATGTGATCGCGGCTCTATATAATCCTCACACGTCTGTTCTTCATGTGATCGCGGCTCTATATAATCCTCACGTCTGTTCTTCATGTGATCGTGGCTCTATATAATCCTCACGTCTGTTCTTCATGTGATCGCGGCTCTATATAATCCTCACGTCTGTTCTTCATGTGATCGCGGCTCTATATAATCCTCACATGTCTCTTCTTCATGTGATCGCGGCTCTATATAATCCTCACACGTCTCTTCTTCATGTGATCGCGGCTCTATATAATCCTCACGCGTCTCTTCATGTTATCGCGGCTCTATATAATCCTCACACGTCTGTTCTTCATGTGATCGCGGCTCTATATAATCCTCACACGTCTGTTCTTCATGTGATCGCAGCTCTATATAATCCTCACGTCTGTTCTTCATGTGATCGCGGCTCTATATAATCCTCACACGTCTGTCCTTCATGTGATCGCGGCTCTATATAATCCTCACACGTCTCTTCTTCATGTGATCGCGGCTCTATATAATCCTCATGTGTCTCTTCTTCATGTGATCGCGGCTCTATATAATCCTCATGCGTCTCTTCTTCATGTGATCGCGGCTCTATATAATCCTCACACGTCTCTTCTTCAAGTGATCGCGGCTCTATATTATCCGGTTTCTTTGCTCTGGTACTGTCTGGGTGTGTGTTACAGGGGGAGCGTGACCATCACTAAGTGCTTTTGTCCAGCTCAATATTTCCTAATTAATTCTCAGCCTTGAGAGCAGAGATTAGAGAAAAAATCCAAATTACAGCTCAGCCGTGCGTGCGATGTATTGACGGACACACGTGACCAGAGGCGGCCTGTCAGAAGCTTTTCAGCAGACTCTATCTGGCTTCTGGTGTAAAGATGGTGTGGTGTTTGGGGATCAGGATATCCCGGGGGTCGGCTCCTGCGGGGAGGATGAAGGGGTCCCTGCTCTGCGGGGTGGCTCGGCTGATGGGACTAATGTCTTTTTTTTTTTCCTTCCAGTTTGCCGCGCAATGACTACACGGTTCAGGTGAATGTTAACGACTACCTTGACATTTACTGCCCACATTATAACGATACGATGGCGGATCACCAGATGGAGCAGTATATATTACATGGTGAATTATGAGGGCTACCACTCTTGCAACACCAGCCATGGCTTCAAGCGCTGGGAATGTAACCGGCCGCACTCCCCGCACAGCCCCATCAAGTTCTCGGAGAAGTTTCAGCGGTACAGCGCCTTTTCTCTGGGGTACAAGTTCCACGCGGGACACAACTACTACTACATCTGTGAGTATCGGAGGGTAGAGCCGCATTGGGGCCATCAAGTACATTCAGCAAGCGCGCTGGAGATCTCAGTGTCCCAGGAACAGAACCAAGGCGTTACATTTTAGCCCAGTGGTGAGCCGCCTGCAGCCTCCGACAGGGGAGCGTCTTACCTTGCGTTTGTTAGATGGAGGACGTGTCATCTGACTCTGGGTTTGTGCACCATGTATTGCATGCCTGCACTGTCCTGTAATACGGATGCCTGTATACAGCGGTGTAATAAGACTGGTGCATATCTCACCCTAGTGGTCAAAATATAGAATTGCACATGTGATCAGTGCAGTGGATGTTGCTCACTGACACAGGAGGAGCCGCTGCCTCTGAGTCTGCGAGTGATCACTGCCATCCATCTACCCCAGAGCGAAGGCTCACACCGGATTGTGGGATCTGTCCGGCTGATGTATGGGCTCCTCGCACTCCAAATTCTGCCGGATGTAAGGGGGATGGCCTCACTCCCAAGTCACATGTGAGAGGGCACTAATCACAGCAGACAGGTGGAGGCTCCCGCTGCAGTCATCTGTCGTCCGGTGGATGGACATCCCCGGTCCCCTTACAGGATCCCTCCTGCTGATACTCAGTTGAACCCTTCAGTTGTTCCTCCTGGTATTTTAGTCTTAATTTTTACATTGCACCCATTCTTATTGTTTTTTGTTTTTTTTTTCTTTTTCCAGCAACACCAACCCACAACCACCGACACTCGTGCCTGAAGATGAAAGTGTCCGTGTGCTGCGCAACCAGTAAGTGTTTAAAACCTGGGACCTGGAGGGATGGTGATTGCTTACTGTTGTCAGGACTACGTCAGGCGCGTGGTAATGGTGTCGTCCTTCCCCCGCAGCGGCTCATTCTGGAGAGAAGCACGCTCCCACCCTGCCCCAATTCACGATAGGACCAGAGGTGAAGATTGAAGACCTAGGTGAGTCTGCTCACCAGGGCTGTGGAGTTGGAGTCGTGGAGTCGGAGCTAATTTTGATGGAGTCGGAGCCGGAGTCGGAGCTAATTTTGATGGAGTCGGAGTCGCAGCTCATTTTGATGGAGTCGGAGTCGGTATAAAATGAACTGGCTCCGACTCCTAGAATATATAATAAATTGGGCACAGTAGTGCAATGCAGAATGTGTTGAATATTTTTTTCATAGGAATTTGGGAAAGTTATGAAATGTCCTATAAATGGCTGTTCTGTTCCTGATCTAAGGCTACATTCACACACAGCGTTTTTGCTGCGTTTTTTGAGGATACATTTTTCAGCTGCAAAAGCAGATCAGCTTTTTAAAAAACTGCATCACCTGAAAGGTTTTTGAGCTCATAAAAAAGCATTAGAAAAAGGCCACACAAGCTGACTGCTCATTCTTTGTGAGGATCCTCACAAAACGCTGTGTCTGAATGTCCTATCTTGTCACCCATTGCCTTTGCTGGGATGCCCAGAGTCACTGCATTTCACTGAATTATTTTGCCATCAATATTCGATGTTTGTAAAGAAGAAAGAAATTGTTAGCAAGACACTGGCAGTAACAGATAGTAAAGCTCATCACAGCAGCCAGCTTCTCCAGGCCTTAGTGGAAAAAGTTCTGCAAGATTACCAACTCAAAAAAGAACAGGTTTTTGCTATTGTAAAGGACAATGCTTCAAACTTGATAAGTACAATTAAACTGATGAATGAGAGTAATGAACAACAGCTAGAAGAAAATTTAGGATTTAGTATGTGTGAGATGGAGCCACAGCGCTGCTCATGTAACGGAGGAACAAACAGATATTACAACAGAAGAACAGAAAAATGATACTTTAGGATTAGATGATCTTGTTGAAGCTGCTTCAAAACACTTTCCTATTCATCACATGCGCTGTGTTGTGCACACGCTGCAGCTGGCAATGAGAGAGTCTGCAAGAGGGACCCCGGTTTCACACATCCGGCTTTTCACCGGTTTGGCGGATGCGGCGGACTCCAGTACAGTGTATACAGTACAGTGGCAGCGCGACAAACGCCGGTCACATGCTGTCATGTGACCCGGAAGTTGTGGTGTTGCCACTGTACTGTATCGTACTATACTGGCGTGCGCCGCATCCGCCAAACTGGTGAAAAGCCGGATGTGTGAAACTGGGCGGACATGCTGGAAATCTAATTGGATAAGTGAGGAAGTTGGTTATTGCCGCCAGAACCCCTAAAATTGATTCCATCTTGAAGAAATGTGCTGGGAAAGGGGCAATTGTTGATCAAGCCACTCGGTGAGGCAGCACTTATTTAATGACTGAGCGATTGCTTGAACTAAAATCATTTCTTATAGATATGGTAAACCCTCAAGTAACCTTAAATGAAGGTCATTGGACACAGGTGGCTAAATTGAAGGAATTGCTTAATCACCCATTTACCGTGACTAAAAAATTACAAGCTGAGGATTTAACTCCTGGCATTTTCATATGGGAGTGGAAGAACTTGCTATTTTGCCTGTCCCAAAGAGGAGGTTTAATGGGCTGCAATACCAAGACAGGTTATTAAACTTGGGGTTATTTAGTTTGGAAAAACGAAGGCTTAGGGGGGATCTAATCACAATGTATAAATATATGAGGGGACAGTACAGAGACCTTTCCAAAGATCTTTTTACACCTAGGCCTGCGACTGGAACACGGGGGCATCCGCTACGTCTTGAGGAAAGAAGGTTTAATCATAATCACAGACGAGGATTCTTTACTGTACGAGCAGTGAGACTGTGGAACTCTCTGCCGCATGATGTTGTAATGAGTGATTCACTACTAACATTTAAGCAGAGCCTTGACGCCTTTCTTGAAAAATGTAATATTACCAGTTATGTATATTAGATTTTATGACAGGGTATTGATCCAGGGAACTAGTCTGATTGCCGGATGTGGAGTCAGGAAGGACATTTTTTCCCCATTGGAATTTGTTTGCCACATTGAGGTTTTTTTTGCCTTCCTCTGGATCAACATGTTAGGCTACGGGTTGAACTAGATGGACTAAGGGGTACTTTGCACACTACGACATCGCAGGTGCGATGTCGGTGCGGTCAAATTGAAAATGACGCACTTCCGGCATCGCATGCGACATCGTAGTGTGTAAAGCCTAGATGATACGATTAACGAGCGCAAAAGCGTCGTAATCGTATCATCGGTGCAGCGTCGGCGTAATCCATGATTACGCTGACGCGACAGTCCGATGTTGTTCCTCGCTCCTGCGGCAGCACACATCGCTGTGTGTGAAGCCGCAGGAGCGAGGAACATCTCCTACCGGCGTCACTGCGGCTTCCGTAGGATATGCGGATGGAAGGAGGTGGGCGGGATGTTTACGTCCCGCTCATCTCCGCCCCTCCGCTCCTATTGGCCGCCTGCCGTGTGACGTCGCAGTGACGCCGAACGACCCGCCCCCTTAATAAGGAGGCAGGCCGCCGGCCAGAGCGACGGTCGCAGGACAGGTGAGTCCATGTGAAGCTGCCGTAGCGATAATGTTCACTACGGCAGCTATCACAAGGATATCGCAGTTGCGACGGGGGCGGGCACTATCGCGCTCGGCATCGCAGCATCGGCCTGCGATGTCGCAGCGTGCAAAGTGCCCCTCAGAGTCTCCCTTCAACCTTAAAAACTATGATACTAGGATACTATGAAACACGCACACGCGGGTACGCCGCACGGAGACACGTGCAGTGAAAAATCACTGACGTGTGAGCAGACCCATTCATTATAATGGGTCTGCGTATGTCAGTGATTCTGGTACGTTTAAAAAAAAGCACAAACGTACCAGAATCACTGACGTGTGAAAGGGGCCTAAAGGGGATGAATAATATTGCATGCCCCACTTTTCACCTATTTATTTTTTTTAAAAAAGGTTTAAAATAAGCAATAAATTTCATTCACCTTCACAATTGTGTCCACTTTTTGTTGATTCTTCATTTTTATCTTCATGTTTGAAGCCTGAAATGTGGGAAAAGGTTGAAAAAAATCAAGGGGGCCGAATACTTTCACAAGGCACTGTATATAGGCTGCATATAGTGCAGTGTATATAGGCTGAGTATAGTGCAGTGTGTATATATAGGCAGTGTATATGATCTGCGTATGCAGTGTACATAGGCTAAGTGCTGTATATATAGGCTGCGTATGCAGTATACAAAGGCTAAGTGTAGTGTATATAGGCTGTATATATAGGCTGCGTATAGTGCAGTGTATATAGGCTAAGTAGTGTATATATAGGCTGCGTGTAGGGCAGTGTCTATAGGCTGCGTGTAGGGCAGTGTCTATAGGCTGCGTGTAGGGCAGTGTCTATAGGCTGCGTGTAGGGCAGTGTCTTTAGGCTGCGTGTAGGGCAGTGTCTATAGGCTGCGTGTAGGGCAGTGTCTAGGCTGCGTGTAGGGCAGTGTCTATAGGCTGCGTGTAGGGCAGTGTCTATAGGCTGCGTGTAGGGCAGTGTCAATAGGCTGCGTGTAGGGCAGTGTATACAGGCTGTTTACAGTGTGGCATTGTGTGTATATAGTATATACTTGCACACAGTCTGTTGTAGGAGTTTCTCGTGACCCGGTACATTTCAGGTAGGTGCAGATGTGTGGTATGTGTACATTGTGTCCCCGGGGGGAGAGCTACGCACGCACATCACTTATCTGCCAGCATGTCATCCACACACAAACAGAGAACCACAGCAGCACAGAGGATCTCAGGCTCAGGCTTGTGTAAGGTGTTCTTGCCTGCATGTGATATTATGTAGTAAATGGTAAGATGTGGTTATTGCATCATAACGTTATCATTTGTAATGTATGCTGCACAGTCGTCGGCTTTATAAATCTCTGACTCCCCGACAGACCCAAATATACGTAAATGAAAAAAAGTAAAAAATAATCATGGTGCCCTCTGCTGGTGACACCTACTGCTGCAGCAAACTGAGATCATGGTGCCCTCTGCTGGTGACACCTATTGCTCTAGTAGAATGAAATCGTTGTGCCCTCTGCTGGCAACACATACTGTATTGCTGCAGTAGACTGAGATCATGGTGCCCTCTGCTGGTAACACCAATTGCTTCAGCAGACTGAGTTCATGGTGCCCTCTGCTAGTGAAATGTACTGCTCCAGGAGACTGACCTCATTATGTACTCTACTTGTTACAATTACTGCTGCAGTAGACTGATGGTGCTCTCTGCTGGTGATATCAGCTACTGCTCTGCTGGTGACACCTACTGATGTAGTAGATTGAGATCATGGTGCCCTTTGCTGGTGACACCTACTGCTGCAGTAGACTGATAATGGTGCCCTCTGCTGGTGATAGCTACTGCTGCAGTAGACCGGGATCATGTTGCCCTCTGCTGGCGATATCAGCTACTACTGCAGTAGAAAATGTGGACCTGGGCATCCCTCCAGCTTTCCCACACTCTACTATACATCTTTCCGTGAGCTCCTGGCTTTTCCATGTTCTGCTATAAATCGTTCCCTCAGTACACATCTTTCCCATGCTCTGCTACACAGTTTCATCAGCACCCAGTTTTCCCATGATATGAGAGCATGGAAAGCTGGGTGCTGAGGAAGGTGTATAGCAGAGCATGGGAAAGCTGGGTACTGAGGGAGGGAGCTTCTTTCTCTCACCAACTTGCCCATGTTTGTATCTTTGTTCCCCATCCTTGTATATAATATGTCCCTATCATACTACATGATCCCCATCCTGGTACATATGACCCCCATCACGCCGCATGCAGTGAAATAAAAAAAAAATAAAAAATGACCAATTATACTCACCTCCCCTTGGCTTGCCTGGATATCCTCCTTTAAAAAGGGAACCTACTTCCGGTTCCGGCGCTGTGATGTGAGGACGCGGGAGACAGAGCTCCGCACGTTCCTCAGCCCCACACACTGACTACAAGAACCCCACGGCCGGGGGAGGAGGCGGAGAAAGGGAGGCGAGGAGCAGGAGGTGACCGTGCATGGAGCGGTACCTCCTCCGGAGCGGCGGCAGACAGCTGGAGCAGGGTGCTGCAGAGAGAGCAGTGCACATGGAGCGCAAAATGGCGGCCGCGGGCCGCGGCGGTATGCAGGTAGGTGAGCGGGGACGGATGGAGGAGGAGGAGGGGGAGCAGCTGAGAGAGCAGCAAAGAGCTCGGCAACACGCTCAGCAGACAGCCCAGCAGCACGAGCAGCAGGCAGCCGAGCAGCAGACAGCCCAGCAGCAGACAGCCCAGCACAAGCAGCAGACAGCCCAGCACCACGAGCAACAGACAGCCCAGCAGCAGGCAGCCGAGCAGCAGACAGCCCAGCACCACGAGCAGCAAACAGCCCAGCACCAGCAGCAGGCAGCCCAGCACCACGAGCAGCAGATAACCCAGCAGCAGGCAGCCGAGCAGCACGAGCAACAGACAACCCAGCAGCACCAGCAGCAGACAGCCCAGCACAAGCAGCAGACAGCCCAGCACCAGCAGCAGACAGCCCAGCACCACGAGCAACAGACAGCCCAGCAGCAGGCAGCCGAGCAGCAGACAGCCCAGCACCACGAGCAGCAAACAGCCCAGCACCACGAGCAACAGACAGCCCAGCAGCAGGCAGCCGAGCAGCAGACAGCCCAGCACCACGAGCAGCAAACAGCCCAGCACCAGCAGCAGGCAGCCCAGCACCACGAGCAGCAGATAACCCAGCAGCACCAGCAGCAGACAGCCTGGCAGCACGAGCAGCAGACAGCTCAGCAGCTCAGCCAGTTCCCAGGCCTGCAAATTGATTATGACCGTCTGGCTGGAGCAGTGGCAGTGCACCTGGCAGACAAGATCAAAGACTCTCTAGAGGCCATGGTGGGGGCAGTGCTAGCACCCTTAAAGGAACAGATCACACAGCAGGGAGCCAGGATGTCAGAGATGGAGCAAAGAATCTCTGACACAGAGGACCAGGTGACAGCATTAAAGGGGCTGCTGCAGGAGATGGTGGAGGGATCCCAGGCCATGAGAGACAAACTAGAGGATCTGGAAAACCGCTCCAGAAGAAGCAATTTAAGGCTGGTGGGTTTGCCAGAATCTATAAGCATGCGGCAATTGGACAACATATGTGAAGAAGAGCTCCCCAAGGCGCTAGGTCTAACGCACAAATGCAGGGTGGAAAGAGCGCACAGAGTGGGCCCTGTAAGAGAGCGTCCAGGCACAGGAGGAACAAATGGGAAGGAAGACAGCATGGGAGTGACGGGACCAGCCAGGCCGCGCCAAGTGATAATAAAATACTTGGAATACAAAGACAAAGAAGAGATACTGCGAGCGTTTAGAGGAAGGAGGACCCCACTGTCTCTACAAGGGCATAAGGTGCTGATCTTCGGTGACTACTCGGCGGAGGTTACACGCAAAAGGAAAGCCTTCAGTAAGATGTGTACCGCGCTGTATCGTAAAGGCATAAAATTCCAACTGCTGTATCCTGCAATACTGAGAGTAACAAGACGTGATGGATCCCTTTTTGCGACGAAAGACTTGAGTGAGGCGGAGAGATGGATGGAGGAGATGGAGAACAGAAACCAGACGGAGGACTTCCCGGAGAGGCAACATACTCGGCAAGGAAGAGAGGAGGAAAGCCGGGCATCGGGCCGGAACGACTGGATGAAGGGGAAGGAGATACATGCAGGAAGTCCAAAAGCAAGGAGGTCGCCGTCGCGTTGGCCTGGAAACCAGAAGATGGGAGCGCCATGAGAGAGGCTGCAAGGAGAAGAATCGATATTTTTGAACTGAACTGAGGGGCCCAAGAGAGAGGGGACTGACGGAATGCAGGGGATGAGTAACATCTACTGTTTATTATTGCATTTTTACTTTCTGCTTCCACTTCCTACTTCCACTTCATAGTGCCTCTTACACTTTTCTTACACTTCCTTTTCCACCCCATCTACCTCTTCCTACTTCTTTTTCCACTTCCTCTTCTAATTCCTACTTCCTCTTCCACTTCCTACTTCCTCTTCCACTTCCACTTCCACCTCCTACTTCCTCTTCCACTTCCTCTTCCACTTCCTACTTCCTCTTCCACTTCCTCTTCCACCTCCTACTTCCACTTCCTCTTCCACTTCCTACTTACATCCACTTCCTACTTCCACCTCCTGTCCCACTTCCTCTTTCACTTCCTACTTCCTTTTCCACTTCCTCTTCTACTTCCTTTTGCACTTCCTACTTCCTCTTCCACTTCCTCTTCCACTTCCTACTTCCTCTTCCACCTCCGCTTCCACTTCCTACTTCCACTTCCTACTTCCTCTTCCACTTCCTCTTCCACCTCCTCTTCCACTTCCTTCTTCCTCTTCCACTTCCTACTTCCTCTACCACTTCCACTTCCCTTTCCATTTCCTACTTCCTCTTCCACTTCCTTTTCCATTTCCTACTTTCTCTTCCACTTCCTCTTCCTTTTCCACTTCCTACTTCCTCTTCCACTTCCTTTTCCACTTCCACTTCCTACTCCCACTTCCTCTTCCACTTCCTACTTCCTCTTCCTACTTCCTCTTCCTACTTCCACTTCCTCTTCCACTTCCTTTTCCACTTTACACTTCCTCTTCCACTTTCTTTTCCTCTTCCTCTTACACTTCCTTTTCCACTTCCTACTTCCTCTTCCTACTTCCACTTTTTTTTTTCTCTTCTTCTTGTAGGCTTTTCCATTCTTTTCTCTTTCTCTTCAGTTCCCCACGCCTCTTCAATCTATATGGATCAAGGTGCCCTGCCCCCTCGGGGGTGTAGGGGATCCTAACATCTATGGGGGACCGGGTTTCTCTCTCTTTAGTATCTACTGAAAAATCGCTCTTCTGGTAGCCAGGTCACTTATGCTGATGGGAGGTGGAGTGAAATTGAGACCAGAGGCAACAAATAATAGGTATGGGCAATGAGGGAGGGGGCATTGTATGCTGGCACGGCTATTGACCAGGAAGGCCTTGCTCTGGTGTGTTAGATAAGGCTACTTTCACACATCCGGCTTGAGCTCTGCGGCTCAATCCGGCTGTGTAAGCTATGCAACGGATGCGGTGAAAACACCGCATCCTTTGCATAAGTTTTTCCCATGCGGCCCGCCCGGTTTTTGCCGCTTGCGGCATGCTACTGAGCATGCGCAGTGGCAAAAACCGCATGCGGCGGCCGGATGCGGTATTTGCCGCATCGCGCCGCATCCGGCCGCCATAGGCATGCATTGAGAGATGCGCCGCATCGGCCGAATGCGGCGCGATGCGGTTTTTTTTGCCGCACGAAAAAACGTGCCAGGCAACGTTCCATCCGGCCGCCGCATCGGCTAAATCTGCCGCATGCGGCAAAAACCGGATGGAACGCAAGGCCATGCGGCACAATGCGGCACTAATTAAAGTCTATGCAGGAAAATCGCAACCGGCAGCAAAAAAAGCCGGTTGCGATTTTCCTGCAAAGTGCCGGATTGTGCCGCAGAGCAAAAACCGGATGTGTGAAAGTAGCCTAACAGAACAATGGGGGACAGGGCATATGTAAATGTGAATCAGTTGGCTGAGAGGGGATTGCGGAGCCAGGAGCATCACAGAAAAAATGGAAGTGATGAGACGATTGATTGTAAAGGGGGGGACAGTTGAGGGGTTGTTAGTTGACAATAGATTTAGGTTGAATAGTTGGGTTCAGGGAAAGCAACGCTATAAGAACACCGAAAGAAAACTGAGGGCAGTTGGGGGGGTAGCCACCAGGTTTATAGTTAATGCCAAGAAGGGGACACAAGGTTGCGCCCAGGCAATACATAGTTGTCAGTACGCAGCGGAGTTAAGGCAGGGAAAAGACCAGGGAAAGGCGCCAAGACACACACAAGTTAGAACATATAGCGACACAAATGTCCCGAGATGTTGGGATAATGGTTAAATTAGTCACTTGGAACGTAAAAGGTTTGAAGTCTCCACATAAGCGCATGATGATATTACGACACCTTAAAAGACTGAAGGTAGATATCGCACTACTGCAGGAGACCCACCTGCAAAAAGGGGATTTTTTTCGTATGCAAAAATTATGTGTGGGGGCGGTAGTCGGGTCGGGATCCCAGGGAAGGAAGGCAGGGGTAATGATCTTAATAAACAAACACTTTACTCACGAAATAGTGTCCCAAGACAGTGATGATGGTGGGAGGTACATACATATCAAATTAACTAGCCCGCAGGGAGAGTTTAGCATACACAATATATACGCCCCTAATAACGAACAAAAAGCCTTCTTTGACTTTATCACCAACAAATTGGGAGTGGATGTAGACCCAAATAAGATAGTGGGGGGAGATTTTAATGCAGTAGTTTCGAAAGAGGAGGATAGGAGGTATGGCAAGGAACAAGGTAGGCAGAGTAGGAATACAAAGGGTTTGATGGCCAAATTACTGGAAGACACAAATCTGCAGGACAGTTGGAGAACGCAACACCCATATGAACGTGAATTTACACACTACTCACACCCACACGAAGCATGGTCAAGGATTGACTTTATGTTAGTAGACCAAAGACTCTGGCACAGGGTCAAGGATGTAGACATAGAGAACATGGTTATATCCGACCACAGCCCGGTGACCTTAGACTTAAATGACAGAATACAGAGGGGCTCGGATTATATATGGAGATTTCCATCATTCTTACTCAAAGATAAAGATTTTATTAAAACATTAAAGGAGTGGTGGGAGGAATATTGCGGCACTAACAGCGGGCACGAGGAAGAGGCAATGCTATTCTGGGAAACAGCGAAAGTAGTATTAAGGGGGAGACTGATGGGGCATGTAGCCAAAATCAGGACACAGACGCAAAAACATTACCAGGAGGCAAGCACTAGTTTGAGAGAGAAATACACAAGGTACCTAGAAAACAAATCCCAAAAAGCAAAAGAAGAGTGGAAGGAAGCAAAACAAGAGTTTGACATGTGGGTAGGAAAACGAGAAGAACTAGTAAGGTCCCAGCAGGAGGTTGACTTGCACAGATTTGGCAATAAGGCAGGTAAACTGCTGGCTAACCTGGCAAAGGGAAGACGACCGTTGACATTAATAGCTAGTATGACAAGACAGGATGGGACCAAATCGACGAATCCGCAGGAGATCAACCAGATCTTGGGGGAATACTATGCCAAACTATATAGTAAGGGGGATGAAAATGGAGAAGGAGGGAGGGAGTGGCTAAAGACATTAGGACTTACACAAATAACCGAGGACGAACTGACTAGACTGAACGCGGACATCACAATAGAGGAAGTGAAAACAACAATAGGAGAACTGAGTATACATAAAGCACCGGGGCCTGACGGGTTCAATGGGGAATTCTATAAAGTACTAAAGGAGGAAATATCACCAACGCTGACACGTATGTTTAATAAAATGTTAGGGGGTACGGGAATGTCTAGCCACCTTAACACTGCATATATAAAACTTTTACCCAAGGGAGATAAAAATTTGGACAATCCAACGAATTATAGACCAATCTCACTAATCAACCAAGACCTTAAACTAGTGGCCAAATTGATGGCCAATCGATTGGCAGAGGTATTACCAAGGCTAATTTCTCCCGCCCAATCGGGGTTTGTAAAGGGGAGAGCAGCCGTGACGAACGTAAGAAAGGCCATGATAGTAATGGACGCCATCAGACACAGGGATCTACAAGGAGGGGAGTTGCCAGCCATGATCACGTTGGATGCTGAAAAAGCGTTTGATAATGTGCAGTGGCCATGGCTGGAAACAGTCCTAGATAATATGGGCTTCAGGGGAGCATTCAGAACATTTATAGGTATACTATATGCAAACCCTCAGGCAAGAGTGGCGACACCCGGATTTTTGTCACGACCCTTCTCTTTGACCAAAGGGACGAGACAGGGGTGTCCGCTGTCTCCTCTCTTGTTCAATCTAGCCATTGAGCCATTATCAAAACTGATCAATGGAGGAGACTGCTTTGAGGGCATTAACATTGGAACGGAAAAAGTACATTCAGCTCTATTCGCGGACGATATCATATTATTCATGAATAGACCACAGAATGACCTTTTAAAAACAATACAACAGATAGAGAGATTTGGGTCTATGGCAGGTTTTAAATTGAACAAGATATAATGTGAAATACTGTTTCTGAATGAGCGAACCATGTCATCCCTGAAAACCTATGGAATAGGGGATAACATATGTGGGATACCGATAGCAAAAACTCATCTTAAATACCTGGGGATCCAGATGGGACGCCAGCCTGCCTCCATTTATGAATTAAACTTCAAACCGTTGATACAGAAAATAGAACGAGAGCTAAAGATGTGGGAGGGGCTGCCGCTATCCCTGCTAGGTATAAGATGTGGGAGGGGCTGCCGCTATCCCTGCTAGGTATAAGATGTGGGAGGGGCTGCCGCTATCCCTGCTAGGTATAAGATGTGGGAGGGGCTGCCGCTATCCCTGCTAGGTATAAGATGTGGGAGGGGCTGCTGCTATCCCTGCTAGGTATAAGATGTGGGAGGGGCTGCCGCTATCCCTGCTAGGTATAAGATGTGGGAGGGGCTGCCGCTATCCCTGCTAGGTAGAAACCACCTCATAAAAATGATGAGTTTCTCGAAGCTGCTATACCCAATGCAGACTATCCCTATATTATTAAAGCATGCGGATGTAAACAGACTGAATAAAGCATTTACAAGCTTCCTATGGAAGAGAAAAAAACCAAGAATTAGGGCGGAAAAACTAATGCTACCACTGGAAGAGGAATCAAGATGCCAAATGTGAGAGGCTACAACCTTGCATGCTTGATGAGGCACATAATAGACTGGCTGAGGAAGACAAATAGCTATTCTAACATAAAATTGGAAAGTGAGTACTGTAGACCATGGGACTTGGGGGCAATATTACACACGTCATTGGCCAATATTCCGAGGAAACTTAAGCACTCCCTGGTATGTAGTGTGAGGTAGCGCGGTCGGCTGCGCAGCAGAAGACACGGGATCCAGGCATTTAAGGTTCACAGCACACGGTGTTTAATGTCCAAACAAAAATCCACAGCAATATACATGTCTCTCCAGCAGAGACTCAGGGAGTTGTGATCACCTCCCCACACCCGGCACACCTGCCCCTCATTCCTGTTTCCATTTAACCCTTCCTTCAGCCTGTAGGGAAACAGCATTAACCCTAGAGTGGATTTACTTTCTATCATGGAGTGAGCATAACCGGGGCGAGACATACCGGCCGTCATAGATAACCCCGGTCACAGTCTCACATACCCCCCCCCTCAGTTCAAGCTTGCGGGGTTGAACTCCCGCCATCAAACACGGGCCGCGGGACAAGGCATCGGCGTTGCCCTGCAACCTACCGGCCCGGTGTTCAACCGTAAACCGGAAGTTCTGCAGAGAAAGGAACCACCGGGTAACCCGGGCATTCCGTTCCTTGGCGGACCTCATCCAGACCAGTGGAGAGTGATCCGTCACCAAGCGAAACTGCCGTCCCAGCAGGTAATAGCGTAGGGACTCCAAGGCCCACTTGATCGCCAGGCACTCCTTCTCCACTACGCTATAATTCCGCTCGGGAGGGGTGAGCTTCCTACTTAAGAAGGTGACGGGGTGTTCCTCCCCCTGAACCACCTGAGACAACACTGCCCCCAGGCCGACCTCTGAGGCGTCAGTCTGTACTATGAACTCCTTCCGGAAATCAGGGTATACGAGAACGGGCTGTCCGCACAGGACCCCCTTCAGGGCCCGGAAGGAGTCCTCGGCCTGCGGAGTCCAGCGCACCATGACGGACTTCTTGCCTTTGAGAAGGTCCGTCAAGGGGGCTGATAGTCCCGCAAAATCCTTTACAAACCTCCTGTAGTACCCCACGATACCCAGGAAGGCCCTAACCTGCTTTGTGGTCAGGGGTCTAGGCCACTTCTGGATCGCCTCAACCTTGTTAATTTGGGGCTTAATCACTCCTTGGCCTATCACGTAGCCCAAGTAGCGGGCTTCCGTGAGTCCCAACGCACATTTCTTGGGATTGGCTGTCAATCCGGCTGTTCGAAGCGCGTCCACCACCGCTTGTACCTGTTCCAAGTGGGTCTGCCAATCGGAGCTGTAAATAATGATGTCATCAAGGTACGCTGATGCATACGCCTGGTGGGGTTCCAGCACCAAGTCCATCAACCTCTGGAACGTGGCCGGAGCGCCATGTAACCCAAAAGGCAAGACAACATAGTGGAAGAGACCCTCCGGCGTAACAAAAGCGGTTTTCTCCTTGGCGGACTCCGTCAGTGGCACCTGCCAGTACCCCTTGGTCAGGTCGAGCGTGGTAAAATATCGCGCCTGTCCCAGCCTATCAATCAGCTCATCCACCCGGGGCATGGGGTAGAGATCGAACTTGGATATTTCGTTCAATCTCCTAAAGTCATTGCAGAACCTTAAGGAGCCATCGGGTTTTGGTATTAGGACAATCGGACTAGCCCATTCACTCCGGGATTTTTCGATGACCCCCAGGCGTAACATTGTCTTTACTTCCTCCGATATGGCTTGTCGTCGAGCCTCCGGTACCCGGTATGACTTCAGGCGTACCTTCAGGTGGGGCTCGGTGACAATATCATGTCGTATCAGACTGGTCCTACCGGGCAGCTCGGAGAAGACATCGGGGTTCTGCTGAACCAACCGTCTGGCCTCTCGCCTCTGAGTCTTGGTGAGGGCTTCTCCAATCCTTACTTCCGGTTCGTCTTCTCCGGAGGTCGCTGGAGCCGGAGGTGAACGACCCGAAGAGGAGGGAGATGGGGAAAAAACAACCATCAGGCTTTCCCGTTCCTGCCATGGTTTTAATAGGTTGACATGGTATATTTGTTCAGGTTTACGCCTACCGGGCTGCAATACTTTATAGTTGACCACCCCGACTCTTTCCTTTATCTCGTAGGGGCCTTGCCACTGAGCCAGGAATTTACTCTCCGCCGTGGGGATCAATACCAACACCCGATCCCCGGGTTTAAAGGTCCGCACGGTGGCTTGTCTATTGTAGCGGCCGCTTTGCGCGGCCTGGGCCTCCTGTAAATGCTCCTTCACAATTGGCATGACCGCGCTTATGCGGTTCTGCATTCCTAAAATGTGTTCAATCACACTTTTATGGGGGGTGGGCTCTTGCTCCCATGTTTCCTTTGCCAGGTCCAACAATCCCCGGGGATGTCGCCCGTATAACAATTCAAAAGGCGAAAACCCCGTGGATGCCTGTGGCACCTCTCGTATGGCAAACATCAAATAGGGAAGCATCATATCCCAGTCTTTCCCGTCTTTGGAGATCACCCTTTTTAGCATGGTTTTCAGGGTTTTATTGAATCGTTCTACTAACCCATCCGTCTGAGGATGATACACAGACGTACGCAACTGCTTGATCTGGAGTAGCCGGCATAGTTCTTTGGTCACTTTAGACATGAATGGGGTCCCCTGATCCGTAAGGATCTCCTTGGGCAACCCCACCCGGCAGAACACAGCGAACAACTCCCGAGCTATAAGCTTCGCCGCAGTATGTCTGAGAGGTATCGCCTCTGGATACCGGGTGGCATAGTCTACGATCACTAGGATGTGTTGATGCCCTCGAGCAGACTTTACGAGGGGCCCCACCAGATCCATCCCTATCCGTTCAAAAGGGACCTCTATAATGGGTAACGGCACCAACGGACTGCGAAAGTGGACCAGGGGTGCGGTAAGCTGACACTCCGGGCAGGTTTCGCAGAACCGTTTTACCTCCCCAAAAACCCCGGGCCAATAAAACCTTTGCAATATTCGCTCCTGCGTTTTCTTGACCCCTAAGTGGCCACTCATCAGGTGTTTATGAGCCAAGTCTAGGACCCGTCGGCGATACGGCTGGGGCACCACCAACTGCTCTACCCCCACGCCCCGTATTTCATCTACCCGGTAGAGTAAATCCTGTTTAAGAGCGAAATGGGGGTACCTTACCTGGGCACCGGGCAGCTGTGCCACCCCGTCAACTACTGTCACCCGACTCCGGGCATGTATTAATGTAGGGTCCTGGAGTTGGGCTGTCCCAAACGTATCCGGGGACGCCTCCAAGTCCGGGATGGGTTCGACCGTCTCAGCCTCTCCTGCCAATACCTCTAGGGGCGACCTATCGGGTTCACATTCTGTCCCTATCATGGGAACCCCTACGGCAGGCGTCCCGGATTCGGGATTGTAGGGCTCAGGTCCCGGACTGACCAATATCTGAGGGGACTTAGGAGGTCCCTTCCATAAAGTCCAAAAATAGGGCAGATCCCTTCCTAGGATCACGTCATAGGGAAGAGTGTCAATAAGTCCCACCTCATGTTGCACCTGACCGCAAGGTGCTGTGATGGTGACCATCCCCGTGGGATAGTCTCGGCGGTCCCCATGTATGCAAACCACCCCCACGGTACGTCCTGTGGCCATTACTTTAGCCCTTAGGGTTGATCGCACGAGGGTCACTAAGCTTCCGGAATCCAACAAGCCTATAACCGGACATCCATTCACCTGTATTTGGCACAAGTGGGGCTCAGTCTCTGGGGGAACCAGGTCAGCGGTACACACCACCTGAGCATACATTGAACCCCGCCGGGTGACCCCACAGTCCATGGGCTCCGTGGTGAGTGGACACTGGGCTTCCATATGTCCCACCCGCTGGCACCGCCAACATCTAATAGGGAAGGAAACCCCCTTGACGAGTTGTCGTTTAGGGTACAGAACCTTCCGGACCTCAGGGACGGCGGCCGCGGCCTCCGACGGGACGGTAGCGGACTCCTGCACCGGTGTCGGCGGTGGGTCCTTGGCCCTAGGCTTGGAGGGGCCGGACCGACGGGCGGTACGCAAAGTCTCAGTGTCCCGTATCAAGTCCTGCGTAGCCACATGCCGCTCTACCAGGGACACTAATTGGTCCAGGGTACTCGGGTCACCCTGTCCTACCCACCGTTGAACGGTGACGGGTAAAGTGCGCACAAAACGATCCACTACTACCCTTTCCACCATTTGCGCCGGGCTCAGAGTGTCAGGCTGCAACCACTTTTTTACAAGATGTAATAAGTCATAGGCCTGGGAGCGTACGGGTTTGGCTTCCTCATAGAACCACTGATTTACTCGCTGAGCCCGTACATAGGTATTTACCCCCAACCGAGCCAGTATTTCGGCTCTCAGGGTCACATAGTCAATGGCGTCCTCGGTACAGAGGTCCAGGTACGCTTTTTGGGGTTCCCCCGTCAGATAGGGCGACAATACCTCAGCCCACTGGGGGGTCGGCAGCTTTTCCCGCTCGGCCACCCGCTCAAACACCGCCAGGAACACTTCCACATCATCACCCGGGGTCATCTTTTGCAACGCTTGTCTCACCGCTTTCCGGACGCTGCCGTCGTCACCCGGTCCCGGGGTTGTTGCTGCCGGTCCGGCACGGATCGACTTGGCCAGGAGAACCATCTGTTCTTGGTGCCTTTTTTCCTGCAATTGCAAGGCTTGCTGCTGACGTGCATTGGCCTGCTCCATCTGTTCTTGGTGCATTTTGACCTGCACTTGCAAGGATTGCTGCTGACGTGCATTGGCCTGATCCAACTGTTCTTGGAGTTTTTTTTCCTGCACTTGCAAGGATTGGAGCAGGTGTGCATTGGTCTGTTGCTGCTGTGCATTAGCCTGTTGCTGCTGTGCATTAGCCTGAGCCAAATGCTTTAGTATGTCCTCCATGGCGTCGCCGGGTTTGGGCTGTAGTATAGCCGCTCGAATCCAGGACATGCGCAGCTGGGTCACCAGGGATGGATGCTACACCTCACCGGCTGTCATGCCCGCATTCTCCACCATATGTGAGGTAGCGTGGTCGGCTGCGCAGCAGAAGACACGGGATCCAGGCATTTAAGGTTCACAGCACACGGTGTTTAATGTCCAAACAAAAATCCACAGCAATATACATGTCTCTCCAGCAGAGACTCAGGGAGTTGTGATCACCTCCCCACACCCGGCACACCTGCCCCTCATTCCTGTTTCCATTTAACCCTTCCTTCAGCCTGTAGGGAAACAGCATTAACCCTAGAGTGGATTTACTTTCTATCATGGAGTGAGCATAACCGGGGCGAGACATACCGGCCGTCATAGATAACCCCGGTCACAGTCTCACAGTAGAGATACGATAATGGCGTGGAAAGCAGTGAGGAAAAAGTTTAACCTGTCCTGGCGAATCTCCAAATACCTAAATATCTGGAATTTTCCGGAATTCCCAGCAGGGAGGGAAAACAAACTATTTCTAGAATGGAGAAATAAGGGGATCGGTGGGGTGAAAGATCTGCTCCATGAAACTGAACATAGGTGGTTGACCCTTGAGGAGTTGGTGAACAGGTACGGGCTTTCTCCATTCAAAATCATACAATACAAACAGGTGGAAAAGGGAATAATGGGACTATTGAGGGATGTTAGAAAAGAACAGGTAATGAATGAAATGGACCAATTTATAATGAAGGATAAACAGGAGATTACTATCTCCTCCCTGTACAAAGATCTGAGAACAGCACTGGTACCACTGCACTCGGACCAGGTCTGGGGAGCATGGGCACAACAACTAAAAGATACAGAGGCAGGGGAACAGATACAGCAGGGATGGATGAGGATGAGGAAGGAGGTGATTAATGAGGGCTGGAGGGACACACAGTTTAGATTAATGCACAGAGCAATTTATGGTTTTAACATCCCCACCAAGCAGACGATGAATAAAATAGAACATTGCCCCAAATGTAAGCAGCCGAAAACGGACTTATACCACGGGATTTGGCAGTGCTCAGAAAGTCAGAAATTTTGGGGAAAAATGAAGACACTTATAGAAAAAGTATGGGAAGTGGAAATGGAACTAGACCCATTGTTATGGATTTTCCACCACAGGACTAAAGAAAAGGAAGGAGGAGGAGATACACGGGGGACCACGATTCCAAGACTCTTCCATAATATTGCTATGATAGGGAAAAAGGCCCTACTACGCAGATGGCTCGAGGAATCTGTTCCATCAGAGGAGGAGGTGGTCAATCAGATTAAAAAGCTGCTCAATATTGAACAGTTGGAAGCCGAAAGAAATAAGGACGAACTAACGGGAAACTTTTTTAAAAAATGGAAGAGATTTATAGTACAACAGTATGGAGTTGCAGAAATACGGAAAGTGGTATCTCCTTTCACTAATACGGAATGGTATCTACTGGGAGACTTGCAAGGCACATTGGGAAAGCTGAAAATACACACGCAGTAGAGACACGACAGTAGGGCGAGACGAGGGTTTCAGAGAAATAGGGCTTCAAACAGGAATCAGAATATAGAGGAGCTGTGTGTTCTTTTGCGACTTATACCTGGTGTTTTGTGTATTAAAAATGTTGGGGGGGATAAAGTGGGAATAAAAGAGGGTGGGTTAAGACAAGGGTGGGTAAATTGGTAAGGTGAATTTATTCTTGTTCAAATGTTAGATATATTGTAATGATTCTGAAAACTGCAATAAAATTTGTGTTTTAAAAAGGGAACCTGTCAGGTCCAATATGCACCCAGAACCACGACCAGTTCTGTGCATATTACTAATCCCTGTCTAATCGTCCCCATATCTAGTAGCATAAAGAGATCTTTAGAAAAAGGATGCAGCGTCACCAGCGGTGACATGCGTACCTGTGTCCGTGGTGAACGCTGACCTGAAAGTCCCGACACTTCTGGTCATGCGCACTAGACATGTCTGTAACCGGGACGCGTACACGCTAGTGACGCTGCATTGACTGGCATGGTGACACCTACTGCTACAGTAGACTGAGATCATGGTGCCCTCTGCTGGTGACACCTATTGCTGCAGGAGGCAGATCATGAAGCCCTCTGCTGGTGACACCTACTGCTGCAGCAGACTGATCATGATGCCCTCTGCTGGTAATACCTCCTGCTTGAACAGACAGACATCATGGTGCCCTCTGCTGGTGAAACCTATTGCTGCAGTAAGCAAAGAACAACTAAGGTCATGGTGCCCTCTTCACTACAACAGGTACTGCTACAGTAGACATATCATGGTGCCCTCTATTTGTGACACCTACTGCTTCAGCAGACGTCAATCATGGTGCCCTCTGCTAGTGACATCTATTGTTCCAGTAGACTGACATCATGGTGCCCTCTGCCAGTGACTTCAGCTACGACTGCAGTTGACTGATAATATAGTGCCCTCTGCTAGTGAGATCTGCTACTGCTGCAGTAGAAAGATTATGATGCCCTCTCCAGTGAGTTTAGCTACTGCTGCAGTAGACTGATATTTTGGTGACCTCTGCTGGTGACACCTACTGCTGCAGCAGACTTAGAGCATGATGCCCTCTGCTGGCTACAACAGGTACTGATTCAGGAGACAAGGTGTCCTCTGCTGGTGACTTCAGCTACGACTGCAGTAGACATTTCATGGTGCCCTCTACTGGTGACACCTACTGCTGCAGTAGACCAAAATCATGATCCCTCTTCTGGAAACAACAGCTCCTGCTCCAGTAAACTGAGATCATGGTGCCCTCTGCTGGCGATATCAGCTAGAATGGTGCGCCCTGCTGGTGACACCTACTGCTATTGTAGACAAAAATCATGATGCCCTCAACTGATGACACCTGCATCTGCTGCGGTCGTATACAGATTATGGTGGGGACATAATCTACTGCTACAATAGACCGCTCATAGTGCTCTCTGCTGGATAAATCAGCTACTGCTGCAGTGGACAGATCATGGTGCCCTCTGCTTGTCACACCTTCTGCTACAGTAGACAGATCATTGTGCCCTCTACTGGTGATATTAGCTACTGATGCAATATACAGATCATGGTGCACTCTACTGCTGCAGTAAACAGAAATAGCGCCCTCTGCTGTTCAATGGGACCCGGTGGAAAATGTAGCCCTTCAGCTCCCTCCAGCCTTCCCACGCTCTACTATACATTTTTCCCTCAGTACCCGGCTTTTCCATGCTCTTGCTATAAATCGTTCCCTCAGTACCCAGCTTTCCCATGATCTGCTATACATCTTTTCCCTCAGCACCCAGCTTTTCCATGATCTGCTATACATCTTTCCCTCAGCACCCAGCTTTCCCATGCTCTGATATACACTGTTTCATCAGTGCCCAGTTTTCCCTTGATATGAGAGTGACTCGCCCACCCCAGGGCTATGGGACACCCGGTGCCGGGCCTACTCCTGTGCTTTTCTTTGTTATAATAGGACCCTGCTTCTCTGAATCCAGCAATGGCCCTCTTTGCTGCTGGGACCGATGGTACGTCCCTTTCCCTCTGTAGCAGGCTGCGCAGGCCCTCTCTGGTGCTTCTCTGCTGGAGTCCACACCGGGCCCTGATGCTGCAGCTGTATCTTCGGGATGTATATGGGCCAGGTGCTTGCAGCTCTCCTGCCCTTCAGATTCGGCTACTAGGGAGTATGTTAAGCCCTGGCGGCCACAGACTCCGATGTCCGAGTCTCTTCTCTGCCTCTCTGCTACTCCTGCTTCCCTGGGCCAAGCTGTTCCAGCTCCAGGCCCCAGATCCACAGGACAGCACACTCTGCGTCTGCTCACTTTCACTTCTCTCTACAGACTGACTGCTACTTCCTCCCTCAGGTCAGACTTGAGGAAGGCTCCCTGGAATTCCAGGTTCAGAGCTCCCCCTGCTGGCCGGAGGGAGAACTGCGTTGGGTGTTAAAACTTGCTGGCCAATGGACCTCCCAATTACCTCCAGGCTCAGCATTAGCCCTTTGGAAGGGCAATGCTGTTGTGGCGACCAGGTCCTGGGGCGCCACACTCCCCCTTAGTTAAATTCAGTACTCTCGGACTGTAGAAACAAAACAAAACAGGTTACAACATTTCATCCCATTGTGGGAGGCGCATTACTTAAACGTTACAACTTAAACACTACTATAGAGTCCAGTGTGGCTCCCTGCCGGGTGTCCATTACACTGCTCCATGGGGGACCCGCCGCGATCAAACCCCCAACGTAGGCTCTGGGCGTGCGTCAGAGCATTGATGACCCCACTCTATGCACGCCGGATGAGTTTTTCTTCAGGGGTGTTGAGCACACTGGTGCTAACTATGAACAATTTAGGTGTTGGCCACCCATAGTTCAGTGGCCCAATTGTCCATTTACTTAGTCACCTAAGACAAAAAGCATTTTATACACAACATGACAGACATTTCACATAACTATTTACATTTTGTTAGGTATTTTATTTTCTATGTTCTATACCTTGGAGGGGGCTGTCCCCGAGTGCTACGTTGGGACCAGCGTAGCTCTGGGGCTTGTCCCTGACTACTTGGAGTGTCTGCCCCCCCCGTGTTATTGGTAGGCCTAACCCTGACAGGGATGCATGTTGGTTGCCTACGGGATCCCAGATTCGCCAAGGGTACGGCAGGTTCGCCACTGGCAGGGGGTTGAACCTCCTGTTCCACTGCTGGCGTGTCATCTTGTGTTGGAGCGGACGGTTCTTTAGGTGGATCTGGAACCTCTTCTGTTTCTGGCTCGACCAACTGCGGGAACGTCAAAACTGGTACCACTATGGCATTGTTTATTCGGGTCCAAGTTTTGGGGAATTTTCCAAGGATTGTTTGGATCATCTCCTCCTCTTTTTCTTGACTTTGGGGACTTTCTTGTACTTCTTCCACTTCTCTTTGGATTCTGCACCGTTCAGGGCACGCTTTCAGGCGGTCTCGAGAAACTGCTTGATAGGTCTTGCCTTCATCTTTGCTTATGAGGCATACCTTACTATTGTCAAAGTTGGAGGGAATAATGGTGTAGGGTTCATTCTCCCACTGATCATCCAATTTATGCGCCCTCCGCTTCTTCTTGAGGACCTGTTCTCCAGGTGCTAAGGGAGTTGCTGGGGCTGTTTGATTGTAATGCTGCTCTTGTCTCGTTCTTGCTTGAGACAGGCTCCTTTCTACGCATTCCTGGACCTTGCGGTACTGCCGCTCTGCATCCCAATCCTCTATTTCCTGAACCGCCTCAAGTAACACAGTCCCCATCTCAAAGTCTACAGGTAACTTGCCAGGTCTGGCTCGCATCAGGTAAGCAGGGCTGCAGTTGGTCGAATTTACCGGGATATGGTTGTACAAGTCTACCAGATCTGGTAACTTCTCTGGCCATTGGTTTCTTTCTTCCAAAGGTAGAGTCTTGAGCATATCAATAACCACATGGTTCATCTTCTCGCACAATCCATTGGTTTGGGGGAGGTACGGTGTGGTTCTGATTTTCTTACAACCGTACATGTTACAGAACTCTTGGAACACTTCTGCCTCGAATGCAGGACCCTGATCAGTCAGTACCCTTTCAGGGTAACCGTGAGGTCGACAAAAGTATGCCTGAAATGCTCTCGCTGCTGTTCTGGCTGTCTGGTCCTTCACGGGCACTACCACCAGAAAACGAGAGTAATGGTCCACAATGGTGAGGGCGTACACATAGCCTGACCGGATTGGTGTTAACTTTACGTGGTCCAGGGCCACTAACTCCAGGGGCTGCTTCGTGACAATTGGCTGCAGGGGAGACCTCTGGCTGGCATCATCTTTCCGCCTCAGGTTACACGGGCCACAGTCTCGGCACCACTTCTCGACCGTCTTTCTCATGTGCACCCAGTAGAACCAATCACGGAGTAGGGTCTCCAACTTCTTCCACCCGAAGTGTCCTGCGTTATCATGATAAGCTGCTAGGACCATTGGAGCATCCCTCTGCGGAACCACTATCTGCCAGACAAGTTCATTCGTTCGCCAGTTGACATATCTCTTGCAGAGCTTGCCTTGGTAGGTGAACAGTTGTCCCCTCTCTTTCCACAGCTGTTGGGCTTCTTCTGGAGCGTCTGGGCCAAGATGGGTCTCAGCTTGTGCTAGCTTTTCCTTGACCAATCGCACGGCCGGGTCACCGTTCTGTGTCTCTTCCCAATTATGGTGGAGTAATGGGTTGACCGAGACCTCGTGCTGGCTCGAGCGCTTCACTCCTACAGCATGCTCACACTGGGAAACACCTTGGTGATGGAAAGCCGGTAACTCTATCTCTTCGAGTTCATCCAGGTCTTCTCCAGACTCGGGTAAGTGAGGCATTCTGGACAGCGCATCAGCATTGTTATTCTTCTTGCCAGCCCGGTACTTGATGGTAAAGTCGAAGTTAGACAGCCGGGCCATCCATCGCTGTTCCAACGCACCTAACTTGGCTGTTGCCAGATGTGTCAACGGATTGTTGTCCGTGAAGATGGTGAACTTGGCCGATGCCAGATAGTGCTTGAAGCGTTCAGTCACCGCCCAAACAATAGCGAGGAACTCCAGCTTGAAGGAACTGTAGTTTTCTGGATTCCTTTCTGTGGGCCGCAGCTTCCTACTGGCGTAAGCTATTACCTTCTCTCTGCCTCCCTGCACCTGGGACAGAACTGCTCCCAGTCCCACGTTGCTGGCGTCTGTATACAGTACAAACGGCTGGCTGTAGTCAGGGTAGGCCAGAATTTCTTCTCCCGTGAGAGCCCCTTTCAGCCGGGCAAAGGATGTTTCTATTTGGCTGCTCCATTGAAATGGAGGGCTCTGCTTCTTAGCCTGCTTTGGCTGGCCCACCAGGAGATCTTGAAGGGGCGCTGCTATCTTTGTGAAACCATCAATGAACCTTCGGTAGTAGCCCACCAGCCCAAGGAACTGCCGCACCTCTTTTACCGTGGTGGGTCTTGGCCAGTCCTTGATTACGGTGACTTTCTCCGGATCAGGTGCCACACCTTCTGCGCTGACCACATGACCCAGGTACTGTACTCCATCAACCTTTGGAATGTCCCTGGGGCGTTGCAGAGCCCGAATGGCATACAGTTAAACTCGCAGAGGCCCATTGGTGTCGTGAAGGCAGTCTTCTCCTTGTCCGCCTCTGCCACGGGGACCTGCCAATACCCACTGGTGAGATCCAAGGTGGAGAAATAGTTAGCTTACTTTAAGGCTGTTAGTGACTCCTCTATTCTGGGTAGTGGATAAGCATCTTTATGTGTAATGCGGTTAATTTGTCTGTAATCTACGCACATTCTCATGGTACCATCTTTTTTCTTTACGAGCACTAGTGGAGCTGCCCAGGGGCTACAACTATCTCTGATAACCCCAGCCTCCTTCATTTCCCGTAACATCTCTTTGGCACGCTGATACTGTGCGGGGGGTACAGGGCGGTATCTCTCTTTAATGGGATGATGATCACCCGTGGGGATTTGATGTTTAACCCCTTTCACCTGTCCAAAATCTAGGAGGTGTTTGCTGAAGACCCGCTCGTACTCCTGTACCACCCGGTAAACCCCATGCTTTTGGTGTGAGGGGGTGGAGTCGGTGCCCACATGTAATTTTTGGCACCAGTCTTCCAGCTGTCCCTTGGAGCCATTGTCTTCCGCCTGGTCGGACGGAATCAAGGGTTCCACTGCTTTGATGGTATTGTTGCTGACAGTGTACAGTTTTGCTACAGTGGCGTACCGGGGCAATTTGGCCTCCTCCTCCCCACAATTCAGGACACGGACGGGCACTCTCCCCTTGCGGATGTCTGCTACCCCTCTGGCTATCAGGACTCCAGGCCTACTATCTGAATACACCGGTTCTACCAAGGCATGGTAATCCTGACCCTTGAGGCCTATTGCTGCCCGACACCATATCAACATTTCACTTCTTGGGGGTATTGCAATGGGGAGGGGGTCACTTACCCTCACACTGCCAATTTCTCCTCCGGCCAGCTCTACCTGCTGCCTCCTCATCAGGGCTCTGATCTCCCTCTGTAGGGCACGCTGCTGCCCGGAGCTGGCAGTTTCAGACGCCTGTTGCAACAAAATTATCACTTCGGCAATACAATTTTCTATCACATTTGTACCAATGGTTAGCAGTGGGTCAGATTCTTTGCGATCAATATCTACAATTATCATCCCCTGACATGGCAATTCTACCCGCCCCACTTTAATGGTTACTTCTTTGTACCCAATTTGAGGTAAGGGCTGACGATTACTGGCCACAATTGTTAAATCATCATCTGGGCCATGGTCAATGTCTGAATCAGCCCAATATCTGTTGTACAGTTTATAAGGGATGGTTGTTACCTGGGACCCCGTATCCAAGAGGGCATTCAAAGGGATCCCATCCAGCACAATAGGAAGGACCGGTCGTCCTCCCACATACTTGCTGCGGCTGGGAGTTGAGCCGGGCTTCCTTACACCTGGGGGTCGGCTCCTGGCCCCAGGCTCGGCCCATTTAAAGGACAGTGTCTTGCAATGTGGCCCGCCTGGCTGCAGCGGCGGCAGATCGGTTGTCCTGTTGAATCATACCGGTCTGTGTCTTTTCCTCGGGTCGGCGGAATCCTCCTCTGTCGCATCCATGGGACGTCATCTGGGCTGGAGGCCAACTCGATTCTTGCAGGCGATGGGGTCACTTGTAGAGACTGCACGGTCTTGGCAAGGGCAGCTACAGTCTTGGTCAGCTCCTGGACCTGCTGTCTGAGCTCTGCAGTGGGATCCTTATCCAGGGACTGCGCCTCGGCCCCTGCAGCAGCTCGTGTTGCAGGCACCACCCCGGGGTACGTGATAGCAAGAGGCCGGAGGGGTACCGGGTCATTCGGTGTAGATTCTCTCAGTACCCGGATGGCCTGGTCCTTAAACTTTGCAAAGTCCAGAGCAGGGTTCTGCAGGACCATGATACGCAGCTGGGTCCTGTGGGCATCTGACAGGAGCCCCTCTATGAACTGCTCAGTTAGGAGTTTGTCTTCTTCACGTACACTCTCTGGGTCCACCTGTTTAACTGCTTTCAGGGCCTCCTGCAAGTTTAAGGCATAGTCCCGTATGCTGTCTGTGGCCCGCTGCTTGCACCCAAAGAATCTCATCTTTATTTCCGCTGCGGTGCGGGTGTCAAAAGTACTCTTTAGCTTGGCCAGTATCTGGGTTACTGTCCCTTTATCTGTATCAGGCCAGGACTTCACTTCACGCTGGGCTGCGCCGGCTAGCTGCCCCATTAATATGCCCACCTTCTGGCTCTCAGTCAGCGGATACACCCGGAACAAGCTGTGCAGGCTCTCTCTGAAGTCGCTCAAGGTATGGGACTCCCCGGAGTACTGCGGCAGCCATTCTGCTCCCGGGATGTATGGCATTGTGATCGGCATTACCGGCGCTACAGCGGGGGCTGGGGCGGCGGCGACTGGGATTGCTTCGGCTGGTGCTGCGGCGCCTCGGGCTATGGCAGCCACCTGCTCTCCCTCTGAGTCGGACATCTTCCTCCCCCTTAGTGAACCTTACCAGGCTCCGTTCACTTTTCAAATTCCCTTCTGGGTCGCGCGGGGTTAACAGCGCTCTGCTCTGATGGCGCGCTCCCTTCGCGCTCTTTGTCAGGCACGCCCCCCTTCTTCCTGCGCTCGGCGAGGCTAATGGCGGCGGCAGTTTGCAAACAGTAACACAGTCTTTTAAGCACAATTTCTGCAGGCGCACAGTACCCGGTGGGACCGGGCACGAAATCCTGTTCGTGACGCCAAAAGTTGACTCGCCCACCCCAGGGCTATGGGACACCCGGTGCCGGGCCGGACTAGTCCGGGGGACGTCAGTGGTGGCGGGGCCCGGCTCCGTGGCCCTGGTGGGTGTCAGTTAATATGTGGCTTGATGAATAAAGTTTGTGTTCGTGACGCCACCTGTGGTCTGCGGTTAGTAAGCCGCCGTTGCTGTGTGAGGTCTCCGGGGTGATGATATAGCAGCGATGGTGGTACTGCTCCCCACAGGTGGAGCGGAGCCCCGGGGACACTGTTAGTGCTCGTGAAAGTCTATGGTGTTGTGTGGCTACCACGGTGCAGGGCCGACAGGCAATGAAAGAACCAGGCACAAACAACAGTCTCTTTTACCTTTTCCTCTTTTACTTTGGAAACAGTCCAGCCCTGGGAGACCGTTACAGGTGGTGATGGGGATCCGGTCGGCCTGGAAGTACTTGGGGTAATCTTTCTGGCCAGCTGAGTATGAGGCCTACTCCTGTGCTTTTCTTTGTTATAATAGGACCCTGCTTCTCTGAATCCAGCAATGGCCCTCTTTGCTGCTGGGACCGATGGTACGTCCCTTTCCCTCTGTAGCAGGCTGCGCAGGCCCTCTCTGGTGCTTCTCTGCTGGAGTCCACACCGGGCCCTGATGCTGCAGCTGTATCTTCGGGATGTATATGGGCCAGGTGCTTGCAGCTCTCCTGCCCTTCGGATTCGGCTACCAGGGAGTATGTTAAGCCCTGGCGGCCACAGACTCCGATGTCCGAGTCTCTTCTCTGCCTCTCTGCTACTCCTGCTTCCCTGGGCCAAGCTGTTCCAGCTCCAGGCCCCAGATCCACAGGACAGCACACTCTGCGTCTGCTCACTTTCCCTTCTCTCTACAGACTGACTGCTACTTCCTCCCTCAGGTCAGACTTGAGGAAGGCTCCCTGGAATTCCAGGTTCAGAGCTCCCCCTGCTGGCCGGAGGGAGAACTGCGTTGGGTGTTAAAACTTGCTGGCCAATGGACCTCCCAATTACCTCCAGGCTCAGCATTAGCCCTTTGGAAGGGCAATGCTGTTGTGGCGACCAGGTCCTGGGGCGCCACAAGAGCATGGGAAAGCTTTTTTTTCCTCAGCAACTTGCCCATGTTTGAATCTTTGTTCCCCATCCTCCTATATATGTCCCTATCATACTACATGGCCCCCATCCTTGTACATATGATCCCCATCACGCCGCATGCAGAAAAAAAAAAATAATAATTACCAATTACCCCGTTTTCCCGAAAATAAGACACTGTCTTACATTTTTTTTTAGCCCCAAAAAACCCACTGTCTTATTTTCAGGGGGTGTCTTATTCTTGAGGAGACATGGTTGGGGGTAAGTTTATCCCCCACAAAGATCAGACTTCCCCTTCCCAGGATCGTCATACTTACCAGCCCTGGTTGTCTGTGTGGTTCCCAGCAGGTATGCTGCACGCCTCCCCTGCATCTGGCCGAGACACACACACACACACACACACACACACACACATCAGATCGCACACTCATATAGACACGTCAGATTCCATATCACTCCTCCCTGTGATCTCTGTGCAGCACGTTGTCCTCCCATGCATCTGAATGACAGAGACACACACACACACACACAAAACCAGATTTCACATCATTCCTCCCTGTGATCTCCGGTGGGGCTCCAGGCAGTTGTGCAGCACGCCGTCCTCCTCTGCCTCTTGCCGACACTCACACGAGACAGCATAAACTCACACATCCGATCGCATACACACACTCACGAAATCGCACATACCAGTACAATTGCGAGCACACACAACATCCAGAGATACCACGTGCTTCTGGCCATGTGATGCAAGGTTCTGGAAGCTCACTGAACAGTGTTGCAGGTCCTTACGCGCCGAGAAGCAAACGATATCGCGAGTACATGGATGCGATCTGTAGTAAGTGTATGTGATCTGATGTGTATGTTCCACCGCAGGACCTTGATGCGCTCCCCTGCTCCCAATCGGCGTCTGGTGAGTATGATCGGGGGGGGGGGGGGTGTCTTCACTCTTCTTTCTTTAGTGGGTGTCCGCTGTCTTTAATGAAGTGTCTTGCAGGATTCTTTAACTTTTTTTTTTACTGCTGCACGGACACTTCATTATTGGACCGCGGCTAGGTCTTATTTTCAGGGGATGTCTTATATTAAGCCTCCCTGAAAACTCCTGCTAGGCCTTATTGTCGAAAGAGGTCTTATTTTCGGGGAAACACGGTATATTCACCTCCCCTAGATCTCCTCCTTTAATAATGGCATGCTTGGGAACTGACTTCAGTGTGTTCGTGGCGCAGCACATGACGTCACTTGCACCTGCGTCAGCTGTTGGCACATTCACTTCCCCACATGCCTGGGATTATGGGTGTGCAGAGCAGTGAAATCGTTCTCTTCAATAGCAGCAGACGATCGCCCCGCAGCTGCAGGAAGCCGGCGGCTTGGTGATCACATATGCGGCTAGTAAATAAAATGAATATTCACTATTCTACACGTCCATAATACCGCCCACCTCAGCTTCAGTGAAAAGATGTGGGCGGGATTAAGGGCGTGGAGAGCAGTGAATATTCATCTTCTTAAGCAGTCGGCATACATGTTCGCCTCAACACCGCCGCAGTTTACAGCGTAGGGACCCGATGGGCCCGGAGATACACATCCAGCTGAAGCAGGCATTGAGGTCGGCGGGACCTCTGCACCCCTAGGCTCAAATCACAATCCCTGCAACCATGATCATTCCACCCGTCTGCTGGTTACACCTACAGTAAACTCAAATCATGGTCTCTCTGCTGGTGACAAACTACTGCTGCACTAGACTCGGATCATTGTGCCCTCTACTGGTGATACCTACTGCTACAGCATGGTGCCCTCTGCTGGTGACAACTACAACAGTAGACTGAGATCATGGTGCCCTCTGCTGAAGACATAAGCTATTGCTGCAGTAGACAAATCATGGTGCCTTCTGCTGGTGACATAAGCTATTGCTGCAGTAGACAAATCATGGTGCCCTCTGCTGGTGACATCAGCTATTGCTATTCCTGCAGTAGACAAATCATGGTGCCCTCTGCTGGTGACACTTCGTGCTACAGCAGACTGAGATCACGGTGCCCTCTACTTGTGACATCAGCTACTGCTGCAGACTGAAATCATGGTGCCCTCTGCTGGTGACACTTCATGCTACAGCAGACAGATCACGGTGCCCTCTGCTGATGACATCAGCTACTGCTGCAGTAGACAAATTCATGGTGCCTTCTGCTCGTGACATCAGCTACTGCTACAGTAGACCGATCATTGTGCCATCTGCCGGTGACAACTACTGATACAGTAGACAGATCATTGTGCCCTCTGCTGGTGATATCAGCTACTGCTACAGTAGACAGATAACTGTGCCCTCTGCTGGTGATATTAGCTACTACCGTTTCCCCGAAAATAAGACACACTGTCCTATATTTTTTTTTGCCCTCAAAAAAGCACTATGTCTTATTTTCAGGGGGGTGTCTTATTCTCGAGGAGACATGGTTGGGGGTAAGTTTATCCCCCACAAAAAGCAGACCCCTCCCATCCCAGGATCGTCATACTTACCAGCCCAGGGCGTCTGTATGGCTCCCAGATCCTTCTGTGACCTCCCATCAGATATGCTGCACGCCTCCCCTGCGTCTGGCTGACATCAGAACGAACACACACACACACACACACACACCTCCCTGCAGCTGTGCTCCCCTGCGTCTGGCTGACATCAGATCTCTCTCACACACACACACACACACACTTTTCTCCCTGTGTTCTCTCTGCAGCTGTGCTCCCCTGCGTCTGGCTGACATCAGATCTCACACACACACACACACACACACACACACACACACACCTCCCTGCAGCTGTGCTCCCCTGCGTCTGGCTGACATCAGATCTCTCTCACAGACACACACACTTTTCTCCCTGTGATCACTCTGCAGCTGTGCTCCCCTGCGTCTGGCTGACATCAGATCTCTCTCACACACACACACACACACACACACACACACACACTTTTCTCCCTGTGATCTCTCTGCAGCTGTGCTCCCCTGCGTCTGTCTGACATCAGATCTCTCACACACACACACACACACACACACACACTTTTCTCCCTGTGATCTCTCTGCAGCTGTGCTCCCCTGCGTCTGGCTGACATCAGATCTCTCACACACACACACACCCACCCCACTTCTTCCCACCCACCCCACGATCCCAGCAGCTGTACTGCACGCCGTGCTCCTCTGCCGACACTCACCAATCCGATCGCATACACTCACACACTCACACATCAGACAGCATACACGCACACATCCGATCGCATACACTTACACAGACATTGACGATATCGCACATACACGCTTACACAATCACAACATCCAGAGATACCACATGCTTCCGGCCATGTGATCCTCCTGCAGGTCTTGGAAGGTCACTGCACGCAGAGTATCGCCGCCGAGAAGCAAGCGATATCGCTGGATGTTGTGAGTGTGTGGATGCGATCTGATGTGTGTGTGAGAGTGAGTGTGATCTGATGTGTGTGTGTCTGTTCTTATGTGCGTGTGTGTGTTCCGCCGCTGCAGGACCTTGATGCGCTCACCTGCTCCCGGTCGGTGTCTTGTGAGTATGATCGGGGGTCTTCTTTCTTCTGTCTTCTCTCTTCTGGGGGTGTCCGCTGCCTATAATGAAGTGTCCTGCAGTGTCTTTAACTCTTTCACCGCTGCATGACACTTCATTATTGACCTCAGCTATGTCTTATTTTCAGGGGATGTCTTATATCAAAGCATCCCTGAATACTCCTGCTATGTCTTATTTTCGGGGGACGTCTTATTTTCGGGGAAACATGGTATGCAGTAGACAGATTATGGTGCCCTCTGCTGGTGACACCTCCTGCAGTAGACTGATCATGGTGCCCTCTACTGGTCACTTCAGCTACTGCTGCAGTAGACAGAGATCATGCAGGTCCCGAACATACTGAGGTGAATGAAGGGCGCAGTTTATCAGCTTTTTAAGAGAAGTGAGGGCATCAGATTTTCCCAGACTGTGGGTGGAAGGAGGCAGCATTGAAATTCCTTACCTGGGAGCGAGAGCGCAGGCAGAGGTTGTGTACAGGTGTGAAAGGCAGTGCAACATGAGGACCATCTGTTTACCTCAAATTTGTGATGTTATAGGATAGAGGAATACATAGATTTACACCAGAAGTCATTACAGGAAAAAGGAACACAATATATAGATTTACCCTAAGTGTTATGGCAGGTGAGAGGGGTGCAAGAACCATCCATGCTCCCATTGAAGTGTTGTGTACCCTAGACGAACAAAGGTGCTGGGATAATAGATGTCATGTATTGCACATGAGCAGAGGGACCTCGCATGTGTGGGGTGTTCTAGGCGAGTGGAGCAGGGGGACCTCGCATGTGTGGGGTGTTCTAGGCAAGTGGAGCAGGGGGACCTCGCATGTGTCGGGTGTTCTAGGCGAGTGGAGCAGGGGGACCTCGCATGTGTCAGGTGTTCTAGGCGAGAGGGACACGGGGACCATGGATATGGCAAGAAGAATACAGTGGAGGCATGGTGGCAGTCGAGGTGTTGGGTATTCCCGACGAGAGGAGAGCCGTAGCAGTGGAGGTGTTGGGTATTCCCGACGAGAGGAGAGCCGTGGCCGTGAAGCTGTTTGGTATTTCCGACGAGAGCCGTGGCCATGATGGGTATTCCCGACGAGCGGGCACCGTGGAGGTGTTGGGTATTCCGACGAGAGGTGAGCGGGGACCAGGGAAGTATTGGGTATTCCCGATGAGAGGTGAGCGGAGACCGTTGAGGTGTTGGGTATAAGCCAACATTGAGCCACGGGTGAGGACAGGGTTGATGTCGGGCTGGTACTTGCACCTTGTTCCTCACCCTCCCCTGCAAGTACAAGTGACTAGCCAGGTTTATTCTTTTATTCATTTTCTAGGTTTACAGCATTATATGAAAATCACAGCCGATGCCGTTCATAAAAAGGTCAGTCTGATATTTATTCTCAAAGTGTCTGTGCATTGCATAGGTGGAGACTTGCCTTCATAGAAGACAACATTTGTATTTACAGTTCAGTCAGAAGGGACAATGTATACGTCATCACAGGGATGGTATACATAAAATATAGATAGATATGTATTTACAACGCCATTCTGTCTCCTGCATGCTGCTCTCCCCGTTCGGCTCTGTACAGTGGGGTCCTGCTGTATTACGGATGCGCTGGTTCCCCAGCTGTCTATCAAGAATTCCCAGGGTATTGACTATCGAGCAGTGGATGTCCCCGGTGGAGGGGTCTGGGGTAATTTAGTGCAATTTCCTCTCATCTCTGTAGAGTTGTGGGACAGTTGTCGTGGAGCTGTGACCAGCTGAGGGCGCTCTGTCTGCTGCGTCCAGGCTCTGCTACATCTCACATAGGGAACATTGGTTTAATGACTGTCCATTGCTAGTCCTGGACCCACAGAAGCCTGGAAGCTAATCCTAATTCTGAGCCTGGACATCCAGAAGGAACAGTGGCCATCACTGCAGGTCTGATACTTCCACCTATTCCGGTGTTTTTCAGTTTTATCATCCATTGAATCAGGTTGGCTTATTGATATAAGGTGTCTGAGGACCTTGGGAAGGAAAAGTACACAATATGGCACCAGAAAGTGTTAGAGCCAAACATTTGGTAAAGGGTTCTGCTACTGTGCTCAATGCACTTGGCCAGGAAAATCCATGAGGCTGGCGGTAATCTGGGCAAGATATCACAAGGACATCCAGAAAAGAACCAAAGGGCAACATGTCCAGGAGGAATGGAAAAAACCAACTCAGGGGATTGTAAGGCTGACTAAAACGATGGTCTGTTGTCACCCCAAGGTCCTGCACTCGGCGTGCATCCTATCCTCGCAGGAACCTAACGGGCATAGGCACTCAAGTAATAACAGCCCATAGGTGTGGCCGCCAGTTGTATGTCGTGGGCCAGGGCAGAGCAGGGCCCTGTGGATCACAAGCTCTAGGCAGCAGCTCCTTGGTCCTGTCTGCTCAATGATATTATTCAAGAAATCACAAGACCTCGATAGTGTCCACTAGTGTCAGGGTTGTGATTTTAGTGCCGCAGGTTCAGTCTTAATAAAAAAAAAAAAGATTTTTGTTAAAAAAATAAATAAATAAATGAGATTAAGGACGCTGCTCCTCCTCCCATCAGCCGCTCCCCAACCTGCACAGTCCTTACAGAGTTCTGAATGTGGAGATTGCATTCATTTCTCCGAGGTCTTCAGCCTGAAACAAGAAAACTAAGACGCAAAGAGAGTCATTAGGAGCAGAGAGACGGCCACCGTCAAATGTAAGTGTTCTCGCTTCGGGCTCGTCCCACTAATGCTCTTCTCCAACTTGGGGATCTCTGGATTAAAGTTACCTGAAATACAGGAGGGAAAAGGTGAATGGAGGAAAGCAAGATCTGGTGTCCAACAGTAAAGCCGAAATGGGCTCAAGTGGCAGTCCAAGAGGCGGGCAGAGGGCACGGACCAGAGTCCCAGTCCAAGAGGCGGGCAGAGGGCATGGACCAGAGTCCCAGTCCAAGAGGCGGGCAGAGGGCACGGACCAGAGTCCCAGTCCAATGAGCGGGGCCAGAGGGCACGGACCAGAGTCCCAGTCCAATGGGCGGGCAGAGGGCACGGACCAGAGTCCCAGTCCAATGGGCGGGCAGAGGGCACGGACCAGAGTCCAAGTCCAATGGGCGGGCAGAGGGCACAGACCAGAGTCCCAGTCCAATGGGCGGGCAGAGGGCACGGACCAGAGTCCCAGTCCAAGAGGCGGGTGGAGGGAACGGACCAGGTTCCCAGTCCCAGAGGTGGGCAGAGGGCACGGACCAGGTTCCCAGTCCAAGAGGCGGGAAGAGGGCACGGACCAGAGTCCCAGTCCAAGAGGCGGGCAGAGGGCACGGACCAGAGTCCCAGTCCAAGAGGCGGGCAGAGGGCACGGACCAGAGTCCCAGTCCAAGAGGCGGGCAAAGGGCACGGACCAGAGTCCCAGTCCAAGAGGCGGGCAGAGGGCACGGACCAGAGTCCCAGTCCAAGATGCGGGCAAAGAGCAAGGGCCAGAGTCCCAGTCCAAGATGCGGGCAAAGGGCAAGGGCCCCGGTTGCAGTCCGAGATATGGGTGGAGGGTAGGAGTCGAGGTCATAGTCAGAAGTAGGCGGAGGGCTGGGGCCGAGGTCAGTCAGGGGATGTAGAGCATGAAAAAGGTGATTGATGTAGGAAGGTGGAGAGTGAAGGTAGACGAGTGGGATCGTCCATGTGATGTCTGCAGAGGACTTAAACACCAGAGGGGACTAGCGAGACTGAACAACATGTCCCTTGAACACAAAAGTACATTTAAGCCAAGAGGAGACAGCAGATGGAGGTGACCGTCCAGTATGTAGGTCACAATATACATGGCAGCCGCCTACAAGATGCACATTAGACAAGGGTTTACTTACACAACACCCAAGGAGGTTTATATTTATGACAGGAGCAGCAGTGTCTTCGGGAGCCCAAAAACATTAAGCTTAGAGTCGCCCTGTGACACCGTCCTGCGGGCGGCAATAACAGCTAAACACGATGAAGGGAAGCAGCTCGTGTGATTATCTGGCCGGCCAGGAACAATCCAATCTACATTCCAACAGCAGCAATGAAGCTGGTGTCTTAGTCCCGGGTAGTCAGAGCTCAATCACTAATCCAGTCAAACACTTGGCTGCAATTTCCGAATCTTTCGGGACGACACCGGGCACAAGTAGCAGGTGCCTACAGACTACCATATTTGATGGGTGTGATGGCCTGTCATGGATGAGGCACGAGACCACTCTGCGGGTCATCAACTACCGATCTGCATCTATGGGCACCTCCTGTAGAATATGATCCGGACACCAGCATGTGAGGAAGTGTGAGAAACTGCTATGAGTCGACCATCCTGCAGGGGGAGACAGCGCACCACGAGTGAGCAGCAGACTCTTCAATTCACTCTTCAATTCAATTCGACTCAGACTCTTCAATTTCCCTTGCACCGACTCAGACTCCACCACTCCGACTCCTACATATATTGCTTATAGTTAGGTGAAAAATTTATTGTAGGACATCAACATGTGTATGTGATCATCAGACATTTAATTTTTATGATACAATAATCAAGATATTTTAATAGAACATAAAATATATTTATTGGATACAACTTTAGAACACAAAAAACTAATAAATTGTAAATATGTAATATACATATATATCTTGTGTAATATATATATATACACACACACTGTATAATTATATATTATATATATTACATATTTACAATTTATTAGTTTGTGTTCTAAAGTTGTATTACAATAAATATATTTTATGTTCTATCTAAATATCTTGATTATTGTATCATAAAAATGATTAAATGTCTGATGTTCACATTATACTACAAAATATTTTTCACTTAAATATGAGCATTATGCTAAATATTTAGTATGTTTTTGATGAAAAATGTTTTTTGCCACTTACATAGTGCATTACCTATATATATATATAACACTATGTAGGTGGCAAAAAACAGTTTTCAACAAAAACATAGTAAATAACATTTGTGTAGTCTATGAATTTGTTGTAAGACATAGAATTGCCTCCATCAGATCCACCTTCACAGATGACCTGATCTGACCTAATATTAAGGCTAGAGAACATCCTCTCTACAGTAACTTGGGTTGGAGGCAAAGCAATAACCACATGGGCAACATCTCTAACAATTTCCGGGTATAAAGGAATTGCCTCATGCACAGTCAGTTTTGATGAATGGTTGAATTTTTCTATTTCTTTGAGAGCAAGTGAAACATTTTACTGAAATCTGGTCAATCTGCTGCTATAGGAGACGGAGGGAAATCTTTTTCCTTGCGGCAACACTTTGCTGCTTCATGTCATCCAAATACTTCTCAAAGTTAAACTCCTCATCTGATGAGGATGAAGATATGGCAGCAGTAGCACTGTCAGGACCCAAGTCCTCTTGCGCCTGGCAGTCCTGTAGCCGCTCATCCTAACTGCTACCTCACTCAAAGCTTCTTTTCCTTTAGTAAGCTGTTGATCATCAAGCAGTATACGAAGACTTGGGTCCACATAAACAGCTGTCAGAAGAATTTTATTTTCCAATAGCTGTGTATCTCTCCGTTTCATTGAAGCAGAAATGCCATCTGCGATTAAACCTCCTCTTTGGGACAGGCAAAATAGCAAGTTCTTCCACTCCCATATGAAAATGCCAGGAGTTAAATCCTCAGCTTGTAATTTTTTAGTCACGGTAAATGGGTGATTAAGCAATTCCTTCAATTTAGCCACCTGTGTCCAATGACCTTCATTTAAGGTTACTTGAGGGTTTACCATATCTATAAGAAATGATTTTAGTTCAAGCAATCGCTCAGTCATTAAATAAGTGCTGCCTCACCGAGTGGCTTGATCAACAATTGCCCCTTTCCCAGCACATTTCTTCAAGATGGAATCAATTTTAGGGGTTCTGGCGGCAATAACCAACTTCCTCACTTTTCCAATTAGATTTCCAGCATGTCCGCCCAGTTTCACACATCCGGCTTTTCACCAGTTTGGTGGATGCGGCGCACGCCAGTATAGTACGATACAGTACAGTGGCAACACCACAACTTCCGGGTCACATGACAGCATGTGACCGGCGTTTGTCGCGCTGCCACTGTACTGTATACACTGTACTGGAGTGCGCCGCATCCGCCAAACCGGTGAAAAGCCGGATGTGTGAAACCGGGGTCCCTCTTGCAGACTCTCTCATTGCCAGCTGCAGCGTGTGCACAACACAGCGCATGTGATGAATAGGAAAGTGTTTTGAAGCAGCTTCAACAAGATCATCTAATCCTAAAGTATCATTTTGCTGTTCTTCTGTTGTAATATCTGTTTGTTCCTCCGTTACATGAGCAGCGCTGTGGCTCCATCTCACACATACTAAATCCTAAATTTTCTTCTAGCTGTTGTTCATTACTCTCATTCATCAGTTTAATTGTACTTATCAAGTTTGAAGCATTGTCCTTTACAATAGCAAGAACCTGTTCTTTTTTGAGTTGGTAATCTTGCAGAACTTTTTCCACTAAGGCCTGGAGAAGCTGGCTGCTGTGATGAGCTTTACTATCTGTTACTGCCAGTGTCTTGCTAACAATTTCTTTCTTCTTTACAAACATCGAATATTGATGGCAAAATAATTCAGTGAAATGCAGTGACTCTGGGCATCCCAGCAAAGGCAATGGGTGACAAGATAGGACATTCAGACACAGCGTTTTGTGAGGATCCTCACAAAGAATGAGCAGTCAGCTTGTGTGGCCTTTTTCTAATGCTTTTTTATGAGCTCAAAAACCTTTCAGGTGCTGCAGTTTTTAAAAAGCTGATCTGCTTTTGCAGCTGACAAATGTATCCTCAAAAAACGCAGCAAAAACGCTGTGTGTGAATGTAGCCTTAGATCAGGAACAGAACAGCCATTTATAGGACATTTCATAACTGTCCCAAATTCCTATGAAAAAATATTCAACACATTCTGCATTGCACTACTGTGCCCAATTTATTATATATTCTAGGAGTCGGAGCCGGTTCATTTTATACCGACTCCAACTCCATCAAAATGAGCTGCAACTCCGACTCCATCAAAATTAGCTCCGACTCGGCTCCGACTCCATCAAAATTAGCTCCGACTCCACAACTCCAACTCCACAGCCCTGGTGAGCAGACTCACCTAGGTCTTCAATCTTCACCTCTGGTCCTATCATGAATTGGGGCAGGGTGGGAGCGTGCTTCTCTCCAGAATGAGCCGCTGCGGGGGAAGGACGACACCATTACCACGCGCCTGACGTAGTCCTGACAACAGTAAGCAATCACCATCCCCCTAGGTCCCAGGTTTTAAACACTTACTGGTTGCGCAGCACACGGACACTTTCATCTTCAGGCACGAGTGCCGGTGGTTGTGGGTTGGTGTTGCTGGAAAAAGAAAAAAAAACAAAAAACAATAAGAATGGGTGCAATGTAAAAATTAAGACCCAGGAGGAACAACTGAAGGGTTCAACTGAGTATCAGCAGGAGGGATCCTGTAAGGGGACCGGGGATGTCCATCCACCGGACGACAGATGACTGCAGCGGGAGCCTCCACCTGCCTGCTGTGATTAGTGCCCCCTCACATGTGACTTGGGAGTGAGGCCATCCCCCTTACATCCGGCAGAATTTGGAGTGCGAGGAGCCCATACATCAGCCGGACAGATCCCACAATCCGGTGTGAGCCTTCGCTCTGGGGTAGATGGATGGCAGTGATCACTCGCAGACTCAGAGGCAGCGGCTCCTCCTGTGTCAGTGAGCAACATCCACTGCACTGATCACATGTGCAATTCTATATTTTGACCACTAGGGTGAGATATGCACCAGTCTTATTACACCGCTGTATACAGGCATCCGTATTACAGGACAGTGCAGGCATGCAATACATGGTGCACAAACCCAGAGTCAGATGACACGTCCTCCATCTAACAAACGCAAGGTAAGACGCTCCCCTGTCGGAGGCTGCAGGCGGCTCACCACTGGGCTAAAATGTAACGCCTTGGTTCTGTTCCTGGGACACTGAGATCTCCAGCGCGCTTGCTGAATGTACTTGATGGCCCCAATGCGGCTCTACCCTCCGGTACTCACAGATGTAGTAGTAGTTGTGTCCCGCGTGGAACTTGTACCCCAGAGAAAAGGCGCTGTACCGCTGAAACTTCTCCGAGAACTTGATGGGGCTGTGCGGGGAGTGCGGCCGGTTACATTCCCAGCGCTTGAAGCCATGGCTGGTGTTGCAGGAGTGGTAGCCCTCATAATTCACCATGTACAGGATATACTGCTCCATCCGGTGATCCGCCATCGTATCGTTATAATGTGGGCAGTAAATGTCAAGGTAGTCGTTAACATTCACCTGAACCGTGTAGTCATTGCGCCGCAAACTGGAAGGAAAAAAAAAGACATTAGTCCCATCAGCCGAGCCACCCCGCAGAGCAGGGACCCCTTCATCCTCCCCGCAGGAGCCGACCCCCGGGATATCCTGATCCCCAAACACCACACCATCTTTACACCAGAAGCCAGATAGAGTCTGCTGAAAAGCTTCTGACAGGCCGCCTCTGGTCACGTGTGTCCGTCAATACATCGCACGCACGGCTGAGCTGTAATTTGGATTTTTTCTCTAATCTCTGCTCTCAAGGCTGAGAATTAATTAGGAAATATTGAGCTGGACAAAACCACTTAGTGATGGTCACGCTCCCCCTGTAACACACACCCAGACAGTGCCAGAGCAAAGAAACCGGATAATATAGAGCCGCGATCACATGAAGAACAGACGTGAGGATTATATAGAGCCATGATCACACGTCTCTTCTTCATGTGAGGATTATATAGAGCCGCGATCACAAGAAGAACAGACGTGTGAGGATTATATAGAGCCGCGATCACATGAAGAACAGACGTGAGGATTATATAGAGCCGCGATCACATGAAAAACAGACGTGAGGATTATATAGAGCCGCGATCACATGAAGAACAGACGTGAGGATTATATAGAGCCACGATCACATGGAAAACAGACGTGAGGATTATATAGAGCCGCGATCACATGAAGAACAGACGTGAGGATTATATAGAGCCACGATCACATGAAGAACAGACGTGTGAGGATTATATAGAGCCGCGATCACATGAAGAACAGATGTGTGAGGATTATATAGAGCCGCGATCACATGAAGAACAGACGTGTGAGGATTATATAGAGCTGCGATCACATGAAGAAGAGACGTGTGAGGATTATATAGAGCTGCAATCACATGAAGAAGAGACATGTGAGGATTATATAGGGCCGCGATCACATGAAGAAGAGACGTGTGAGGATTATATAGAGCTGCAATCACATGAAGAAGAGACATGTGAGGATTATATAGAGCTGCGATCACATGAAGAAGAGACGTGTGAGGATTATATAGAGCTGCAATCACATGAAGAAGAGACATGTGAGGATTATATAGAGCTGCGATCACATGAAGAAGAGACGTGTGAGGATTATATAGAGCTGCAATCACATGAAGAAGAGACGTGTGAGGATTATTTAGGGCCGCGATAACATGAAGAACAGACGTGTGAGGATTATATAGAGCCGCGATCACATGAAGAAGAGACATGTGAGGATTATATAGAGCCGCGATCACATGAAGAACAGACGTGAGGATTATATAGAGCCACGATCACATGAAGAAGAGACATGTGAGGATTATATAGAGCCGCGATCACATGAAGAACAGACGTGAGGATTATATAGAGCTGCGATCACATAAAGAAGAGACGTGTTAGGATTATATAGAGCCGCGATCACATGAAGAGAGGTGTGAGGATTATATAGAGCCGCGATCACATGAAGAACAGACGTGAGGATTATATAGAGCCACGATCACATGAAGAACAGACATGAGGATTATATAGAGCCGCGATCACATGAAGAACAGACGTGTGAGGATTATATAGAGCCGCGATCACATGAAGAACAGACGTGTGAGGATTATATAGAGCTGCGATCACATGAAGAAGAGAAGTGTGAGGATGATATAGAGCTGCGATCACATGAAGAAGAGACATGTGAGGATTATATAGAGCCGCGATCACATGAAGAACAGACGTGAGGATTATATAGAGCCACGTTCACATGAAGAAGAGACGTGTGAGGATTATATAGAGCCACGATCACATGAAGAACAGACGTGAGGATTATATAGAGCCGCGATCACATGAAGAACAGACGTGAGGATTATATAGAGCCACGATCACATGAAGAACAGACGTGTGAGGATTATATAGAGCCGCGATCACATGAAGAAGAGACGTGTGAGGATTATATAGAGCCGCGATCACATGAAGAACAGACGTGTGAGGATTATATAGAGCCGCGATCACATGAAGAACAGACGTGTGAGGATTATATAGAGCCGCGATCACATGAAGAACAGACGTGAGGATTATACAGAGCCGCGATCACATGAAGAACAGACGTGAGGATTATATAGAGCCGCGATCACTTGAAGAACAGACGTGAGGATTATATAGAGCCGCGATCACATGAAGAGACGTGAGGATTATATAGAGCCGCGATCACATGAAGAAGAGACGTGAGGATTATATAGAGCCGCGATCACATGAAGAGACGTGTGAGGATCATATAGAGCCGCGATCACATGAAGAACAGACGTGAGGATTATATAGAGCCGCGATCACATGAAGAACAGACGTGAGGATTATATAGAGCCGCGACAACATGAAGGAGAGACGTGTGAGGATTATATAGAGCCACTATCACATGAACAGACGTGAGGATTATATAGAGCCGCGATCACATGAAGGACAGACGTGAGGATTATACAGAGCCACGATCACATGAAGAACAGACGTGAGGATTATATAGAGCCACGATCACATGAAGAACAGAAGTGTGAGGATTATATAGAGCCGCGATCACATGAAGAACAGACGTGTGAGGATTATATAGAGCCGCGATCACATGAAGAAGAGACGTGAGGATTACATAGAGCCGCAATCACATGAAGAACAGACGTGTGAGGATTATATAGAGCCGCGATCACATGAAGAAGAGACGTGTGAGGATTATATAGAGCCGCGATCACATGAAGAAGAGACGTGAGGATTACATAGAGCCGCAATCACATTAGGAGACGTGTGAGGATTATATAGAGCCGCGATTAGTGCTCGTTACCGGCAGTAAGCACTCGTGCATGGCAGTGCTCGCTCATCACTGACATCCTGAGATCCAGCTGCCCTCATTTGTGACTGTGTCCATTATCTTGGTGCTGAGATTTTCGGATAGAGCAGTACACGGACATGTGGCGGACTGGTCAGCAGGATTATTATTTTGCACAGTCTCCGTCCTTGAGAAGGATAAGGTGACAGACGTGCAGTGTATGGATGCAGGAGGGCACAGGTCGGTGACGTCCCCTCTCTCCCCCCGGCTATGTCTTCTCTGCAGTCACATGGCCACCTCTGCCACAGATGTAAGGACACACTTGTTGTAGGTCGCAAGTATCCAGAACTCAGGGCCTTATAGTGACTTTCCGGGGGAATTGTGGGAGGGGATGGTCAGACCATGGATTGCGGCCACAGAACAGAGAAGAACCTTATTCCAAATATCTGCATATAAAAGAAGAACGAACAGGAATCCGGAAGAGGAACATAGGAGCAGGAACGACGGATCCTGGAGATGAACAGCGAGTGATGGTGCCATCAATGCTACAAGCTGGACCCGGTCAGCCCCATTATAGCCGAACCACAAACGCAGCGGCTGTGGTGTACAGTGGGGACGCTCTGGGACCGGAGGGGGGGACACGATGGCGGCTGCCGGTGAGACCAGAGGTGGTAATAGAGCGGTACAGTGTCAGGAGTAATGTGCTGTTCGCCTGCAGGGATCAGTTTAGCTGGCAGGCGCCATTATATGTCTCCAGCTGTCAGAGGCGCGCTGCTCCCGGCCAGCAGATATTTTTAGCAAGTGGGTCCCATTTATACTAATTAAGAGGCATCTCTGCGCCCCCCACAGAAGCAGACAGACAATCCAGCCGTGCCCAAGTCACTTACACAGATGAGCAGAGAGCGGCCGAGAACGCTGGCGGCTGTCACTGCTGCAAAATGTGCAGAGAAACCAGTCTATCAACACCAGGACCGGCGCCTAATACAACCCCCCATCATCAGCCCCAACACAGCGCTCCTGCCCTAATACACCCCCACCCCCATCATCAGCCCCCACACAGCGCTCCTGCCCCAATACACCCCCACCCCTCATCATCAGCCCCCACACAGCGCTCCTGCCCCAATACACCCCCACCCCCCATCATCAGCCCCCACACAGCGCTCCTGCCCTAATACACCCCCACCCCCATCATCAGCCCCCACACAGCGCTCCTGCCCTAATACACCCCCACCCCCATCATCAGCCCCAACACAGCGCTCCTGCCCTAATACACCCCCACCCCCATCATCAGCCCCCACACTGCGCTCCTGCCCCAATACACCCCCATCCCCCAGCATCAGCCCCCACACAGCGCTCCTGCCCTAAAAAAACCCCACCCCATCATCAGCCCCCACACAGCGCTCCTGCCCTAATACAACCCCAACCCCCATCATCAGCCCCCACACAGCGCTCCTGCCCTAATACACCCCCACCCCCATCATCAGCCCCCACACAGCGCTCCTGCCCTAATACACCCCCACCCCCATCATCAGCCCCCACACAGCGCTCCTGCCCTAATACACCCAAACCCCCATCATCAGCCCCCACACAGCACTCCTGCCCTAATACACCCCCACCCCCATCATCAGCCCCCACACAGCGCTCCTGCCCTAATACACCACCACCCCCATCATCAGCCCCCACACAGCGCTCCTGCCCCAATACACCCCCACCCCCATCATCAGCCCCCACACAGCGCTCCTGCCCTAATACACCCCCTCCCCCATCATCAGCCCCCACACAGCGCTCCTGCCCTAATACACCCCCACCCCCATCATCAGCCCCCACACAGCGCTCCTGCCCTAATACACCCCCACCCCCATCATCAGCCCCCACACAGCGCTCCTGCCCTAATACACCCCCACCCCCATCATCAGTCCCCACACAGCGCTCCTGCCCTAATACACCCCCACCCCCATCATCAGCCCCCACACAGCGCTCCTGCCCTAAAACATCACCACCACCCATCATCAACCCCCACACAGCGCTCCTGCCCTAATACACCACCACCCCCCATCATCAGCCCCCACACAGCGCTCCTGCCCTAATACACCAACCCCCCATCAGCCCCCACACAGCGCTCCTGCCCTAATACACCAACCACCCATCAGCCCCCACACAGCGCTCCTGCCCTAATACACCCCATCCCCATCATCAGCCCCCACACAGCGCTCCTGCCCTAATACACCCCCACCCCCATCATCAGCCCCCACACAACGCTCCTGCCCTAATACACCCCCACCCCCATCATCAGCCCTCACACAGCGCTCCTGCCCTAATACACCCCCACCCCCATCATCAGCCCCCACACAACGCTCCTGCCCTAATACACCACCACCCCCCATCATCAGCCCCCACACAGCGCTCCTGCCCTAATACACCCCCACCCCCATCATCAGCCCCCACACGGCGCTCCTGCCCTAATACACCACCACCCCCATCATCAGCCCCCACACAGCGCTCCTGCCCTAATACACCAACCCCCATCATCAACCCCCACACAGCGCTCCTGCCCTAATACACCCCCATCACCAGCCCCAACACAACGCTCCTGCCCTAATACACCCCCACCCCCATCAGCCCCAACACAACACTCCTGCCCTAATACACCCCCACCATCAGCCCCCACACAGAGCTCCTGCCCTAATACACCCCCATCATCAGCCCCAACACAGCGCTCCTGCCCTAAAACACCCCCACACAGTGCTCCTGCCCTAAAACATCACCACCCCCCATCATCAACCCCCACACAGCGCTCCTGCCCTAATACACCACCACCCCCCATCAGCCCCCACACAGTGCTCCTGCCCTAATACACCACCCCCCATCATCAGCCCCCACACAGCGCTCCTGCCCTAATACACCACCCCCTATCATCAGCCCCCACACAGCGCTCCTGCCCTAATACACCCCCATCATCAGCCCCCACACGGCGCTCCTGCCCTAATACACCACCATCCCCCATCATCAGCCCCCACAGGGCGCTCCTGCTTTAATACACCACCATCCCCCATCATCAGCCCCAACACAGCGCTCCTGCCCTAATACACCACCACCCCCCATCATCAGCCCCACAAAGCGCTCCTGCCCTAATACACCCCCACCCCCATCATCAGCCCCCACACAGCGCTCCTGCCCTAATACACCACCACCCCCATCATCAGCCCCACACAGCGCTCCTGCCCTAATACACCCCCACCCCCATCATCAGCCCCCACACGGCGCTCCTGCCCTAATATACCACCACCCCCATCATCAGCCCCCACACAGCGCTCCTGCCCTAATCCACCCCCATCATCAGCCCCCACACAGCGCTCCTGCCCTAATACACCCCCACCCCCATCACGGCGCTCCTGCCCTAATACACCCCCACCCCCATCATCAGCCCCACACAGCGCTCCTGCCCTAATACACCCCCACCCCCATCATCAACCCCCACACGGCGCTCCTGCCCTAATATACCACCACCCCCATCATCAGCCCCCACACAGCGCTCCTGCCCTAATCCACCCCCATCATCAGCCCCCACACAGCGCTCCTGCCCTAATACACCCCCACCCCCATCATCAGCCCCCACACAGCGCTCCTGCCCTAATACACCACCACCCCCCATCAGCCCCACACGGCGCTCCTGTCCTAATACACCCCCACCCCCATCATCAGCCCCACACAGCGCTCCTGCTCTAATACACCCCCACCCCCCATCATCAGCCCCCCCACGGCGCTCCTGCCCTAATATACCACCACCCCCCATCATCAGCCCCCACACAGCGCTCCTGCCCTAATCCACCCCCATCATCAGCCCCCACACAGCGCTCCTGCCCTAATACACCCCCACCCCCATCATCAGCCCCCACACAGCGCTCCTGCCCTAATACACCACCACCCCCCATCAGCCCCACACAGCGCTCCTGCCCTAATACACCCCCACCCCCATCATCAGCCCCCACACAGTGCTCCTGCCCTAATACACCCCCACCCCCCATCATCAGCTCCCACACAGCGCTCCTGCCCTAATACACCACCACCCCCCATCAGCCCCACACAGCGCTCCTGCCCTAATACACCCCAACCACCCATCAGCCCCACACAGCGCTCCTGCCCTAATACACCCCCACCCCCCATCATCAGCCCACACACAGCACTCTTGCCCTAATACATCCCCAACCCCATCAGCCCCAACACAACGCTCCTGCCCTAATACACCCCCACCCCCATCATCAGCCCCCACACGGCGCTCCTGGCCTAATACACCCCCACCCCCCCATCAGCCCCCACACAGCACTCATGCCCCAATACACCCCCACGCAGCGATCTTGCCCTAATACACCCCCACCCCCCCATCATTAGCCCCCACACAGCGCTCTTGCCCTAATACACCACCACCGCTATCATCAGCCCCCACACGGCGGGGGAAATTGAGATGGAGGAGGAGATGGGGATATATACAAAGAGGAGGATGAGGAGGAGGAGAGTACAGGGATATGTACGAGGAAGAGGATAGGAGGGGGATCTCTACGGGCCGCTGGAGAGGACGAGGGATCTTTATGAGGGTGGAGGAGACGAAGGAGGGGGAGCTATATGGGGCAGCGACGAAGAGGAATCTATACAGGGGCAAAGGAGAGAGGGGGATTTATACAGTGGAGAAGGGGGCTGTGCAGGGCAGTGGAGGATCAGTGCGGGAGAAGCAGAAAGGAGAGAAGGGGGATGCGTGTGGGGCCCGAGGAGAGGACAACCTGTATAGGGGCGGAGCAGAGGGCAACCTGGTGTGAGGTAGCGTGGTCGGCTGCGCGGCAGAAGACACGGGATCCAGGCACCATAGGGCACAGCACACGGTTTAATATCCAAACAAAAGTCCACAACAGTACACATGTGCCTCACCGGCAGAGAACTCAGGGAGTTGTGTTCACTCCCTCACACACTAGGCACCCCCGCCCTTGTTCCTGTTTCCTTTTAACCCTTCTTTCAGCCTGTAGGGAAACAGCATTAACCCTGGAGTGGAGTTGCTTTCTATCCTGGAGTGAGCACAACCGGGGCGAGACATACCGGCCGTCATAGATAACCCCGGTCACAGTCTCACATACTCCCCCCCCCTCAGTTCAAGCGTGATGGGTTGAACTCCCGCCATCAAACACGGGCCGCGAGACAAGGCATCGGCGTTGCCCTGCAACCTACCGGCCCGGTGTTCAACCGTAAACCGGAAGTTCTGCAGAGAAAGGAACCACCGGGTAACCCGGGCATTCCGTTCCTTGGCGGACCTCATCCAGACCAGTGGAGAGTGATCCGTCACCAAGCGAAACTGCCGTCCCAGCAGGTAATAGCGTAGGGACTCCAAGGCCCACTTGATCGCCAGGCACTCCTTTTCCACTACGCTATAATTCCGCTCGGGAGGGGTGAGCTTCCTACTTAAGAAGGTGACGGGGTGTTCCTCCCCCTGAACCACCTGAGACAGCACTGCCCCCAGGCCGACCTCAGAGGCGTCAGTCTGTACTATGAACTCCGGAAATAAGGGTTTACAAGAACGGGCTGTCCGCCCAGAACCCCCTTCAGGGCCCGGAAGGAGTCCTCGGCCTGCGGAGTCCAGCGCACCATGACGGACTTCTTGCCTTTGAGAAGGTCCGTCAAGGGGGCTGATAGTCCCGCAAAATCTTTTACAAACCTCCTGTAGTACCCCACGATACCCAGGAAGGCCCTATCCTGCTTCATGGTCAGGGGTCTAGGCCACTTCTGGATCGCCTCAACCTTGTTAATTTGGGGCTTAATCACTCCTTGGCCTATCACGTAGCCCAAGTAGCGGGCTTCTGTGAGCCCCAACGCACATTTCTTGGGATTGGCTGTCAATCTGGCGGTTCGAAGCGCGTCCACCACCGCTTGTACCTGTTCCAAGTGGGTCTGCCACTCGGAGCTGTAAATAATGATGTCATCAAGGATGCTCCAGCACCAAGTCCATCAACCTCTGGAACGTGGCCGGAGCGCCATGTAACCCAAAAGGCAAGACAACATAGTGGAAGAGACCCTCCGGCGTAACGAAAGCGGTTTTCTCCTTGGCGGACTCCGTCAGTGGCACCTGCCAGTACCCCTTGGTCAGGTCGAGTGTGGTGAAATATCGCGCCTGTCCCAGCCTATCAATCAGCTCATCTACCCGGGGCATGGGGTAGAGATCGAACTTGGATATTTCGTTCAATCTCCTAAAGTCATTGCAGAACCTTAAGGAGCCATCGGGTTTTGGTATTAGGACAATGGGACTAGCCCATTCACTTCGGGATTTTTCGATGACCCCCAGGCGTAGCATTGTCTTCACTTCCTCTGATATGGCTTGTCTTCGAGCCTCCGGTACCCGGTATGGCTTCAGGCGTACCTTCAGGTGAGGCTCGGTGACAATGTCATGTCGTATCAGACTGGTCCTACCAGGCAGCTCGGAGAAAACATCGGGGTTCTGCTGAACCAGCTGTCTGGCCTCTCGCCTCTGTGTCTTGTTGAGGGCTTCTCCAATCCTTACTTCCGGTTCGTCCTCTCCGGAGGTCGCTGGAGCCGGATGTGAACGACCCGAAGAGGAGGGAGATGGGGAAAAAACAACCATCAGGCTTTCCCGTTCCTGCCAAGGTTTTAATAGGTTGACATGGTATATTTGTTCAGGTTTCCGCCTACCGGGCTGCAATACCTTATAGTTGACCACCCCGACTCTTTCCTTTATCTCGTAGGGGCCTTGCCACTGAGCCAGGAATTTACTCTCTGCCGTGGGGATTAATACCAACACCCGATGCCCAGGTTTAAAGGTCCACACGGTGGCTTGTCTATTGTAGCGGCCGCTTTGCGCGGCCTGAGCCTCCTGTAAATGCTCCTTCACAATTGGCATGACCGCGCTTATGCGGTTCTGCATTCCTAAAATGTGTTCAATCACACTTTTATGGGGGGTGGGCTCTTGCTCCCATGTTTCCTTTGCCAGGTCCAACAATCCCCGGGGATGTCGCCCGTATAACAACTCAAAAGGCGAAAACCCCGTGGATGCCTGTGGCACCTCTCGTATGGCAAACATCAAATAGGGAAGCATCATATCCCAGTCTTTCCCGTCTTTGGAGATCACCCTTTTGAGCATGGTTTTCAGGGTTTTATTGAATCGTTCTACTAACCCATCCGTCTGAGGATGATACACAGACGTACGCAACTGCTTGATCTGGAGTAGCCGGCATAGCTCTTTGGTCACTTTAGACATGAATGGGGTCCCCTGATCCGTAAGGATCTCCTTGGGCAACCCCACCCGGCAGAACACAGCAAACAACTCCCGAGCAATAAGCTTCGCCGCAGTATGTCTGAGAGGTATCGCCTCTGGATACCGGGTGGCATAGTCAACAATCACTAGGATGTGTTGGTGCCCTCGAGCAGACTTTACGAGGGGCCCCACCAGATCCATCCCTATCCGTTCAAAAGGGACTTCTATAATGGGTAAGGGCACCAACGGACTGCGAAAGTGGGTCAGGGGTGCGGTAAGCTGACACTCCGGGCAGGTTTCGCAGAACCATTTTACCTCCCCAAAGACCCCGGGCCAATAGAACCTTTGCAATATTCGCTCCTGCGTTTTCTTGACCCCTAGGTGGCCACTCATCAGGTGTTTATGAGCCAAGTCGAGGACCCGCTGGCGATACGGCTGGGGCACCACCAACTGCTCTACCCCCACGCCCCGTATTTCATCTACCCGGTAGAGTAAATCCAGCTTAAGAGCGAAATGGGGGTACCTTACCTGGGCACCGGGCAGCTGTGCCACCCCGTCAACTACTGTCACCCGAATCCGGGCATGTATTAATGTAGGGTCCTGGAGTTGGGCTGTCCCAAACGTATCCGGGGACGCCTCCAACTCCGGGATGGGCTCGACCGTCTCAGCCTCTCCTGCCAATACCTCTAGGGGCGACCTATCGGGTTCACATTCTGTCCCTATCATGGGAACCCCTACGGCAGGCGTCCCGGATTCAGGATTGTAGGGCTCAGGTCCCGGACTGACCAATATCTGAGGGGACTTAGGAGGTCCCTTCCATAAAGTCCAAAAATAGGGCAGATCCCTTCCTAGGATCAAGTCATAGGGAAGAGTGTTAATAAGTCCCACCTCATGTTGCACCTGACCGCAAGGTGCTGTGATGGTGACTAGAGTTGAGCGCGGTTCGTGGTTCGAGGTTCTCCAGTTCGGGGCTCGAGTGATTTTGGGGGCTGTTCTAGATCGAACTAGAACTCGAGCTTTTTTGCAAAAGCTCGGTAGTTCTAGAAACGTTCGAGAACGGTTCTAGCAGTAAAAAGCAGGGCTTTTTACAGCTACAGTGTGCAGGAGCCATCGCTGGCAGCCTGCCACAAGCTGGTAACCAAGATAAACATCGGGTATCCAAGCAAAGCGCTTTGGTTAGTAACCCGATGTTTATCCTAGTTACGTGCAGGAAGCCCACACTTCCCCGCTCAGCTCGCTCCGCCCCCTCCTGCCCGCGGCATGTACACACGTACACACACACACACACACACACTCTGTACACACACACACATACACACACTCTGTACACACACACACACACACACACACACACACACACACGGTCCCGCTCGGCTTACCTGCGGTCGGTCCGGAGGCAGCAGTCCTTGGCACTGGAAACTGTGGCTGCCGGCCCTTTAAGGCTGTGTTCTCCTGCATTGAGCATCATCTGTGGGCGGAGCTACCGCCCGGCGTACTGCTCGGTCGCACAGATGAAGGAGTCACAGTGCCAGCCAGCGACCCCCAGCACATCGCTTCCCTCCGGCGCTGTGTGGGCCCCATCTGCACCGTGACCTGATCAGTATGTGGGACATCACTCCCTCCCCGCCCCTCCCTGTCCCCCCGTGCGTGTGTGGGCCCCGCAGAGCCGTGTGTGTGACCCCCGGAGCCGCGTGTGTGGCCCCCGGAGCCGCGTGTGTGACCCCCGGAGCCGCGTGTGTGACCCCGCAGAGCCGTGTGTGTGGCCCCCGGAGCCGCGTGTGTGGGCCCCGCAGAGCCGTGTGTGTGACCCCCGGAGCCGCGTGTGTGGGCCCCGCAGAGCCGTGTGTGTGACCCCCGGAGCCGCGTGTGTGTTTGTATGTATGTATGTATATATGCAGCAGAGCAGTATGCGTGTCTATATGTATGTATATATGCAGCAGAGCAGTATGCGTGTCTATATGTATGTATATATATATGCAGCAGAGCAGTATGCGTGTCTATATGTATGTATATATGCAGCACAGCAGTATGCGTGTCTATATGTATGTATATATGCAGCACAGCAGTATGCGTGTCTATATGTATGTATATATGCAGCAGAGCAGTATGCGTGTCTATATGTATGTATATATGCAGCAGAGCAGTATGCGTGTCTATATGTATGTATATATGCAGCAGAGCAGTATGCGTGTCTGTATGTATGTATATATGCAGCAGAGCAGTATGCGTGTCTATATGTATGTATATATGCAGCACAGCAGTATGCGTGTCTATATGTATGTATATATGCAGCAGAGCAGTATGCGTGTCTGTATGTATGTATATATGCAGCAGAGCAGTATGCGTGTCTATATGTATGTATATATGCAGCAGAGCAGTATGCGTGTCTATATGTATGTATGTATATATGCAGCAGAGCAGTATGCGTGTCTATATGTATGTATATATGCAGCAGAGCAGTATGCGTGTCTATATGTATGTATATATGCAGCAGAGCAGTATGCGTGTCTATATGTATGTATATATGCAGCAGAGCAGTATGCGTGTCTATATGTATGTATATATGCAGCAGAGCAGTATGCGTGTCTATATGTATGTATATATGCAGCAGAGCAGTATGCGTGTCTGTATGTATATATGCAGCAGAGCAGTATGCGTGTCTATATGTATGTATATATGCAGCAGAGCAGTATGCGTGTCTGTATGTATATATGCAGCAGAGCAGTATGCGTGTCTGTATGTATGTATATATGCAGCAGAGCAGTATGCGTGTCTATATGTATGTATATATGCAGCAGAGCAGTATGCGTGTCTATATGTATGTATATATGCAGCAGAGCAGTATGCGTGTCTGTATGTATGTATATATGCAGCAGAGCAGTATGCGTGTCTATATGTATGTATATATGCAGCAGAGCAGTATGCGTGTCTGTATGTATGTATATATGCAGCAGAGCAGTATGCGTGTCTGTATGTATGTATGTATATATGCAGCAGAGCAGTATGCGTGTCTGTATGTATGTATATATGCAGCAGAGCAGTATGCGTGTCTATATGTATGTATATATGCAGCAGAGCAGTATGCGTGTCTGTATGTATGTATGTATATATGCAGCAGAGCAGTATGCGTGTCTGTATGTATGTATATATGCAGCAGAGCAGTATGCGTGTCTATATGTATGTATAAATGCAGCAGAGCAGTATGCGTGTCTATATGTATGTATATATGCAGCAGAGCAGTATGCGTGTCTATATGTATGTATATATGCAGCAGAGCAGTATGCGTGTCTATATGTATGTATATATGCAGCAGAGCAGTATGCGTGTCTATATGTATGTATATATGCAGCAGAGCAGTATGCGTGTCTATATGTATGTATATATGCAGCAGAGCAGTATGCGTGTCTATATGTATGTATATATGCAGCAGAGCAGTATGCGTGTCTATATGTATGTATATATGCAGCAGAGCAGTATGCGTGTCTATATGTATGTATGTATATATGCAGCAGAGCAGTATGCGTGTCTATATGTATGTATATATGCAGCAGAGCAGTATGCATGTCTGTATGTATGTATGTATATATGCAGCAGAGCAGTATGCGTGTCTATATGTATGTATGTATATATGCAGCAGAGCAGTATACGTGTCTATATGTATGTATATATGCAGCAGAGCAGTATGCGTGTCTATATGTATGTATATATGCAGCAGAGCAGTATGCGTGTCTATATGTATGTATATATGCAGCAGAACAGTATGCGTGTCTATATGTATGTATATATGCAGCAGAGCAGTATGCGTGTCTATATGTATGTATATATGCAGCAGAGCAGTATGCATGTCTGTATGTATGTATGTATATATGCAGCAGAGCAGTATGCGTGTCTATATGTATGTATGTATATATGCAGCAGAGCAGTATACGTGTCTATATGTATGTATATATGCAGCAGAGCAGTATGCGTGTCTATATGTATGTATATATGCAGCAGAGCAGTATGCGTGTCTATATGTATGTATATATGCAGCAGAGCAGTATGCATGTCTATATGTATGTATGTATATATGCAGCAGAGCAGTATACGTGTCTATATGTATGTATATATGCAGCAGAGCAGTATGCGTGTCTATATGTATGTATAAATGCAGCAGAGCAGTATGCGTGTCTATATGTATGTATATATGCAGCAGAGCAGTATGCGTGTCTATATGTATGTATATATGCAGCAGAGCAGTATGCGTGTCTATATGTATGTATATATGCAGCAGAGCAGTATGCGTGTCTATATGTATGTATATATGCAGCAGAGCAGTATGCGTGTCTATATGTATGTATATATGCAGCAGAGCAGTATGCGTGTCTATATGTATGTATATATGCAGCAGAGCAGTATGCGTGTCTATATGTATGTATATATGCAGCAGAGCAGTATGCGTGTCTATATGTATGTATGTATATATGCAGCAGAGCAGTATGCGTGTCTATATGTATGTATATATGCAGCAGAGCAGTATGCATGTCTGTATGTATGTATGTATATATGCAGCAGAGCAGTATGCGTGTCTATATGTATGTATGTATATATGCAGCAGAGCAGTATACGTGTCTATATGTATGTATATATGCAGCAGAGCAGTATGCGTGTCTATATGTATGTATATATGCAGCAGAGCAGTATGCGTGTCTATATGTATGTATATATGCAGCAGAGCAGTATGCGTGTCTATATGTATGTATATATGCAGCAGAGCAGTATGCGTGTCTATATGTATGTATATATGCAGCAGAGCAGTATGCGTGTCTATATGTATGTATATATGCAGCAGAGCAGTATGCGTGTCTATATGTATGTATGTATATATGCAGCAGAGCAGTATGCGTGTCTATATGTATGTATATATGCAGCATAGCAGTATGCGTGTCTATATGTATGTATATATGCAGCAGAGCAGTATGCGTGTCTATATGTATGTATATATGCAGCAGAGCAGTATGCGTGTCTATATGTATGTATATATGCAGCAGAGCAGTATGCGTGTCTATATGTATGTATGTATATATGCAGCAGAGCAGTATGCGTGTCTGTATGTATGTATGTATATATGCAGCAGAGCAGTATACGTGTCTATATGTATGTATATATGCAGCAGAGCAGTATGCGTGTCTATATGTATGTATATATGCAGCAGAGCAGTATGCGTGTCTATATGTATGTATATATGCAGCAGAGCAGTATGCGTGTCTATATGTATGTATATATGCAGCAGAGCAGTATGCGTGTCTATATGTATGTATATATGCAGCAGAGCAGTATGCGTGTCTATATGTATGTATATATGCAGCAGAGCAGTATGCGTGTCTATATGTATGTATGTATATATGCAGCAGAGCAGTATGCGTGTCTATATGTATGTATATATGCAGCAGAGCAGTATGCATGTCTGTATGTATGTATGTATATATGCAGCAGAGCAGTATGCGTGTCTATATGTATGTATGTATATATGCAGCAGAGCAGTATACGTGTCTATATGTATGTATATATGCAGCAGAGCAGTATGCGTGTCTATATGTATGTATATATGCAGCAGAGCAGTATGCGTGTCTATATGTATGTATATATGCAGCAGAGCAGTATGCGTGTCTATATGTATGTATATATGCAGCAGAGCAGTATGCGTGTCTATATGTATGTATATATGCAGCAGAGCAGTATGCGTGTCTATATGTATGTATATATGCAGCAGAGCAGTATGCGTGTCTATATGTATGTATATATGCAGCAGAGCAGTATGCGTGTCTATATGTATGTATATATGCAGCAGAGCAGTATGCGTGTCTATATGTATGTATATATGCAGCAGAGCAGTATGCGTGTCTATATGTATGTATGTATATATGCAGCAGAGCAGTATGCGTGTCTATATGTATGTATATATGCAGCAGAGCAGTATGCATGTCTGTATGTATGTATGTATATATGCAGCAGAGCAGTATGCGTGTCTATATGTATGTATGTATATATGCAGCAGAGCAGTATACGTGTCTATATGTATGTATATATGCAGCAGAGCAGTATGCGTGTCTATATGTATGTATATATGCAGCAGAGCAGTATGCGTGTCTATATGTATGTATATATGCAGCAGAGCAGTATGCGTGTCTATATGTATGTATATATGCAGCAGAGCAGTATGCGTGTCTATATGTATGTATATATGCAGCAGAGCAGTATGCGTGTCTATATGTATGTATATATGCAGCAGAGCAGTATGCGTGTCTATATGTATGTATGTATATATGCAGCAGAGCAGTATGCGTGTCTATATGTATGTATATATGCAGCATAGCAGTATGCGTGTCTATATGTATGTATATATGCAGCAGAGCAGTATGCGTGTCTATATGTATGTATATATGCAGCAGAGCAGTATGCGTGTCTATATGTATGTATATATGCAGCAGAGCAGTATGCGTGTCTATATGTATGTATGTATATATGCAGCAGAGCAGTATGCGTGTCTGTATGTATGCATGTATGTATGCAGCAGAGCAGTATGCGTGTATGTATGTATGTATATATGCAGCAGAGCAGTATGCGTGTCTGTATGTATGTATGTATATATGCAGCAGAGCAGTATGCGTGTCTGTATGTATGTATATATGCAGCAGAGCAGTATGCGTGTCTGTATGCATGTATGTATGCAGCAGAGCAGTATGCGTGTCTGTATGTATATATGCAGCAGAGAAGTATGCGTGTATGTATGTATATATGCAGCAGAGCAGTATGCGTGTCTGTATGTATGTATGTATATATGTAGCAGAGTAGTATGCGTGTCTGTATGTATATATATATATATGCAGCAGAGCAATATGCGTGTCTGTCTGTATGTATGCATGTATGTATGCAGCAGAGCAGTATGCGTGTCTGTATGTATGCATGTATGTATGCAGCAGAGCAGTATGCGTGTATGTATGTATGCAGCAGAGCAGTATGCGTGTCTGTCTGTATGTATGTATGCAGCAGAGCAGTATGTGTGTCTGTCTATATGTATGTATGCAGCAGAGCAGTGTGTGTGTGTGTCTGTATGTATGTATGCAGCAGAGCAGTATGTGTGTCTGTCTATATGTATGTATGTAGCAGAGCAGTGTGTGTGTCTGTCTATATGTATGTATGCATGCAGAGCAGTATGTGTGTGTCTGTATGTATGTATGCAGCATAGCAGTGTGTGTCTCTGTATGTATGCATGTATGATGTGTATCTATGTATGTCAGTGTATATGACTGTATAGATTTGTCTGTTTATATGTATTTTTGTGAGTTTGTCTTTAAATATGTATATGTACGTGTATGTATCTGTGTATGTGTGTGTGTCTGCGTGTTTATGGGGCCCACTGGGACTCTTCCGCCCGGGGCCCACAAAAACCTGGAGCCGGCCCTGCCTGCGGTGATGAAGTCCCGCCATCCCGACCTCAGCGCTGTCACTGTCCTCCATGGCCGCCGCTTGTCACATCACCTTCTCTCGCTTCCGACCCGAGACTGACTAGCGGTGACGTCACGGGCCTCTCGCGATTCTTGGCTGTGAAGGCGGCGGTCATTGAACTCAGTGACAGGGGCTGTCAGTGTGCAGGAGATCAGCGCAGGTAATGTACCTCGCTGACAGCAGCACTTGTCATGCCCTGCAGTGACCTGGGCTGACCCATTGATGTTAGCTCAGGTCACTGCACTGCTCTCCCAGCCAATGGGGAACATCCTGCTCTTCATTGACTGGGACAGTGTGGATCGTCATGGCAACCCCTTGGATTACACCAGACCTGGATTTGTTTTTCATTCTAATAAATTGGTTAAAGAGGGAATGTTTTGGGGAGTGTTTTTTCAAATAAAAATGTGTTTGTCGTCTATTTTTTTTTTTATTACTAACTGGGTTGGTGATGTCGGGTATCTGATAGACGCCTGACCTCACCAACCCCAGGGCTTGATGCCAGGTGACATTACACATCTGGTATTAACCCCATATATTACCCCGTTTGCCACCGCACCAGGGCGCGGGATGAGCTGGGGCGAAGCACCAGGATTGGCGCATCTAATGGATGCGCCACTTCTGGGGCGGCTGCGGCCTGCTATTTTTAGGCTGGGGAGAGTCCAATAACCATGGACCTCCCTAGTCTGAGAATATCAGGCCCCAGCTGTCTGCTTTACCTTGGCTGGTGATCCAATTTTGGGGGACCCCTACGTGTTTTTTTTTTAAATTATTTATTTAATTTAAAATAACAGCGTGGGGTGCCCTCAGTTTTGGATTACCAGCCAAGGTGAGGTTGCCAGCTGTGGTCTGCAGGCTGCAGCCGTCTGCTTTACCCTAGCTGGCTACAAAACTAGGGGGAACCCTACGTCATTTTTTTTTTCATTTTTTTGGCTAAATACAAAGCTAAGCACCCCTTAGTGCCACATGAAAGGCACCAAAGCGTGCTCCACTTATTCTCCACTTATTCTCCACTTATTCTCCACCTTTTCTCCACTTATTCTCCACTTATTCTCCACTTATTCTCCACTTTTTCTCCACTTTTTCTCCACTTTTTCTCCACTTTTTCTCCACTTTTTCTCCACTTTTTCTCCACTTTTTCTCCACTTTTTCTCCACTTTTTCTCCACTTTTTCTCCACTTTTTCTCCACTTTTTCTCCACTTTTTCTCCACTTTTTCTCCACTTATTCTCCACTTATTCTCCACTTTTTATCCACTTTTTTCTCCATTTTTTCTCCATTTTTTCTCCATTTTGTCTCCACTTTTTCTCCACTTTTTCTCCACTTTTTCTCCACTTTTTTCTCCACTTTTTTCTCCAATTTTTTCTCCACTTTTTTTCCACTTTTTCTCCACTTTTTCTCCACTTTTTCTCCACTTTTTCTCCACTTTTTCTCCACTTTTTCTCCACTTTTTCTGCGTTCTTTTTCTATGGTCGGTCTACCCATTAGCTCTGCCATGCATACTGTAGCTCTACACCTACTGCACATGTTACTTTATGATTGACATCTCTTTCGTACCAGAGCTGTCTAAGCCTACTCTGACGCCATATTTGTCATTACTATATTGTCCTTGTACTGTATTATGACATTTGTATCATGTGTTTCATTTCTTGCTGTGTTGCAATTTTTTTGCTGCATCCCAATTGTACCTCTACATTGTTCGAGTTTATGTTATTGTTCTCTCACTCTTATGTGATACTGATTATTGTCATTTTTCATGATTACATGCAGATAAGTCCAATCTGACGAAGGCTCAGGCCGAAACGTCATTTGTAACTTGTTTTGGACAAAAAACATATATGCTTATGAAAAATTTTTTTTTCTTAATACGGACCAATAAAGAGTGATTTTGCATTACTATCCGTTGTGACTTACTGACTAAAGCCCCCTACACACGCTTCAATATATCTCACAATCCGTCGTTGGGGTCAAGTTGTAAGTGACGCACATCCGGCATCGTTTGTGAGGTATCTGCGTGTGACATCTAAGTGCGATCAGGATTGAACGCAAAACCGTTGATCGCAAACACATCGTATCATTCTCTAGAATTGAGCGTTTTGTTGCACGAACCTAGTCAATTGTAACGTGTGACATCCCTCATACGATTTTGCTGTCTGATGCTATGTGCGCAGGTGTGCGCTCTGCACCGCAGCTTAAAAAAGGTCCGCTTCAGAGCACAGCTGAAAAGCTGCATTCTGAAGCGCCTCACAATGTCTGTCATTCACTAATCTCTGTCAGTCGGTCACTATCTCTGTCCCTCACTCTCTGTCCATGTCAGTCTATCCCCCTCTCTCATATACTCACCGATCCCCGATCTCCGGCGCTGCACGGCATTCACACTGCTCCGGCGGCTTTTACTGTTTTGAAAAAGCCGGCCGCCTATTAAACAATCTCGTATTCCCTGCTTTCCCCGCCCACCGGCACCTATGATTGGTTACAGTGAGACACGCCCCCACTCTGAGTGACAGGTGTCACACTGCACCCAATCACAGCAGCTGGTGGGCGTGTCTATACTGTGTAGTGAAATAAATAATTAAATAATTAAAAAAAACGGCGTGCGGTCCCCCCAATTTTAATACCAGCCAGATAAAGCCATACGGCTGAAGGCTGGTATTCTCAGGATGGGGAGCTCCACGTTATGGGGAGCCCCCCAGCCTAACAATATCAGCCAACAGCCGCCCAGAATTGCCGCATACATTATATGCGACAGTTCTGGGACAGTACCCGGCTCTTCCCGATTTGCCCTGGTGCGTTGGCAAATCGGGGTAATAAGGAGTTATTGGCAGCCCATAGCTGCCAATAAGTCCTAGATTAATCATGTCAGGCGTCTATGAGACACCCTCCATGATTAATCTGTAAATTACAGTAAATAAACACACACACCCGAAAAAATCCTTTATTAGAAATAAAAAACACAAACATATACCCTGGTTCACCACTTTAATCAGCCCCAAAAAGCCCTCCATGTCCGGCGTAATCCAGGATGATCCAGCGTCGCATCCAGCGCTGCTGCATGGAGGTGACCGGAGCTGCAGCAGACACAGCCGCTCCGGTCACCTCCACGCAGGTAATGAAGACAGCCGCGCGATCAGCTGCTGTCACTGAGGTTACCCGCTGTCACTGGATCCAGCGGTGGCCGCGGGTAACCTCAGTGACAGCAGCTGATCGCGCGGCTGTCTTCATTACCTGCGTGGAGGTGACCGGAGCGGCTGTGTCTGCTGCAGCTCCGGTCACCTCCATGCAGCAGCGCTGGATGCGACGCTGGATCATCCTGGATTACGCCGGACATGGAGGGCTTTTTGGGGCTGATTAAAGTGGTGAACCAGGGTATATGTTTGTGTTTTTTATTTCTAATAAAGGATTTTTTTGGGTGTGTGTGTTTATTTACTGTAATTTACAGATTAATCATGGAGGGTGTCTCATAGACGCCTGACATGATTAATCTAGGACTTATTGTCAGCTATGGGCTGCCAATAACTCCTTATTACCCCGATTTGCCAACGCACCAGGGCAAATCGGGAAGAGCCGGGTACTGTCCCAGAACTGTCGCATATAATGTATGCGGCAATTCTGGGCGGCTGTTGGCTGATATTGTTAGGCTGGGGGGCTCCCCATAACGTGGAGCTCCCCATCCTGAGAATACCAGCCTTCAGCCGTATGGCTTTATCTGGCTGGTATTAAAATTGGGGGGACCGCACGCCGTTTTTTTTAATTATTTAATTATTTATTTCACTACACAGTATAGACACGCCCACCAGCTGCTGTGATTGGGTGCAGTGTGACACCTGTCACTCAGAGTGGGGGCGTGTCTCACTGTAACCAATCATAGGTGCCGGTGGGCGGGGAAAGCAGGGAATACGAGATTGTTTAATGGGCGGCCGGCTTTTTCAAAACAGTAAAAGCCGCCGGAGCAGTGTGAATGCCGTGCAGCGCCGGGGATCGGGGATTGGTGAGTATATGAGAGAGGGGGGGACACTTCAGTAACTTAGGAGATTAGCGGTCACCGGTGAGTCCTTCACTGGTGACCGCTAATCAGGACGCGGCACAGGCAGAGCCGCAGCATGACCATGAAGTCGGGTGAAGTTCACCCGAGTTCATTCTGATTGTGCAGCTCTGTCTGTGTCTGCTGTTAGCGGCCATGTAGCAGAGCTGACATAGTAAAAGCGCATCCCTACACATTACACACGCTTGGCAAGTCAATAAATAAAAAAAAAAAAAAAAGGTGCCCAATGCATACGTCACAGAACACATGATCTAAAGGATCGCACACTAAATTGACCAATTTAACATAGACTACTAACGCTCGTGTGACAGCAAATGAACGACCAACGTGCAATCTCATAAGATCCCGTATACAACCTGGGCGTGTCACATCGCAAATGCGATTGTACAACTAATTGCAACGTGTAAAGTGGGCTTTAGTCTGGGAGATTTAGAGTGCCGAGGTTACTCACTAATTTTATCTATTATTACCTCTGAGCACCTATATACCAGTGAGCAGAGCTTCCTCTACAGTAGTTCTCCTGATTAGGCATGCCCTTACCTCATGAGCAGGGCATTGCAGCTTTGGTAGCAGCCATTACGACATGGACTCTGCTGCTGTGGACCCGAGAAGAGTGAGTGCAGATTCATTGCACCCACACTCCTCACATGAAGGGTCCGCACTCCTAGAAAATGGGGGATACGTTCCCTGAGTGTCTCCCCCCCATATTCTAGACGGTCCAGAGTCGTCGTGGGACCCCTTTATTTTTTTTCTTACAATAAATTGGTGAAAGAGGAAATGTTTTGGGGACTGTTTTTTCAAATAAATTTCTTTTGTCGATTTTTTTTTTTGTTAGTACTGACAGTTTATGATGTTGGGTATCTAATAGACGCCATGACATCACAAACTGCTGGGCTTGATCTCAGGTTACTTTACAGCTAGTATCAACCCGATTTATTACCCCGTTTGCCACTGCACCAGGGCACGGGATGAGCTGGGGTGAAGCGCCAGGATTGGCGCATCTAGTGGATGCGCCACGTCTGGGGTGCCTGCGGCCTGCTATTTTTAGGCTGTGAAGGCCCAATAACTATGGACCTTCCCACCCTGAGAATACCAGACCACAGCTGTCCGCTTTACCTTGGCTGGTGATCCAATTTGGGGGGGACCCTACTTTTATTGTGTAATTATTAATATTTATAAAATAATTATAAAAAAGAGCCTGAGGGAACCTCCACATTGGATCCCCAACCACGGTAAAGCTGCCAGCTGTGGTTTTCAGGCTACAGCCGTCTGCTTTACCCTAGCTGGCTATCAAAAATGGGGGGACCCAATGTCATTTTTTTTTTAACTATTTTTTAAATAGAAAAAATTAATGGGCTTCCCTGTATTTTGATTGCCAACCAAGGTAACGGCAGGCAGACTGGGGTGGCAACCCATAGCTGTCTGCTTTATCTGCGCTGAGAATCAAAAATACCGCGGAGTGCTACGTCATTTTTTTAAAGATTTATTTTTACAGCACTGTGATGTCCAGCAATCAAAATACAGGGAAGCCCATTTTGTTTTTAGTTATTTAAATAAATAATTAAAAAAAATATATATGGGCTCCCGCTGCATTTTTTGTATTGCTAGCTAAGGGTAATCCAAGCAGCTACTGGCTGCTAACCCCCACTGCTTGGTGTTACCTTCACTGGCAATGGAAAATCCAGGGAAGCATTTTTTATTTTTTTTGCCAAAAAACTACAAAAAAAAGGACGTGAGCTTCTCCATATTTTTGTATGCTAGCCAGGTATAGCAGGCAGGTGATGGAAGAGTTGGATACAGCGCCAGAAGATGGCGCTTCTATGAAAATGCCATTTTCTGAGGCGGCTGCAGACTGCAATTCGCAGCAGTGGGGCCCAGAAATCTCAGGCCAACCTGTGCTGCGGATTCCAATCCCCAGCTGCCTAGTTGTACCTGGCTGGACACAAAAATGGGGCGAAGCCTACGTCATTTGTTTTCTAATTATTTCATGAAATTCATGAAATAATAAAAAAAGGGCTTCCCTTTATTTTTGGTTCCCAGCCGGGTACAAATAGGCAACTGGGGGTTGGGGGCAGCCGTACCTGCCTGCTGTACCTGGCTAGCATACAAAAATATGGCGAAGCCCACATAATTTTTTCAGGGGGCAAAAAACTTCTGCATACAGTCCTGGATGGAGTATGCTGAGCCTTGTAGTTCTGCAGCTGCTGTCTGTCTGTATGGAGAAGAGCAGACATCAGCTGCAGAACTACAAGGCTCACCATACTCCATCCAGGACTGTATGCAGAATTTTTTTTCCCACCAAAAAAATGACGTGGGCTTCGCCATATTTTTGTATGCTAGCCAGGTACAGCAGGCAGCCACGGGCTGCCTCCAACCCCCAGTTGCCTATTTGTACCCGGCTGGGAACCAAAAATATAGGGAAGCCCGTTTTTTTTAATTATTTCACTTATTTCATGAAATAATTAAAAAACAAATGACGTGGGCTTCGCCCCATTTTTGTGTCCAGCCGGGTACAACTAGGCAGCTGGGGATTGGAATCCGCAGCACAGGTTAGCCCGAGGTTTCTGGGCGCCTCTGCTGCGAATTTCAGTCCGCAGCCGTCCCAGAAAATGGCGCTCTCATAGAAGCGCCATCATCTGGCGCTGTATCCAACTCTTCCAACAGCCCTGGAGCCGGGTGGCTTGTTGGGTAATCATGAGTTAATACTGGCTTTGTTTTACTAGCCAGTATTAAGCCAGAGATTCTTAATGTCAGGCACGTTTGACCCGGCCATTAAGAATCTCCAATAAAGGGTTAAAAAAAAAACACCACACAGAGAAAAAATACTTTAATAGAAATAAATACACAGACACATTAGAGACTCCATCTTTATTACCCCCTGTCAGCCCTCCACGATCCTGCTCTTCTGTCTTCTTTCTTTCTAGTGTAGTAGTAGTGACGATTGTAGTGAGGATGAGTTTACCCAGCTCATCACTTGGGGCTGGGGAACCTCATCCTCACTACAATCATCACTACAATCGGGAAGCAGCGTGCAGCGTGCAGATCAGTGCTGGCTGTCAGCGGTAACAGCGGTAAAGGCCCCGTCACACTAAGCAACTTACCAGCGATCCCAACAACGATAGGGATCGCTGGTAAGTTGCTAGGAGGTTGCTGGTGAGATGTCACACTAGCGACGCTCCAGCGATCCCACCAGCAACCTGACCTGGCAGGGATCGCTGGAGCGTGGCTACACGAGTTGCTGGTGAGCTCACCAGCAACCAGTGACCAGCCCCCAGCGCCGCGTGGAAGATGCTGCGCTTGGTAACTAAGGTAAATATCGGGTAACCAACCCGATATTTACCTTGGTTACCACCGCACGGAGCTACACGTGCAGAGAGCAGGGAGCAGCGCACACTGAGCGCTGGCTCCCTGCTCTCCTAGTTACAGCACACATGGGGTTAATTACCCGATGTGTGCTGCAGCTACATGTGCACAGAGCAGGGAGCAGCGCACAATGCTTAGCGCTGGCTCCCTGCTCTCCTAGCTACAGCACACATCGGGTTAATTAACCCGATGTGTCCTGCAGCTACATGTGCACAGAGCAGGAGCCGGCACTGACAGTGAGAGCGGCGGAGGCTGGTAACTAAGGTAAATATCGGGTAACCAAGGACAGGGCTTCTTGGTTACCCGATGTTTACTGTGGTTACCAGCCTCCGCAGAAGCCGGCTCCAACGCTGACAGACGCGTTACCATAGCAACGGTGCTCTCGGAGCCGCGGTTAGCGGTGACGTCACCGCTAACTGCGTTGCTATGGCAACCTCCGTTAATGACCGGCTGTGTCAGCCGGTCCCTAACGGAACGGGGAGTCGACCGTGTGCTAGAGCATGTCGCCGGTACACGGCGATACACATATGTGCACCGTGTACCGGAGAGATGCACTCGCAGGTCCTACATGACTCGTCATAGTCATGTGACCAGTCTGTAGCCAATGAGATAATAGCCACGTGACTGGTCACATGGCTATTTTGACGTCACAATAGGTCCTGCATCACTGCTGCAGTGCCAGTCACCGGGAGGATTCAGCGATCATCGGATGGAATAGCGGCAGGAGACAGAGTGCAGAAGGGATCGCGGGGACCGGTAAGTGTTATGGCAATGTTTACTAACTGTTTGTGTACATTTATAATGCATTTTTATGTGTTTGTGATTGCCTCCCATTATAGCCTATTGGTTCGAGTTCGGTTCGTCGAACGTTCGACGAGCCGAACTCGAACGGGACCCTCCGTTCGGCGAACCGCCTCGAGCCGAACCGCGACCGGTTCGCTCATCTCTAATGGTGACAATCCCCGTGGGATAGCCTCGGCGGTCCCCATGTATGCAAACCACCCCCACGGTACGTCCTGTGGCCTTTACTTTAGCCCTTAGGGTTGATCGCACAAGGGTCACTAAGCTTCCGGAATCCAACAAGCCTGTAACCGGACATCCATTCACCTGTATTTGGCACAAGTGGGGCTCAGTCTCTGGGGAGACCAGGTCAGCGGTACACACCACCTGAGCATACATTGAACCCCGCCGGGTAACCCCACAATCCATGGGCTCCGTGGTGAGTGGACACTGGGCTTCCATATGTCCCACCCGCTGGCACCGCCAACATCTAATAGGGAAGGAAACCCCCTTGACGAGTGGTCGTTTAGGGTACAGAACCTTCCGGACCTCCGGGACGGCGGGCGCGGCCTCAGACGGGACGGTAGCGGACTCCTGCACCGGTGTCGGCGGTGGGTCCTTGGCCCTAGGCTTGGAGGGGCCGGACCGACGGGCGGTACGCAAAGTCTCAGTGTCCCGTATCAAGTCCTGCGTAGCCACATGCCGCTCTACCAGGGACACTAATTGGTCCAGGGTACTCGGGTCGCCCTGTCCTACCCACCGTTGAATGGTGACGGGTAAAGTGCGCACAAAACGATCCACTACTACCCTTTCCACCATTTGCGCCGGGCTCAGAGTGTCAGGCTGCAACCACTTTTTTACGAGATGCAACAAGTCATAGGCCTGGGAGCGTACGGGTTTGGCTTCCTCATAGAACCACTGATTTACCCGCTGAGCCCGTACATAGGTATTCACCCCCAACCGAGCCAGTATTTCGGCTTTCAAAGTCGCATATTCTATGGCGTCCTCGGTACAGAGGTCTAGGTACGCTTTTTGGGGCTCCCCCGTCAGATAGGGCGACAATACCTCAGCCCACTGGGGGGTCGGCAGCTTTTCCCGCTCGGCCACCCGCTCAAACACCGCCAGGAACGCTTCCACATCATCCCCCGGGGTCATCTTTTGCAACGCTTGTCTCACCGCTTTCCGGACGCTGCCGTCGTCACCCGGTCCCGGGGTTGTTGCTGCCGGTCCGGCACGGATCGACTTGGCCAGGAGAACCATCTGTTCTTGGTGCCTTTGTTTGCCGGAGCAGGTGTGCATTGATCTGCTGCTTTAGTATTTCCTCCATGGTGTCGCCGGGTTTGGGCTGTAGTATAGCAGCTCGAATCCAGGACATGTGCTACCGGGTCACCAGGAATGGAAGCTACACCTCACCGGGCTGGCATGCCCGCCGATTCTCCACCATATGTGAGGTAGCGTGGTCGGCTGCGCGGCAGAAGGCACCATAGGGCACAGCACACGGTTTAATATCCAAACAAAAGTCCACAACAGTACACATGTGCCTCACCGGCAGAGAACTCAGGGAGTTGTGTTCACTCCCTCACACACTAGGCACCCCCGCCCTTGTTCCTGTTTCCTTTTAACCCTTCTTTCAGCCTGTAGGGAAACAGCATTAACCCTGGAGTGGAGTTGCTTTCTATCCTGGAGTGAGCACAACCGGGGCGAGACATACCGGCCGTCATAGATAACCCCGGTCACAGTCTCACACTGGATAGGGGCGGAGCAGAGGGCAACCTGTATAGGGGCGCAGCAGAGGGCAACCTGTATAGGGGCGCAGCAGAGGGCAACCTGTATAGGGGCGGAGCAGAGGGCAACCTGTATAGGGGCGGAGCAGAGGGCAACCTGTATAGGGGCGGAGGAGAGGGCAACCTGTATAGGGGCGGAGGAGAGGACAACCTGTATAGGGGCGGAGCAGAGGGCAACCTGTATAGGGGCGGAGGAGAGGGCAACCTGTATAGGGGCGGAGCAGAGGGCAACCTGTATAGGGGCGGAGGAGAGGGCAACCTGTATAAGGGCGGAGGAGAGGGCAACCTGTATAAGGGCGGAGGAGAGGGCAACCTGTATAGGGGCGGAGGAGAGGGCAACCTGTATAGGGGCGGAGGAAAGGGCAACCTGTATAGGGGCGGAGCAGAGGGCAACCTGTATAGGTTCGGAGGAGAGGACAACCTGTATAGGGGCGGAGGAGAGGGCAACCTGTATAGGGGCGGAGGAGAGGGCAACCTGTATAGGGGCGGAGGAGTGGGAAACCTGTATATGGGCGGAGGAGAGGGCAACCTGTATAGGGGCGGAGGACAGTGCAACCTGTATAGGGGCGGAGGACAGGGCAACCTGTATAGGGGCGGAGGACAGGGCAACCTGTATAGGGGCGGAGCAGAGGGCAACCTGTATAGGGGCGGAGGACAGGGCAACCTGTATAGGGGCGGAGGACAGGGCAACCTGTATAGGGGCGGAGGAGAGGGCAACCTGTATAGGGGCGGAGGAGAGGGCAACCTGTATAGGGGCGGAGCAGAGGGCAACCTGTATAGGGGCGGAGCAGAGGGCAACCTGTATAGGGGCGGAGCAGAGGGCAACCTGTATAGGGGCGGAGCAGAGGGCAACCTGTATAGGGGCGGAGCAGAGGGCAACCTGTATAGGGGCGGAGGACAGGGCAACCTGTATAGGGGCGGAGGAGAGGGCAACCTGTATAGGGGCGGAGGAGAGGGCAACCTGTATAGGGGCGGAGGAGAGGGCAACCTGTATAGGGGCGGAGGAGAGGGCAACCTGTATAAGGGCGGAGCAGCGGGCAACCTGTATAGGGGCGGAGCAGCGGGCAACCTGTATAGGGGCGGAGCAGAGGGCAACCTGTATAGGGGCGGAGCAGAGGGCAACCTGTATAGGGGCGGAGGAGAGGGCAACCTGTATAGGGGCGGAGGAGAGGGCAACCTGTATAGGGGCGGAGGAGAGGGCAACCTGTATAGGGGCGGAGGAGAGGGCAACCTGTATAGGGGCGGAGGAGAGGGCAACCTGTATAGGGGCGGAGGAGAGGGCAACCTGTATAGGGGCGGAGGAGAGGGCAAACTGTATAGGGGCGGAGCAGCGGGCAACCTGCATAGGGGCGGAGCAGGGGGCAACCTGCATAGGGGCGGAGCAGAGGGCAACCTGCATAGGGGCGGAGCAGAGGGAAACCTGCATAGGGGCGGAGCAGAGGGCAACCTGCATAGGGGCGGAGCAGAGGGCAACCTGCATAGGGGCGGAGCAGAGGGCAACCTGCATAGGGGCGGAACAGAGGGCAACCTGCATAGGGGCGGAGCAGAGGGCAACCTGCATTGGGGCGGAGCAGAGGGCAACCTGCATAGGGGCGGAGCAGAGGGCAACCTGCATAGGGGCGGAGCAGAGGGCAACCTGCATAGGGGCGGAGCAGAGGGCAGGCTGCATAGGGGCGGAGCAGAGGGCAACCTGCATAGGGGCGGAGCAGAGGGCAACCTGCATAGGCGCGGAGCAGAGGGCAACCTGCATAGGGGCGGAGCAGAGGGCAACCTGCATAGGGGCGGAGCAGAGGGCAACCTGCATAGGGCAACCTGCATAGGGGCGGAGCAGAGGGCAACCTGAATAGGGGCGGAGCAGAGGGCAACCTGCATAGGGGCGGAGCAGAGGGCAACCTGCATAGGGGCGGAGGAGAGGACAACCTGCATAGGGGCGGAGGAGAGGACAACCTGCATAGGGGCGGAGAAGAGGACAACCTGCATAGGGGCGGAGGAGAGGACAACCTACATAGGGGCGGAGGAGAGGACAACCTGCATAGGGGCGGAGGAGAGGACAACCTGCATAGGGGCGGAGGAGAGGACAACCTGCATAGGGGCGGAGGAGAGGACAACCTGTATAGGGGCGGAGGAGAGGACAACCTGCATAGGGGCGGAGCAGAGGACAACCTGCATAGGGGCGGAGGAGAGGACAACCTGCATAGGGGCGGAGGAGAGGACAACCTGTATAGGGGCGGAGGAGAGGACAACCTGCATAGGGGCGGAGGAGAGGACAACCTGTATAGGGGCGGAGGAGAGGACAACCTGTATAGGGGCGGAGGAGAGGACAACCTGTATAGGGGCGGAGGAGAGGACAACCTGTATAGGGGCGGAGGAGAGGACAACCTGTTTTAGGCCACGCCCCTAACCACACCCATTTCACAGTCACGCCCATATCCACTCCCCATCCACACCCATTCAGCATGAACACGCAGGCAGCCGGCGGGCCTCCAGCATGGACACGTAGGCAGCCGGCGGGCCTCCAGCATGGACACGCAGGCAGCCGGCGGGCCTCCAGCATGGACACGCAGGCAGCCGGCGGGCCTCCAGCATGGACACGCAGGCAGCCGGCGGGCCTCCAGCATGGACACGCAGGCAGCCGGCGGGCCTCCAGCATGGACACGCAGGCAGCCGGCGGGCCTCCAGCATGGACACGCAGGCAGCCGGCGGGCCTCCAGCATGGACACGCAGGCAGCCGGCGGGCCTCCAGCATGGACACGCAGGCAGCCGGCGGGCCTCCAGCATGGACACCAGGCAGCCGGCGGGCCTCCAGCATGGACACGCAGGCAGCCTGCGGGCCTCCAGCATGGACACGCAGGCAGCCGGCGGGCCTCCAGCATGGACACGCAGGCAGCCGGCGGGCCTCCAGCATGGACACGCAGGCAGCCGGCGGGCCTCCAGCATGGACACGCAGGCAGCCGGCGGGCCTCCAGCATGGACACGCATGTAAGCCGTGCACCGGGGTGGGCTCTTTAGGATACAGCGAAGTCACAAATGGGAAATAAACGGCCCCAAAACTAGATTAACTAACAAAAGTGCTTTACTACAATTTGGATATGAACACAATCTAACAGGGGAAGACACTCAGGGAAAAATTCACAAACACTCAGCGAATAAGCTGAGACCCTTGTGCTATATACAGCGTGGCGCCTTTTAACATGAGTCAACTACAATATATACACTATATGTTACCTACAGGCATGACTGGATATTCCAACCACCAACTACCTTTTAATATTCTTAAACATGAAACAAAAAAATGGATGGGTGTGAAACACAAGCCGCCCGCAGTATAGCACAACAGTTTACAAACTTAAAATAAATTTACTCTAACCCCAAATTGACTATTCCCCTGCCCCAATATAAATATAGTGCCCATTAATGGAGGATCCTTCCCAAGATTCACCTTGAATAACCAAACAACTTACTATATACAATGACTGCTTAGCAAAGAGCATAAAGACAAATAAAAAACCCCAGATATATTGTTCAATACAAGTTCCCTCCTGAATGAGCTCAACTCTGGCCTAAAATAGGTCTTAGCAACATCCAGGTATGAGGTCATTGTGGTCCACAGAGAAGCCTCAATGGCAAATAATTAGATGTAGTTGTAGAAACAATGGTCCCAAACGGTGATTGTGCAGTAAGTGTGGCCTGAAGGGGTTACAATGACTACCTAAACTAACTACAGGCCCTACTGGAGTCTCAAATATTTTGGCGCCAAACTGATGTGAGGTGCGTGCACGGTTACCCACTGCGATGGCGCAGTGGGCCTTACTTATCTTATCGACCCGGGTCTGCTCTGGACAATATGTCTGAAGTACGCAGTAAGATGAGAGGCCTCTCCAACAGCTGAGCAGTACTGCTGGTCACTGTGGCTTGTCTCCTTGGCAACGTCCTATCAACTTCACAAAAGCGCAAAAGCGTTCTTTCAGCAATCTTCTCCCATCTGGTAAGGATACGGATACAGTGTCACAGCTCTGATCAAGATGATAGATTTCTAGTCGCAAATATTATCTCTTCCCTCTTCCGCACGTCCTCTGTCTCTGTACTCATTCACTGCCAACTGCCAACCGCTTCCAAGATGGCTGCTGCTCTACTTCCTGTGATGTCATTTTTTTTATCAGCCTGTAGCTCCGTCCCCATCTGAGCTACCTATTGCAGTCTTTCATCTGTGCTGAGAAACAGCGTCCTCTTATGGTTGAATAATGACATTTTTGTCCCTTCTAAAGTATTATCACATCATTACTGACAGCTGCAGGGTTTAAAGTTACATACAATAAATACTGTTCACATTTATGAGACACAAATATATACGTCTAAACTATGCTTGTGAGGTGATACAGGGTCTTGCCATGCACATCTTTAACGAGGTACATATTTCTGTCCATGAACAATGGGAGCTGTTTCACCATCTCACATGCCACCCCACTAGAGGTTGACGTCCTCGGCAACCCTTCCCATACAAATTCATCTTGCGCATAGCGCTGTGGAGGTACACCAGCATTGGACCTAGTTGTCCTACGCAGGGTCGTAGGATTGGGGAGTTCAAGTACATTTATTGGGGGAGGGGATGCCGGTTGTGCAACTCCCTCCCTGGGTGGCAAGCTTATCACAGATGGAACCTCAGTTGTTCCCGGGACAGGGACAACCCACCATTCCTCAACTAAAGGGGTTTCCACAGTACTCAAAGTAGGCATAGGCACCTCCTCTGTTGCCTTGGGCTCTTCAAAGGTGCAGCGTCTCAACATGTTACGATGAAGGTTCCGTGAGGGTCCCTCATTCCCCACTGGCTCCACCTCAGACTGGGATAGCAGGATCTACCCTTCTTTTCACCACATATGGGATTGCCTCCCACCGTCCATCCAACTTCCCAGTTGGCTTTTTGGCCTTGACCATCACCCGGTCACCCGGAGCATACTCATCTTTTTGCACGGGTCTTGGATTTGGGTGTACCACTTGTTTGAGGCGCTCCCCCACAACTTTGTGCACTGCTCTCAGCCGACGCCGGTGCTCTTGCGCCCATGCAGTGGTATTTCTCGGAGGTGGCTGCATTGGATCAGGCATGTGGAGATCCTCGATTTCCCGTCCGGCTCTCCCGAACATGAGCATATGTGGTGAGTAACCGGTGGTACTGTGTACCCTGTTGTTATAGGCCCACATCAGTTCGGGTAAGTATTCTGGCCACCGAGCCTTTTGACTGTGCTCCAGAGTCCGCAGCATCTGGAGCAAGGTGCGATTGAATCGCTCACATGCCCCGTTCCCTTGCGGGTGATATGGGGTCGTGCGGGAACGCCCTATGCCATAAAGCTGGTACAGCTCAGTCATCAGGGTGCCCTGGAAGCATGCCCCCTGATCTGAATGAATCCTCTTTGGACACCCAAACACCTGTATAAAGTGTTTACAGACTGCCTCAGCTGCTGACTCTGCTGTCTGGTCAATGGTGGGTACGGCCACTGCATATTTTGTAAAATGATCTGTCATGACCAGGCAGTAGGAGTCTCCTGAGGCAGAATACCCAATCTGTACATAGTCAATCATCAAGATTTCTAGGGGTGCAGACGTGAAGATGGCCTGGACAGGGGCCCGTTGTTCGGGGCTCTTACTCAATCCGCAAGCTCGACACTTCAGACATGCCTCAGTTACCATATCTGTCAAGTCAGGGCAATATACTAGCCGTTGGAGCCACTTGTAGGTTTTATCGCTCCCAAAATGGGCGCCCCTCTCATGGGCTTCCCGGGCAGCCTCTGATCCCAAAGACATAGGTATAACAATCTGTTGTCGGTACTGCAACTCAGACTTTAAGTATACAGTCCGGCACAGGACTCCCTGGATAACATTTAGTTTATCCCACTGCCTCAGCAACTTCTGTCCTTCTGTGGTCAGGCAGGCCCTCTCTTCCGGCCGTGGCCAGACTTTGGTCCGGACCCACTCTTTCACTCGCCGTAGGTCCGGACAGCCATCCTGGACTCTCCCCCAATCATCCAAAGTCTTCCCTAACACCATTGGCATCCCAGAAGCCACCCCACTTGAATGTGCCAAGTTCTGGAATAGAGGTAATCGACCGAGATTCGGTGTTTCAGTGTCCTCTAGCTCCTCATCAACATTCTGGGTGGGCAATCCTACAGGAACTCGGGAGAGTGCATCAGCATTGCTGTTCTCCCTTCCTGACCGAAACTGGATGTGGTATTGGTACTTGGAAAGACGAGCCATCCACCTCTGTTCAAGAGCTCCTAGTTTGGCATTCCCTAAGTGTGCTAATGGGTTATCAGTCATTACAGTCACTTCGGCACCCGTCAGATACTCAGCGAAATTTTCCGTCATGGCCCATACCAGTGCCAAAAGTTCCAACTTAAAAGAACTATAGTTGTCGGGGTTGCGCTCTGACTCCCTCAGAGACCTACTGCCATAAGCAATTACTCTCTCACGTCCATCTTGCATTTGAGATAGTACTGCCCCCAGACCATGTAAACTCCCGTCAGTATATAACAAGAATGGGGCATCAAACCGCGCATAGGCCAGAATTGTGGCACTCGTTAAAGCCTTTTTCAGTGCCTCAAAGGCTTCTTGCTGACGTGGTCCCCACTCGATGGGCCGAGTCTTGGGTCCCCCAGCCGTGCCCCTCAGCAACTCGTTTATCGGGCCGGCCAGATGAGCAAACTTGGGTATAAACCTTCGATAATACCCGGCCAGACCCAGAAAGGCCCGCACTTACCGTAGGATATTCGGTCGCGGCCACTTCTGGACGGCCTCCACCTTACTGGCGGCCGGCTGTACCCCCTCCGTGGTGACCACATGTCCTAAGTACTCTATCCGATGTTGAAACAGTTGACACTTCCTGGGCTTGATCTTGAGACCATGGTCTCGCAACCGCCCCAAGACCTGCCGCAACTTCTGGAGGTGATCCTTGAATGAAGTTCCAAACATTATCACGTCATCCAGGTATATCAATACCGACTCAAAGTTGAGATCACCCAGACAGTGCTCCATCAACCGCTGAAAGGTCCCCGGGGCATTGGACAGGCCGAATGGCATGCGATTAAACTCGTAGAGTCTGGGCATTCAGTTTCCGGTAGTCCACACAGAATCGGAGAGATCCGTCTTTCTTCCTCACCAAGACCACTGGCGCTGCCCATGGACTTTGGCTCTCTTGGATCACCCGATTTTCCAACATGCTGGCCACCATATCTTTCACCTCCTGATACATCTTGGGTGGGATTTGCCGATAGCGTTCCCGGATTGGGGCAGCATCACCGGTAGGAATTTCGTGCTCAATGGCGGAAGTACACCCGAAGTCTTCATCATTTCTTGAGAACGCTTCCTGGTATTCCCAAAGAGTGTCTTCGAGAAGCTTTTGTTGCCCCGGAGTGAGGGTTCGGCGGTCCACTCCCATCAGAGAAATGATCACTTGGCCATTCCATTCAGCTGTCGGGGTCGCTCTTTGTTGGACACCTACGGCATAAGTTCAAGCTGACCTCCTATCTGGCTGTAGCGTGAAATCCCTCCGCCGAAGAATTTCCCCATCAAGCACATAGACTTCGGCCAGGAGAGTATTTCCAGGAATGGTTAACTCACTGTCTAGAACATTAATGCATCGTACAGGTGCGCACCCATTCTTTACGGTGACAAGAGCCCGGGCTACCAGCGGTCGGGTTGATGCTTCCCGGAAGAGGACAACCTGCATAGGGGCGGAGGAGAGGACAACCTGCATAGGGGCGGAGGAGAGGGCAACCTGCATAGGGGCGGAGCAGAGGGCAACCTGCATAGGGGCGGAGCAGAGGGCAACCTGCATAGGGGCGGAGCAGAGGGCAACCTGCATAGGGGCGGAGCAGCGGGCAACCTGCATAGGGGCGGAGCAGCGGGCAACCTGCATAGGGGCGGAGCAGCGGGCAACCTGCATAGGGGCAGAGCAGGGGGCAACCAACATAGGGGCGGAGCAGAGGGCAACCTGCATAGGGGCGGAGCAGAGGGCAACCTGCATAGGGGCGGAGCAGAGGGCAACCTGCATAGGGGCGGAGCAGAGGGCAACCTGCATAGGGGCGGAGCAGAGGGCAACCTGCATAGGGGCGGAGCAGAGGGCAACCTGCATAGGGGCGGAGCAGCGGGCAACCTGCATAGGGGCGGAGCAGCGGGCAACCTGCATAGGGGCAGAGCAGGGGGCAACCAACATAGGGGCGGAGCAGGGGGCAACCTGCATAGGGGCGGAGCAGGGGGCAACCTGCATAGGGGCGGAGCAGAGGGCAACCTGCATAGGGGCGGAGCAGAGGGCAACCTGCATAGGGGCGGAGCAGAGGGCAACCTGCATAGGGGCGGAGCAGAGGGCAACCTGCATAGGGGCGGAGCAGAGGGCAACCTGCATAGGGGCAGAGCAGAGGGCAACCTGCATAGGGGCGGAGCAGAGGGCAACCTGCATAGGGGCGGAGCAGAGGGCAACCTGCATAGGGGCGGAGCAGAGGGCAACCTGCATAGGGGCGGAGCAGAGGGCAACCTGCATAGGGGCGGAGCAGAGGGCAACCTGCATAGGGGCGGAGCAGCGGGCAACCTGCATAGGGGCGGAGCAGAGGGCAACCTGCATAGGGGCGGAGCAGAGGGCAACCTGCATAGGGGCGGAGCAGAGGGCAACCTGCATAGAGGCGGAGCAGAGGGCAACCTGCATAAAGGCGGAGCAGAGGGCAACCTGCATAGGGGCGGAGCAGAGGGCAACCTGCATAGGGGCGGAGCAGAGGGCAACCTGCATAGGGGCGGAGCAGAGGGCAACCTGCATAGGGGCGGAGCAGAGGGCAACCTGCATAGGGGCGGAGCAGAGGGCAACCTGCATAGGGGCGGAGCAGAGGGCAACCTGCATAGGGGAGGAGCAGAGGGCAACCTGCATAGGGGCGGAGCAGAGGGCAACCTGCATAGGGGCGGAGGAGAGGGCAACCTGTTTAGGGGCGGAGCAGAGGGCAACCTGCATAGGGGCGGAGGAGAGGACAACCTGCATAGGGGCGGAGGAGAGGGCAACCTGCATAGGGGCGGAGCAGAGGTCAACCTGCATAGGGGCGGAGCAGAGGGCAACCTGCATAGGGGCGGAGCAGAGGGCAACCTGCATAGGGGCGGAGCAGAGGGCAACCTGCATAGGGGCGGAGCAGAGGGCAACCTGCATAGGGGCGGAGCAGAGGGCAACCTGCATAGGGGCGGAGGACAGGGCAACCTGCATAGGGGCGGAGGACAGGGCAACCTGCATAGGGGCGGAGGACAGGGCAACCTGCATAGGGGCGGAGGACAGGGCAACTTGCATAGGGGCGGAGGACAGGGCAACCTGCATAGGGGCGGAGGACAGGGCAACCTGCATAGGGGCGGAGGACAGGGCAACCTGCATAGGGGCGGAGGACAGGGCAACCTGCATAGGGGCGGAGGACAGGGCAACCTGCATAGGGGCGGAGGACAGGGCAACCTGCATAGGGGCGGAGGACAGGGCAACCTGCATAGGGGCGGAGGACAGGGCAACCTGCATAGGGGCGGAGGACAGGGCAACCTGCATAGGGGCGGAGGACAGGGCAACCTGCATAGGGGCGGAGGACAGGGCAACCTGCATAGGGGCGGAGGAGAGGACTACCTGCATAGGGGCGGAGGAGAGGACTACCTGCATAGGGGCGGAGGAGAGGACAACCTGCATAGGGGCGGAGGAGAGGACAACCTGCATAGGGGCGGAGGAGAGGACAACCTGCATAGGGGCGGAGGAGAGGACAACCTGCATAGGGGCGGAGGAGAGGACAACCTGCATAGGGGCGGAGGAGAGGACAACCTGCATAGGGGCGGAGGAGAGGACAACCTGCATAGGGGCGGAGGAGAGGACAACCTGCATAGGGGCGGAGGAGAGGACAACCTGCATAGGGGCGGAGGAGAGGACAACCTGCATGGGGCGGAGGAGAGGACAACCTGCATAGGGGCGGAGGAGAGGACAACCTGCATAGGGGCGGAGGAGAGGACAACCTGCATAGGGGCGGAGGAGAGGACAACCTGTATAGGGGCGGAGGAGAGGACAACCTGTATAGGGGCGGAGGAGAGGACAACCTGTATAGGGGCGGAGGAGAGGACAACCTGTATAGGGGCGGAGGAGATGACAACCTGTTTTAGGCCACGCCCCCTAACCACACCCATTTCACAGTCACGTCCATATCCACTCCCCATCCACACCCATTCAGCATGGACACGCAGACAGCCGGCGGGCCTCCAGCATGGACACGCAGGCAGCCGGCGGGCCTCCAGCATGGACACGCAGGCAGCCGGCGGGCCTCCAGCATGGACACGCAGGCAGCCGGCGGGCCTCCAGCATGGACACGCAGGCAGCCGGCGGGCCTCCAGCATGGACACGCAGGCAGCCGGCGGGCCTGCAGCATGGACACCAGGCAGCCGGCGGGCCTCCAGCATGGACACGCAGGCAGCCGGCGGGCCTCCAGCATGGACACGCAGGCAGCCGGCGGGCCTCCAGCATGGACACGCAGGCAGCCGGCGGGCCTCCAGCATGGACACGCATGTAAGCCGTGCACCGGGGTGGGCTCTTTAGGATACAGCGAAGTCACAAATGGGAAATAAACGGCCCCAAAACTAGATTAACTAACAAAAGTGCTTTACTACAATTTGGATATGAACACAATCTAACAGGGGAAGACACTCAGGGAAAAATTCACAAACACTCAGCGAATAAGCTGAGACCCTTGTGCTATACAGCGTGGCGCCTTTTAACATGAGTCAACTACAATATATACACTATATGTTACCTACAGGCATGACTGGATATTCCAACCACCAACTACCTTTTAATATTCTTAAACATGAAACAAAAAAATGGATGGGTGTGAAACACAAGCCGCCCGCAGTATAGCACAACAGTTTACAAACTTAAAATAAATTTACTCTAACCCCAAATTGACTATTCCCCTGCCCCAATATAAATATAGTGCTCATTAATGGAGGATCCTTCCCAAGATTCACCTTGAATAACCAAACAACTTACTATGTACAATGACTGCTTAGCAAAGAGCATAAAGACAAATAAAAAAACCCAGATATATTGTTCAATACAGGTTCCCTCCTGAATGAGCTCAACTCTGGCCTAAAATAGGTCTTAGCAACATCCAGGTATGAGGTCATTGTGGTCCACAGAGAAGCCTCAATGGCAAATAATTAGATGTAGTTGTAGAAACAATGTTCCCAAACGGTGATTGTGCAGTAAGTGTGGCCTGAAGAGGTTACAATGACTACCTAAACTAACTACAGGCCCTACTGGAGTCTCAAATATTTTGGCGCCAAACTGATGTGAGGTGCGTGCACGGTTACCCACTGCGATGGCGCAGTGGGCCTTACTTATCTTATCGACCCGGGTCTGCTCTGGACAATATGTCTGAAGTACGCAGTAAGATGAGAGGCCTCTCCAACAGCTGAGCAATACTGCTGGTCAGTACGGCTTGTCTCCTTGGCAACGTCCTATCAACTTCACAAAAGCGCAAAAGCGTTCTTTCAGCAATCTTCTCCCATCTGGTAAGGATACGGATACAGTGTCACAGCTCTGATCAAGATGATAGATTTCTAGTCGCAAATATTATCTCTTCCCTCTTCCGCACGTCCTCTGTCTCTGTACTCATTCACTGCCAACTGCCAACCGCTTCCAAGATGGCTGCTGCTCTACTTCCTGTGATGTCATTTTTTTTATCAGCCTGTAGCTCCGTCCCCATCTGAGCTACCTATTGCAGTCTTTCATCTGTGCTGAGAAACAGCGTCCTCTTATGGTTGAATAATGACATTTTTGTCCCTTATAAAGTATTATCACATCATTACTGACAGCTGCAGGGTTTAAAGTTACATACAATAAATACTGTTCACATTTATGAGACACAAATATATACGTCTAAACTATGCTTGTGAGGTGATACAGGGTCTTGCCATGCACATCTTTAACCAGGTACATATTTCTGTCCATGAACAATGGGAGCTGTTTCACCATCTCACATGCCACCCCACTAGAGGTTGATGTCCTCGGCAACCCTTCCCATAGAAATTCATCTTGCGCATAGCGCTGTGGAGGTACACCAGCATTGGACCTAGTTGTCCTACGCAGGGTCGTACGTAGGATTGGGGAGTTCAAGTACATTTATTGGGGGAGGGGATGCCGGTTGTGCAACTCCCTCCCTGGGTGGCAAGCTTATCACAGATGGAACCTCAGTTGTTCCCGGGACAGGGACAACCCACCATTCCTCAACTAAAGGGGTTTCCACAGTACTCAAAGTAGGGATAGGCACCTCCTCTGTTGCCTTGGGCTCTTCAAAGGTGCAGCGTCTCAACATGTTACGATGAAGGTTCCGTGAGGGTCCCTCATTCCCCACTGGCTCCACCTCAGACTGGGATAGCAGGAGCTACCCTTCTTTTCACCACATATGGGATTGCCTCCCACCGTCCATCCAATTTCCCAGTTGGCTTTTTGGCCTTGACCATCACCCGGTTACCCGGAGCATACTCATCTTTTTGCACGGGTCTCGGATTTGGGTGTACCACTTGTTTGAGGCGCTCCCCCACAACTTTGTGCACTGCTCTCAGCCGACGCCGGTGCTCTTGCGCCCATGCAGTGGTATTTCTCGGAGGTGGCTGCATTGGATCAGGCATGTGGAGATCCTCGATTTCCCGTCCGGCTCTCCCGAACATGAGCATATGTGGTGAGTAACCGGTGGTACTGTGTACCCTGTTGTAATAGGCCCTCATCAGTTCGGGTAAGTATTCTGGCCACCGAGCCTTTTGACTGTGCTCCAGAGTCCGCAGCATCTGGAGCAAGGTGCGATTGAATCGCTCACATGCCCCGTTCCCTTGCGGGTGATATGGGGTCGTGCGGGAACGCTCTATGCCATAAAGCTGGTACAGCTCAGTCATCAGGGTGCCCTGGAAGCATGCCCCCTGATCTGAATGAATCCTCTTTGGACACCCAAACACCTGTATAAAGTGTTTACAGACTGCCTCAGCTGCTGACTCTGCTGTCTGGTCAATGGTGGGTACGGCCACTGCATATTTTGTAAAATGATCTGTCATGACCAGGCAGTAGGAGTCTCCTGAGGCAGAATACCCAATCTGTACATAGTCAATCATCAAGATTTCTAGGGGTGCAGACGTGAAGATGGCCTGGACAGGGGCCCGTTGTTCGGGGCTCTTACTCAATCCGCAAGCTCGACACTTCAGACATGCCTCAGTTACCATATCTGTCAAGTCAGGGCAATCGACTAGCCGTTGGAGCCACTTGTAGGTTTTATCGCTCCCAAAATGGGCGCCCCTCTCATGGGCTTCCCGGGCAGCCTCTGATCCCAAAGACATAGGTATAACAATCTGTTGTCGGTACTGCAACTCAGACTTTAAGTATACAGTCCGGCACAGGACTCCCTGGATAACATTTAGTTTATCCCACTGCCTCAGCAACTTCTGTCCTTCTGTGGTCAGGCAGGCCCTCTCTTCCGGCCGTGGCCAGACTTTGGTCCGGACCCACTCTTTCACTCGCCGTAGGTCCGGACAGCCATCCTGGACTCTCCCCCAATCATCCAAAGTCTTCCCTAACACCATTGGCATCCCAGAAGCCACCCCACTTGAATGTGCCAAGTTCTGGAATAGAGGTAATCGACCGAGATTCGGTGTTTCAGTGTCCTCTAGCTCCTCATCAACATTCTGGGTGGGCAATCCTACAGGAACTCGGGAGAGTGCATCAGCATTGCTGTTCTCCCTTCCTGACCGAAACTGGATGTGGTATTGGTACTTGGAAAGACGAGCCATCCACCTCTGTTCAAGAGCTCCTAGTTTGGCATTCCCTAAGTGTGCTAATGGGTTATTATCAGTCATTACAGTCACTTCGGCACCCGTCAGATACTCAGCGAACTTTTCCGTCATGGCCCATACCAGTGCCAAAAGTTCCAACTTAAAAGAACTATAGTTGTCGGGGTTGCGCTCTGACTCCCTCAGAGACCTACTGCCATAAGCAATTACTCTCTCACGTCCATCTTGCATTTGAGATAGTACTGCCCCCAGACCATGTAAACTCCCGTCAGTATATAACAAGAATGGGGCATCAAACCGCGCATAGGCCAGAAATGTGGCACTCGTTAAAGCCTTTTTCAGTGCCTCAAAGGCTTCTTGCTGACGTGGTCCCCACTCGATGGGCCGAGTCTTGGGTCCCCCAGCCGTGCCCCTCAGCAACTCGTTTATCGGGCCGGCCAGATGAGCAAACTTGGGTATAAACCTTCGATAATACCCGGCCAGACCCAGAAAGGCCCGCACTTCCCGTAGGGTATTCGGTCGCGGCCACTTCTGGACGGCCTCCACCTTACTGGCGGCCGGCTGTACCCCCTCCGTGGTGACCACATGTCCTAAGTACTCTATCCGATGTTGAAACAGTTGACACTTCCTGGGCTTGATCTTGAGACCATGGTCTCGCAACCGCCCCAAGACCTGCCGCAACTTCTGGAGGTGATCCTTGAATGAAGTTCCAAACACTATCACGTCATCCAGGTATATCAATACCGACTCAAAGTTGAGATCACCCAGACAGTGCTCCATCAACCGCTGAAAGGTCCCCGGGGCATTGGACAGGCCAAATGGCATGCGATTAAACTCGTAGAGTCCCATGGGTAAGATGAAAGCCGTCTTTGCCTTGTCCTTTTCGGCCACTGGTACTTGCCAGTACCCGCTGGCCAAATCAAGAGTTGAAAAAAACTTTGCATGACCTAGGGCGGACAATGACTCTTCGATCCGTGGAAGAGGGTAGGCATCCCGGACAGTCTGGGCATTCAGTTTCCGGTAGTCCACACAGAATCGGAGAGATCCGTCTTTCTTCCTCACCAAGACCACTGGCGCTGCCCATGGACTTTGGCTCTCTTGGATCACCCGATTTTCCAAGATGCTGGCCACCATATCTTTCACCTCCTGATACATCTTGGGTGGGATTTGCCGATAGCGTTCCCGGATTGGGGCAGCATCACCGGTAGGAATTTCGTGCTCAATGGCGGAAGTACACCCGAAGTCTTCATCATTTCTTGAGAACGCTTCCTGGTATTCCCAAAGAGTGTCTTCGAGAAGCTTTTGTTGCCCCGGAGTGAGGGTTCGGCGGTCCACTCCCATCAGAGAAATGATCACTTGGCCATTCCATTCAGCTGTCGGGGTCGCTCTTTGTTGGACACCTACGGCATAAGTCCAGGCTGACCTCCTATCTGGCTGTAGCGTGAAATCCCTCCGCCGAAGAATTTCCCCATCAAGCACATAGACTTCGGCCAGCAGAGTATTTCCAGGAATGGTTAACTCACTGTCTAGGACATTAATGCATCGTACAGGTGCGCACCCATTCTTTACGGTGACAAGAGCCCGGGCTACCAGCGGTCGGGTTGATGCTTCCCGGAAGAGGACAACCTGCATAGGGGCGGAGGAGAGGACAACCTGCATAGGGGCGGAGGAGAGGGAAACCTGCATAGGGGCGGAGCAGAGGGCAACCTGCATAGGGGCGGAGCAGAGGGCAACCTGCATAGGGGCGGAGCAGCGGGCAACCTGCATAGGGGCGGAGCAGCGGGCAACCTGCATAGGGGCGGAGCAGCGGGCAACCTGCATAGGGGCGGAGCAGCGGGCAACCTGCATAGGGGCGGAGCAGCGGGCAACCAGCATAGGGGGGGGAGCAGGGGGCAACCTGCATAGGGGCGGAGCAGGGGGCAACCTGCATAGGGGCGGAGCAGAGGGCAACCTGCATAGGGGCGGAGCAGAGGGCAACCTGCATAGGGGCGAAGCAGAGGGCAACCTGCATAGGGTCGGAGCAGAGGGCAACCTGCATAGGGGCGGAGCAGAGGGCAACCTGCATGGGGGCGGAGCAGAGGGCAACCTGCATGGGGGCGGAGCAGAGGGCAACCTGCATAGGGGCGGAGCAGAGGGCAACCTGCATAGGGGCGGAGCAGAGGGCAACCTGCATAGGGGCGGAGCAGAGGGCAACCTGCATAGGGGCGGAGCAGCGGGCAACCTACATAGGGGCGGAGCAGCGGGCAACCTGCATAGGGGCGGAGCAGAGGGCAACGTGCATAGGGGCGGAGCAGAGGGCAACCTGCATAGGGGCGGAGCAGAGGGCAACCTGCATAGGGGCGGAGCAGAGGGCAACCTGCATAGGGGCGGAGCAGAGGGCAACCTGCATAGGGGCGGAGCAGAGGGCAACCTGCATAGGGGCGCAGCAGAGGGCAACCTGCATAGGGGCGCAGCAGAGGGCAACCTGCATAGGGGCGGAGAAGAGGGCAACCTGCATAGGGGCGGAGGAGAGGGCAACCTGCATAGGGGCGGAGCAGAGGGCAACCTGCATAGGGGCGGAGCAGAGGGCAACCTGCATAGGGGCGGAGGAGAGGGCAACCTGCATAGGGGCGGAGGAGAGGGCAACCTGCATAGGGGCGGAGGAGAGGGCAACCTGCATAGGGGCGGAGGAGAGGGCAACCTGCATAGGGGCGGAGGACAGGGCAACCTGCATAGGGGCGGAGGACAAGGCAACCTGCATAGAGGCGGAGGACAGGGCAACCTGCATAGGGGCGGAGGACAGGGCAACCTGCATAGGGGCGGAGGACAGGGCAACCTGCATAGGGGCGGAGGAGAGGGCAACCTGCATAGGGGCGGAGGAGAGGGCAACCTGCATAGGGGCGGAGGAGAGGGCAACCTGCATAGGGGCGGATGAGAGGGCAACTTGCATAGGGGCGGAGGAGAGGGCAACCTGCATAGGGGCGGAGGAGAGGACAACCTGCATAGGGGCGGAGGAGAGGACAACCTGCATAGGGGCGGAGGAGAGGACAACCTGCATAGGGGCGGAGGAGAGGACAACCTGCATAGGGGCGGAGGAGAGGACAACCTGCATAGGGGCGGAGGAGAGGACAACCTGCATAGGGGCGGAGGAGAGGACAACCTGCATAGGGGCGGAGGAGAGGACAACCTGCATAGGGGCGGAGGAGAGGACAACCTGAATAGGGGCGGAGGAGAGGACAACCTGCATAGGGGAGGAGGAGAGGACAACCTGTATAGGGGCGGAGGAGAGGACAACCTGTATAGGGGCAGAGGAGAGGACAACCTGTTTTAGGCCACGCCCCCTAACCACACCCATTTCACAGTCACGCCCATATCCACTCCCCATCCACACCCATTCAGCATGGACACGCAGGCAGCCGGCGGGCCTCCAGCATGGACACGCAGGCAGCCGGCGGGCCTCCAGCATGGACACGCAGGCAGCCGGCGGGCCTCCAGCATGGACACGCAGGCAGCCGGCGGGCCTCCAGCATGGACACGCAGGCAGCCGGCGGGCCTCCAGCATGGACACGCAGGCAGCCGGCGGGCCTCCAGCATGGACACGCAGGCAGCCGGCGGGCCTCCAGCATAGACACGCAGGCAGCCGGCGGGCCTCCAGCATGGACACCAGGCAGCCGGCGGGCCTCCAGCATGGACACGCAGGCAGCCGGCGGGCCTCCAGCATGGACACGCAGGCAGCCGGCGGGTCTCCAGCATGGACACGCAGGCAGCCGGCGGGCCTCCAGCATGGACACGCATGTAAGCCGTGCACCGGGGTGGGCTCTTTAGGATACAGCGAAGTCACAAATGGGAAATAAACGGCCCCAAAACTAGATTAACTAACAAAAGTGCTTTACTACAATTTGGATATGAACACAATCTAACAGGGGAAGACACTCAGGGAAAAATTCACAAACACTCAGCGAATAAGCTGAGACCCTTGTGCTATACAGCGTGGCGCCTTTTAACATGAGTCAACTATATTATATACACTATATGTTACCTCAGCAAAAAAACAGAGAATTGTGGTTTAAGGGATAACAATAAATATTTTATTAACTGGCAAATACCATTTTATAACACTCATAATTTGCATATGGAGAGCAGGGGTCAAAAAGGGGTATCCAGGTATTCAGTATATGGTTAATTAAATCACAATATTGCTACAAGGAAGTACATGTCCACAAAGGATACAGGGAATAAAGTGTCATGTGCAATACAATTACTATTACCACAGAAACAGGGGGATTACATAAACATTGCACACAGTCCCATGTAAAGTGCTATGCATATCCTAGTGGATCAGACAAGAGTTTTAGCAGCACATATATAACAAATCAAGTAACAATCATGTGTATACCAGTACCCGCACTCCACACGACGCACACGGGATAACTGCAGCCAGCACCATAGGGTGGCAATAAATGAGCTTCAGGGGCTGACTGATGTCCAGATAAAGGCGGCAGATAAGGGGGGAAACATTGTCATTTGGCCAAATCAAAAATATGAAAAGGAGGTTATGAAACATCTACACGATAAAAACACCTATCGCAAACTGGATTTCAATCCTCTATCCACTTTTGTGACTCAGCTACAAGAGATTCTAGTGAGAGCCTTTGAGGAGGGCATCATCACAAAAAAAGTTTTGGATGGCCTCACAATAAGATCTCCAAAGGTCCCAACCTTCTATCTCCTTCCCAAAATCCACAAAGATCCCGTCAACCCGCCGGGGCGTCCAATTGTGTCCGGCATTGGCGGCTTGGTCGAACCAGCGTGCAGGTTTATAGATTTCTATTTACAGCCGCTGGTGGAGACCTTGCCGTCTTTTGTCAAGGACACTACGGACGTCCTGAAACGTGTGGATGGGATCTTTGTGGATTCAGACACTATTTTAGTGTCTGCGGATGTTGAGGCCCTTTACACCTGCATCTCACACAGCGACGGCCTACGGGCAGTCCGGTATTTTTTGATGAGTAGTGGTCGAGATGGTCCTCTGTGCGAATTGATTATTGAGTTGCTCCACTATATCTTGACCCACAACTTCTTCGTGTTCCGAGATCGGTTCTATCTACAAACGCGCGGTACTGCAATGGGCGCGGCCTGCGCGCCCTCGTATGCTAATCTCTTCCTTGGCCTCTGGGAGAGGGAGCTGTTTGGCGACGAGGGCACGGGGGCCGCCTCCCATGTGCAGTGCTGGATGAGGTACATCGATGATGTCCTTATGTTGTGGCAAGGTACAGTGGACCAACTCAAATCTTTTATGGATGCGCTTAATCACAATCCACTTAATATCAGGCTCACCTTTAAGTGTGATGCCGAGAAGATGGACTTTTTGGACATCTCTTTAGTAGTGGATAGGGAGCGGCATTTGCAGACGGACGTCTACAGGAAACACACGTCTGTAAATGCGCTCCTACATGCATCCTCTTCTCACCATCACAGCACGATAAGGGCCATCCCGATAGGACAATACTTACGGATACGCCGTATTTGCTCTACTTCAGAGACATTCGAGAAGCAAGCCAGTGAGTTACAATCTAGGCTTCTCGAGAGAGGTTACAGCCGTCGTTATGTGAGACGCGGGTATAATAGGGCTAAAAATGTTGAAAGACAACAATTATTGTACAATAAGGAGAGTAGAAGGGAGGATCCGAATATTATTCGGTTTATCGGGACATTTAATGACCAATGGGACATTATGAGGTCAATAATGAGAAGACATTGGTCCATTTTGCGCTCTGACCCTGTCCTTGGCAAGTGCATCACGGGGGAACCGGCTATGACACCGAGGAGATCAAGAAATCTTAAAGATCTCCTGATACAGAGCCATTATGCTCCCGTTTGTAAAAATCCCTTTGGAGCTACTCGTCCCATTAAGGGATGTTACCCCTGCGGCCATTGTATGGCATGTTCTAATGTACGTAGGACAGGGGTATTTAGGGGTGCGAGAGACGAAAAGGAATTTGTGGTGGCTCACTATATATCTTGTGGCACAAAAAATGTCATTTATCATGCAACATGTGCCTGTAACAAGATTTATATTGGACTGACATCCCGGGAGTTCCGCACCCGGATACGGGAACATATTAGAGATATTGAGGCGGCTAAGGTAGAAAAAGATATTACCAAATTAAAAACTTTGCCGGCTCATTTCAAGCGATTCCATAATTGCGACCCACGATCCCTGAAATTCATAGGAATCGATGTCATTCACATGGGGATTCGTGGGGGGGATGTTAAAAAGATACTTGCCCAACGAGAGACACGTTGGATTGTAAGACTGGGCACAATGTCCCCTATGGGCTTGAACGAGAGCTTGAGCTTTGCATCATTCCTGTAGATGGTATCTCTCTCTGATGGCTGGCCTCCTTTGCATTTTACCCTGTTTTGCACCTTGTGTGTTTTTATTCACACACAATTTTATTTTTATTAATTAATATTTTAATATTTTTTCACAGTTTTTACTGGCGCAATTTTTACCATGAACGGATATTGAAATTTCATCAACCCACAAGCAAACCATCTCTAGCCGCTTGTTCTATAATTGATTCGTCCATCCTGAATCCTTATGTATTGATCCCTGTGTTTGTGTGCAATGATGCATGATTTTGTAAATTTTGCTACTTGGTGTTTCTCTCCCTTTTGCATGTGACATTGTGGACTTCTGTATATAATATGATATCAGTGTTGCATTCACCACACTGTATATGTCTATGGGGTTTGCATATTCCCCAAAGTACTGTGCACATGTTTATATGTTACTTTTTGTGGTATGATCTTCATGTGCACTTTTCCAGTTCACAGCTAGGGGGAGTTCTGTGTTGCTATTATTATACACTTGCCCGAGTCCTCAGCGTCTCCCTGCTGCCATGGTTACGTGTGGTAACATAATGAGTGGTGCAGATGGTGACGCGTCCCCTCCCACTCCCCACGTGATATCCTGGCCAGGTTGAGATGCAGGACTCGTGCAGGCAGCAACTGCACATGTGCGAGCATTCACATTTTCATTGGCTAAAAGCATACCATGTGATCGTGTGGGTTGTTCACAAAAGGTCCTGTTCCTTTATCATTGCTGCTGCCATTCTTACCTTGCCTGGTTGATAAAGCTACCCGCGAAAACGTGCGTTCCTTAGGCTTGGTGGGCATCCCCTCCACCTCTGGGTACTGGTATACACATGATTGTTACTTGATTTGTTATATATGTGCTGCTAAAACTCTTGTCTGATCCACTAGGATATGCATAGCACTTTACATGGGACTGTGTGCAATGTTTATGTAATCCCCCTGTTTCTGTGGTAATAGTAATTGTATTGCACATGACACTTTATTCCCTGTATCCTTTGTGGACATGTACTTCCTTGTAGCAATATTGTGATTTAATTAACCATATACTGAATACCTGGATACCCCTTTTTGACCCCTGCTCTCCATATGCAAATTATGAGTGTTATAATATGGTATTTGCCAGTTAATAAAATATTTATTGTTATCCCTTAAACCACAATTCTCTGTTTTTTTGCTGAATTATGCCTGTGGTGGGTTATTTACCTATTTGTTTTACAATATGATATGCCCTGCTATAGTACTTTGGATCGTTCTTCTGTTTACTATATGTTACCTACAGGCATGACTGGATATTCCAACCACCAACTACCTTTTAATATTCTTAAACATGAAACAAAAAAATGGATGGGTGTGAAACACAAGCCGCCCGCAGTATAGCACAACAGTTTACAAACTTAAAATAAAATTACTCTAACCCCAAATTGACTATTCCCCTGCCCCAATATAAATATAGTGCCCATTAATGGAGGATCCTTCCCAAGATTCACCTTGAATAACCAAACAACTTACTATATACAATGACTGCTTAGCAAAGAGCATAAAGACAAATAAAAAAAAAACAGATATATTGTTCAATACAAGTTCCCTCCTGAATGAGCTCAACTCTGGCCTAAAATAGGTCTTAGCAACATCCAGGTATGAGGTCATTGTGGTCCACAGAGAAGCCTCAATGGCAAATAATTAGATGTAGTTGTAGAAACAATGGTCCCAAACGGTGATTGTGCAGTAAGTGTGGCCTGAAGGGGTTACAATGACTACCTAAACTAACTACAGGCCCTAGTCTCAAATATTTTGGCGCCAAACTGATGTGAGGTGCGTGCACGGTTACCCACTGCGATGGCGCAGTGGGCCTTACTTATCTTATCGACCCGGGTCTGCTCTGGACAATATGTCTGAAGTACGCAGTAAGATGAGAGGCCTCTCCAACAGCTGAGCAGTACTGCTGGTCACTGTGGCTTGTCTCCTTGGCAACGTCCTATCAACTTCACAAAAGCGCAAAAGCGTTCTTTCAGCAATCTTCTCCCATCTGGTAAGGATACGGATACAGTGTCACAGCTCTGATCAAGATGATAGATTTCTAGTCGCAAATATTATCTCTTCCCTCTTCCGCACGTCCTCTGTCTCTGTACTCATTCACTGCCAACTGCCAACTGCTTCCAAGATGGCTGCTGCTCTACTTCCTGTGATGTCATTTTTTTTATCAGCCTGTAGCTCCGTCCCCATCTGAGCTACCTATTGCAGTCTTTCATCTGTGCTGAGAAACAGCGTCCTCTTATGGTTGAATTTTTGTCCCTTATAAAGTATTATCACATCATTACTGACAGCTGCAGGGTTTAAAGTTACATACAATAAATACTGTTCACATTAATGAGACACAAATATATACGTCTAAACTATGCTTGTGAGGTGATACAGGGTCTTGCCATGCACATCTTTAACCAGGTACATATTTCTGTCCATGAATAATGGGAGCTGTTTCACCATCTCACACGCAGGCAGCCGGCGGGCCTCCAGCATGGACACGCAGGCAGCCGGCGGGCCTCCAGCATGGACACGCAGGCAGCCGGCGGGCCTCCAGCATGGACACGCAGGCAGCCGGCGGGCCGGCCTCCAGCACGGAGAGGCAGGCAGCCGGCAGGCCCCAAGCACGGAGACGCAGGCAGCCGGCGGGCTTCCAGCACGGAGACGCAGGCAGCCGGCGGGCCTCCAGCACGGAGACGCAGGCAGCCGGCGGGCCTCCAGCACGGAGACACAGGCAGCCACAGTGCGGCGGCCGGTCGCCCGCACAGTGAGGCGGTCCGTCGCCTTCACAGACAGGTGGCCGGCCGCCCGCCTTCACAGACAGGCGGCGGGCCGCCCGCACAGACAGACGGCGGGCCGCAGCACAGAGAGGCGCGGGCCAACCGCACAAAGAGGCGGCCCGAACAGAGAGGCGGCCGCCCGCCTTCACAGACAGGCGGCCGGCCGCCCGCCTTCACAGACAGGCGCGCCCGCACAGGCAGCCGGCGGGCCTCCAGCATGGACACGCAGGCAGCCGGCGGGCCTCCAGCATGGACACGCAGGCAGCCGGCGGGCCTCCAGCATGGACACGCAGGCAGCCGGCGGGCCTCCAGCATGGACACGCAGGCAGCCGGCGGGCCTCCAGCATGGACACGCAGGCAGCCGGCGGGCCTCCAGGATGGACACGCAGGCAGCCGGCGGGCCTCCAGCATGGACACGCAGGCAGCCGGCGGGCCTCCAGCATGGACACGCAGGCAGCCGGCGGGCCTCCAGCATGGACACGCAGGCAGCTGACGGGCCTCCAGCATGGACACGCAGGCAGCCGGCGGGCCTCCAGCACGGAGAGGCAGGCAGCCGGCAGGCAGCCGGCAGGCCCCAAGCATGGAGACGCAGGCAGCTGGCGGGCTTCCAGCACGGAGACGCAGGCAGCCGGCGGGCCTCCAGCACGGGGACGCAGGCAGCCGGCGGGCCTCCAGCACGGAGACGCAGGCAGCCACAGTGAGGCGGCCGGTCGCCCGCACAGTTAGGCGGTCCGTCGCCTTCACAGACAGGCGGCCGGCCGGCCGCCCGCCTTCACAGACAAGCGGCGGGCCGCCCGCACAGACAGGCGGCGGGCCGCCGCACAGAGAGGCGTGGGCCAACCGCATAAAGAGGCGGCCGCCCGCACAGAGAGGCGTGGGCCACCCGCACAGAGAGGCGGCCGCCCGCACAGTGAGGCGGTGGGCCGACCGCACAGAGAGGCGGCGGGCCGACTGTACAGAGAGGCGGCGGGCCGACTGTACAGAGAGGCGGCCGGCCGACCGTACAGAGAGGCGGCCGGCCGACCGTACAGAGAGGCGGCCGGCCGACCGCACAGAGAAGCTCCGGCCGGGGGGGGGGAGGGAGGGGAATCAGTGCTGGGGAGATTATGTTTACATACCTTAGCAGCAGCACAGAGCAGACAGAGACTAGTTTCGGGCAGCGCGCTCCTCTCTGTTATGCCACGTCACGTGTTAGGATGGTAGGAGGGAAAAGCAGGGAGGCGGGGAGAGAGTGGGAGAGCGGAGCCCGGGAGACGGCCGTCCCGTCCGTGGCAACGGGACAAACAATGCAAAGTGTGATAGTCCCGCTGTATCCGGGACGGTTGGGAGGTATGATATAGCTCTGGTGAGGAGAGGGCTGCTGGGGCATACATATCTGGTGGGAGGGGGCTGGAGGCATACAGAGCTGGGGAGTGCTGGGGGGTATATAGATCTGGTGGGGTGGCTGAGGGGTATACAAATCTGGTGTGGGGGCTGGGGGACATACAAATCTGGTGAGGGGGGTGGCTGGAGGCATATAGCTCTGGTGAGGAGAGGGCTGCTGGGGCATACATATCTGGTGGGAGGGGGCTGGAGGCATACAGAGCTGGGGAGTATATAGATCTGGTGGGGTGGCTGAGGGGTATACAAATCTGGTGTGGGGGCTGGGGGACATACAAATCTGGTAAGGGGGGTGGCTGGAGGCATATAGCTCTGGTGAGGAGAGGGCTGCTGGGGCATACATATCTGGTGTGAGGGGGCTGGAGGCATACAGAGCTGGGGTGTGCTGGGGGGCATATAGATCTGGTGGGGGGGCATACAAATTTGGTGAGGGGGCCATACAGATGTGGTGAGGGGGTGACTGGAGGCATATAGCTTTGGGTAGGTGGGGGGGGGGGTTACATACAGCATTCCTTGGTGTTCAGCTCCTCTTCCTGCAGTCTCTTTATCTGTGGACAGAGCTCAGCATGTTGCTTGGTAGCTCCGCCCACAGATGCACTTCCGTACACAAACAGCCCAGCAGTGAGTGCACGCTGAGCTGCAGATGTAAAGTGCCGGCAGCCAGAGTGCTGCTGCCGCCCACCCATAACAGGGGCAGCACAGAGCCAGAGCAGTGAAGCAGCGCTCGGCTCGGCTCTGCTCTGCTCATGTGCATTAGGAGGGGGAGAAAGTCAGATGGGGAGAGAGCGGGTGGACGGAGCCACGGGCGGGACAAAAAGCCTCACGATCGTGACACCGGGACACCCGCTGAAATCCGGTACAGTCCCGCTGTATCCGGGACGGTTGGGAGGTATGCCAACACTGCTGACCCCCCAACGCCTGCCCTCCCCACCAAGGACAGAGAACAGGCGGCTTATCTGCTACACGACACTCGTGTTCGCGGGTGCAGGGAAGACACATCACAGCCGTCATATATTGGGTACACAGGCAGTAACAGAAGATTCCTGGAGCAATGTAAGGTCGAGCCGGCACAGAGCCCCCCCATTCCTCCTGCCTGTGACGTACGACTATGTAGAGGTCACACGTCACCAAGGAGAGATCTTCGCAGCTTCCTGGGTACACGCTAATGGCTACCGCTTGTAGAACAGCGTTCAGCCGCCTCCTGCAGATGAGGGGAATCTATTTTACAGAAAAAACTATTGCCAACTACACCAATAACCACAACAACCATATGAGGCCTCTTATTGCATAGATTCAATATAAACACCAAAAAGGAAAATGCAGGCCATATAATATATAACACATCATCTTTATTAACAATAATAGTTAAAACCACATAACAATAATGGATCAGCCCAAGAGGGACGGATGGAATAATGGGGAACGCCGGGCACTTGTTATACTATTATAAATGGAAAACCATATATGGATGGTATGAAATGCTATTCTGTTTCAAAAATCATTAATGACTGCAAACCTTTCCTTAATAATAACCATTAAATAATGTACAAGTAGTAGCAAGGGTATGGTTTGCAGTGACATAAATTACTTAATGCAACATAACATTACCAAAGTCCAAAAATTAGGCTGCCACGACCTCCCACAGACACACTGACGCGCGTTTCGCACTTAACCGTGCTTCGTCCAGGAGACAATAGAAAAAACTATTGTCCAAGTGTCAGATGCGATCGATCGGACGTCACGTGGTCCCGGAGGCAGAAAATTGTGATCAGCATCACAATCAGTGCTGCGATCACCAGCTCCAGCCTCCAGGACAAGAGCAGAGAAAGCACTGGGCAGAACAACACAAAGGACTACAGCCACATCTGAGAGGCAGCCTCTACCAGGAGCAGATACACCAAATACAAACCACAGACAACCGCTGATCTCCAGCTACAGAGAACGCACATCACAAGGGACAGTCAGCACTAACGTCAGCAGAGATGTGAGGATACAGCCACATCTGAGAGGTGGCCTCTACCAGGAGCAGATACACCTAATACAAGCCACAGACAACCGCTGATCTCCAGCTACAGAGAACGCACATCACAAGGGACACTCAGCACTAACGTGAGCAGAGATGTGAGGACACAGCCACATCTGAGAGGCGGCCTCTACCAGGAGCCGATACACCAAATACAAACCACAGACAACCGCTGATCTCCAGCTACAGAGAACGCACATCACAAGGGACAGTCAGCACTAACGTCAGCAGAGATGTGAGGACACAGCCACATCTGAGAGGCGGCCTCTACCAGGAGCCGATACACCAAATACAAACCACAGACAACCGCTGATCTCCAGCTACAGAGAACGCACATCACAAGGGACAGTCAGCACTAACGTCAGCAGAGATGTGAGGACACAGCCACATCTGAGAGGCGGCCTCTACCAGGAGCCGATACACCAAATACAAACCACAGACAACCGCTGATCTCCAGCTACAGAGAACGCACATCACAAGGGACAGTCAGCACTAACGTGAGCAGAGATGTGAGGACACAGCCACATCTGAGAGGCGGCCTCTACCAGGAGCCGATACACCAAATACAAACCACAGACAACCGCTGATCTCCAGCTACAGAGAACGCACATTACAAGGGACAGTCAGCACTAACGTCAGCAGAGATGTGAGGACACAGCCACATCTGAGAGGCGGCCTCTACCAGGAGCAAATACACCAAATACAAACCACAGACAACCGCTGATCTCCAGCTACAGAGAACGCACATCACAAGGGACAGTCCGCACTAACGTCAGCAGAGATGTGAGGACACAGCCACATCTGAGAGGCGGCCTCTACCAGGAGCCGATACACCAAATACAAACCACAGACAACCGCTGATCTCCAGCTACAGAGAACGCACATCACAAGGGACAGTCAGCACTAACGTCAGCAGAGATGTGAGGATACAGCCACATCTGAGAGGCAGCCTCTACCAGGAGCAGATACACCAAATACAAACCACAGACAACCGCTGATCTCCAGCTACAGAGAACGCACATCACAAGGGACAGTCCGCACTAACGTCAGCAGAGATGTGAGGACACAAGAAGAAGCTCCAAAGGTGGGAAATCAGACCGTGCCATGAAAGACCCCAGCTAGCGTACTGCCACGGGCCGGCATGATGCCCACGGACAGGAGTGGAAAACTCCGTGTATGATCCCCTGTGAAGGCCAACAGAAATTACACCTAGTGTAAGGCATTGTGCTGCCCCCCATGTAGACCTGGGGAACATGGAGATACTGGGCGCACAGCAGTGTCCACCGTCTTCTGTAGAAAATACACGCTCCTGGGCAGGGCCGGCGCCAGCACCCGGCAAACCTGGTCAAATGCCGGGGCCCTGAGCTGCCGGGGGGGCCCACTCGCGGTGGCAGGAGTGGCGCACCGCTACTCAGGGGGTCCCGGTGGCCGCGCTGTCACCGCCCCCCGCCGAGGATCGAGCTTTCATTTGCATTGGCATCGCAGGTGCCGATACAATTGAGAGCAATGATGAGTGAGCGGCGCGCTCCCTCTCTTATTATTCTCCCGGCTGTGACTGTCGGCGTTCTTCTGACAGCTCTGCAGAGGACCGCGGTGACGTCATCACTGCGCGCCTGCAGAGAGGTCAGAGCGAGCGACAGCAATGGACGACGCGCCGAGGAGACCGGATCAGCGGGGGAACGAGGAGAAGTGAGCCGCCCCTCTACTGACACTGGGCTCCCCTGACTCACAGGCCGGCCACTACACAGCGGCACTAGTACACATAGGGGCCCGGCAGCCGCTCTGCGTCTATGTGTAGTGCCGCTGTGTAGTGGCCGACCTGTGAGTCAGGGGAGCCCAGTGTCAGTAGAGGGGCCCCTGACCTGGAGAGGCCACCAGCCGTGTCTGAGCTGCAGGAGTGCTAGTCCTGACCTGCACAGCAGACGGAATCTCCATCCTGCAGGACCTGCGATGATGTCACGCCCATGTGACTGTGTGGGAGGAGACACAGGATGTCGGGCAGAAAGCAAGATACTGAATCCTGAAGGAGATTTGGACACATGATGACTGGTAATAAGAAAAGAGGGGACATGAGGGTGAGGGGGGCTGCAGGGTGAGTGGCATATGAGGGCTGCAGACTGTGACAGAAGCATGTGAAGGGGTGCAGAGCGTTTGAGAGGGGTAAGTTGGGGTACAGGCAGGGTGAGATATGTGAGCAGGGTGTGTGAGATATGGGGGTGTATTGTGTGTGATATGGGGGTGCAGGCTGTATGGGGAGCAGGGTATGTGACATATGGGGGTGTAGTGTGTGAGATCTGGGGGTGCAGGCTGTATGGGGAGCAGGGTATGTGACATATGGGGGTGTAGTGTGTGAGATCTGGGGGTGCAGGCTGTATGGGAAGCAGTGTGTGTGTGTGTGGGATATGGGGGGGTGCAGGCTGTATGGGGAGCAGTGTGTGTGTGTGTGATATGGGGGGTGCAGGCTGTATGGGAAGCAGGGTATGTGACATATGGGGGTGTAGTGTGTGAGATCTGGGGGGTGCAGGCTGTATGGGAAGCAGTGTGTGTGTGTGTGGGATATGGGGAGCAGTGTGTGTGTGTGTGTGTGTGTGTGTGTGTGTGTGATATGGGGGGTGCAGGCTGTATGGGACATATGGGGGTGTAGTGTGTGAGATCTGGGGGTGCAGGCTGTATGGGAAGCAGTGTGTGTGTGTGTGTGGGATATGGGGGGTGCAGGCTGTATGGGGAGCAGTGTGTGTGTGATATGGGGGGTGCAGGCTGTATGGGAAGCAGGGTATGTGACATATGGGGGTGTAGTGTGTGAGATCTGGGGGGGTGCAGGCTGTATGGGAAGCAGTGTGTGTGTGTGTGTATGTGTGTGGGATATGGGGAGCAGTGTGTGTGTGTGTGTGTGTGTGTGTGTGTGTGTGTGATATGGGGGGTGCAGGCTGTATGGGACATATGGGGGTGTAGTGTGTGAGATCTGGGGGTGCAGGCTGTATGGGAAGCAGTGTGTGTGTGTGTGTGGGATATGGGGGGTGCAGGCTGTATGGGGAGCAGTGTGTGATATGGGGGGTGCAGGCTGTATGGGAAGCAGGGTATGTGACATATGGGGGTGTAGTGTGTGAGATCTGGGGGGGTGCAGGCTGTATGGGAAGCAGTGTGTGTGTGTGTGTATGTGTGTGGGATATGGGGAGCAGTGTGTGTGTGTGTGTGTGTGTGTGTGTGTGTGTGTGTGTGTGATATGGGGGGTGCAGGCTGTATGGGAAGCAGGGTATGTGACATATGGGGGTGTAGTGTGTGAGATCTGGGGGTGCAGGCTGTATGGGAAGCAGTGTGTGTGTGTGGGATATGGGGGGTGCAGGCTGTATGGGGAGCAGTGTGTGTGTGTGATATGGGGGGTGCAGGCTGTATGGGAAGCAGGGTATGTGACATATGGGGGTGTAGTGTGTGAGATCTGGGGGGTGCAGGCTGTATGGGAAGCAGTGTGTGTGTGTGGGATATGGGGAGCAGTGTGTGTGTGTGTGTGTGTGTGTGTGTGTGTGATATGGGGGGTGCAGGCTGTATGGGAAGCAGGGTATGTGACATATGGGGTGTAGTGTGTGAGATCTGGGGGGTGCAGGCTGTATGGGAAGCAGTGTGTGTGTGTGTGGGATATGGGGGGTGCAGGCCGTATGGGGAGCAGTGTGTGTGTGTGTGTGTGTGTGTGTGTGTGTGATATGGGGGGTGCAGGCTGTATGGGAAGCAGGGTGTGAGAGATATGGGGGTGTAGGCTGTATGGGAAGCAGGGTGTGAGAGATATGGGGGTGTAGTGTGTGTGATATGGGGGTGCAGGCTGTATCGGGAGCAGGGTATGTGACATATGGGGGTGTAGTGTGTGGGATATGGGGGGTGCAGGCTGTATGGGGAGCAGTGTGTGTGTGTGTGTGTGTGATATGGGGGGTGCAGGCTGTATGGGAAGCAGGGTATGTGACATATGGGGGTGTAGTGTGTGAGATCTGGGGGGTGCAGGCTGTATGGGAAGCAGTGTGTGTGTGTGGGATATGGGGGGTGCAGGCTGTATGGGGAGCAGTGTGTGTGTGTGTGTGTGTGTGTGTGATATGGGGGGTGCAGGCTGTATGGGAAGCAGGGTGTGAGAGATATGGGGGTGTAGAGTGTGTGATATGGGGGTGCAGGCTGTATGGGAAGCAGGGTGTGTGAGATATGGGGGTGTAGTGTGTGAGATCTGGGGGTGCAGGCTGTATGGGGAGCAGGGTATGTGACATATGGGGGTGTAGTGTGTGAGATCTGGGGGTGCAGGCTGTATGGGAAGCAGTGTGTGTGTGTGTGTGGGATATGGGGGGGTGCAGGCTGTATGGGGAGCAGTGTGTGTGTGTGATATGGGGGGTGCAGGCTGTATGGGAAGCAGGGTATGTGACATATGGGGGTGTAGTGTGTGAGATCTGGGGGGTGCAGGCTGTATGGGAAGCAGTGTGTGTGTGTGTGTGTGTGTGGGATATGGGGAGCAGTGTGTGTGTGTGTGTGTGTGTGTGATATGGGGGGTGCAGGCTGTATGGGAAGCAGGGTATGGGACATATGGGGGTGTAGTGTGTGAGATCTGGGGGTGCAGGCTGTATGGGAAGCAGTGTGTGTGTGTGTGTGGGATATGGGGGGTGCAGGCTGTATGGGGAGCAGTGTGTGTGTGTGTGTGATATGGGGGGTGCAGGCTGTATGGGAAGCAGGGTATGTGACATATGGGGGTGTAGTGTGTGAGATCTGGGGGGTGCAGGCTGTATGGGAAGCAGTGTGTGTGTGTGTGTGTGTGTGTGTGTGTGTGTGTGTGTGTGTGTGTGTGTGTGTGTGTGTGTGTGATATGGGGGGTGCAGGCTGTATGGGAAGCAGGGTATGTGACATATGGGGGTGTAGTGTGTGAGATCTGGGGGTGCAGGCTGTATGGGAAGCAGTGTGTGTGTGGGATATGGGGGGTGTAGGCTGTATGGGGAGCAGTGTGTGTGTGTGATATGGGGGGTGCAGGCTGTATGGGAAGCAGGGTATGTGACATATGGGGGTGTAGTGTGTGAGATCTGGGGGGTGCAGGCTGTATGGGAAGCAGTGTGTGTGTGTGGGATATGGGGAACAGTGTGTGTGTGTGTGTGTGTGTGTGTGTGTGTGTGTGTGTGTGTGTGTGATATGGGGGGTGCAGGCTGTATGGGAAGCAGGGTATGTGACATATGGGGTGTAGTGTGTGAGATCTGGGGGGTGCAGGCTGTATGGGGAGCAGTGTGTGTGTGTGTGGGATATGGGGGGTGCAGGCCGTATGGGGAGCAGTGTGTGTGTGTGTGTGTGTGTGTGTGATATGGGGGGTGCAGGCTGTATGGGAAGCAGGGTGTGAGAGATATGGGGGTGTAGGCTGTATGGGAAGCAGGGTGTGAGAGATATGGGGGTGTAGTGTGTGTGATATGGGGGTGCAGGCTGTATCGGGAGCAGGGTATGTGACATATGGGGGTGTAGTGTGTGGGATATGGGGGGTGCAGGCTGTATGGGGAGCAGTGTGTGTGTGTGTGTGTGTGTGTGATATGGGGGGTGCAGGCTGTATGGGAAGCAGCAGGGCTGTGGAGTCGGTAAGCCAAACCTTCGACTCCGACTCCGACTCCGACTCCTCAAATTCTCTTGCACCGACTCCGACTCCGGCTCCGACTCCGACTCCGGCTCCGACTCCGACTCCTACATATATTGCTTATAGTTAGGTGAAAAATTTATTGTAGTACATGAATATGTGTATGTGAACATCAGACATTTAATAATTATTATGATACAATAATCAAGATATTTGGATAGAACATAAAATATATTTATTGGAATACAACTTTAGAACACAAAAAACTGTAATAAATTGTAAATATGTAATACACTATGTAATATACAGTAGATTACATATATATCTTGTGTGTGTATATACACTGTGTATATATATATTACATATTTACAATGTATTAGTTTTTTGTGTTCTAAAGTTGTATTCCAATAAATATTTTATGTTCTATACAAATATCTGTCACGGCCGGGCGGTCGGGCAGACCCAGGAGGTGGATCCACTGGACCGAACTCTCTGAGATGGTGGTAGGGAGTCCGGCAGCTGAAGCACTGATGGGCAGCAGAACAGTCCGTGCAAGTGAAGGCAGCGGAGGAGTCCCAGGGACCACGGAGTCACAGAAGGTGGTCTTGGTGACGTAGCTCAGGTTCGGAGGCCGAGGTGATATCAGGCGGGGTCCGGAACCTCTGGAGCAAGATGACGGGTCACCGCAGGGATCCGGGATGGTACGGACTGTCAGATGGCAGACGGACAGCGTGCGGGGATCAGGACACGGCAGACTGGATGGCGAGGCAGGTACGGCTCTACAAAGACAGATAGGTGAGTACAGGCACATAAACACCAAGAGACCTGACTCCTAGCTCAGGGAACACGAAGATCAGGCCCCGCCCCCTTGGACAATGACCCCCTATATACCCTGTACCTGTGCAACCTCATTTCCTGTTAATGGACGCTGGCCCTTTAAGAAAGGGTCAGTGACCGCGCGCGCGCCCTAATGCGCATGCGCGCCGCCCGGGTGCCAGAAGCCAGGGAAGGAGGCTGCGAGGAGGACGCAGGGGAGCCGGCCAGGTCCAGGGAAGCTGTCGGGCGCCGGGATCGGGGGCCCGGAGCCCTGGGACGGACGGAATCCGGTGAGTGGGGAGCGGAGAGCGTGGCAGGTGAGCCGGGGAACGGGGGTGAGGACCCGGGGAGCGTGACAGTACCCCCCCCCCACGCCCCCCTCCCCGCAACCGGGACATGAAGGCACGGATAAGAGGAGTGCCCACGTTCTCCCTGGGCTCCCAAGACCTATCCTCAGGACCATACCCTTCCCAGTCCACCAGGAAGAACTGTCGACCTCGTACGGTCTTCATGGCCACGATATCCCTTACCGCATAGATGTCATCATCGGCAATAGGAGGAGGGGCCGGACTGGCAGCAGCGGAGAAGGGACCAAGGACAACCGGCTTGAGCAGAGAGACGTGGAAGGAGTTGGGTATCCTCATCGTGGCCGGGAGCTGTAGCTTGTAGGATACCTCATTGATCTTGCTGAGGACCTTAAACGGCCCGATGTAGCGAGGACCCAGCTTGTAGGAAGGTATCTTCAATCGGATGTACTGGGAAGCAAGCCAGACCAGGTCACCAGGAGAGAAACACGGAGGATCCAGACGTCTCTTGTCAGCGTGTTTCTTCATCCGCTGGGAAGCGCGCCCAAGGGACGCCTTGACAGAGTCCCAAATGGTAGCAAAGTCACGAACTGCAGTATCAGCAGCCGGGACATCCGATGAAGGGGATATAGGCAATGGGACGGCGGGCTGGAGTCCGTAAACAACATGGAAGGGAGATTCGGAGGATGACTCACTGACGTGGTGGTTATGGGAGAATTCAGCCCAAGGCAGAAGCGAGGACCAGTCGTCGTGATGGGCGTTGACATAGTGACGTAGGTATGAGGTCACGATTTGATTGACCCTCTCCACTTGGCCGTTAGACTGAGGATGGTAAGAAGAAGAAAAGTCCAGAGTCACTCCCAGATGTTTGCATAGAGCCCTCCAGAAGCGGGAGGTGAACTGAGTTCCTCTGTCGGACACTATGTGGGATGGAAAGCCATGCAAGCGGAAGATGTGATATATATAGGCTTCCGCGAGTTCCTGAGCAGAGGGCAGTCCGGCCATAGGAACGAAGTGGGCCATTTTGGAGAATCGATCAACCACGACCCATATGACTGTGTGCCCGGAGGATAATGGCAAGTCCGTAATAAAGTCCATTGCTATGTGTTGCCACGGGACTGAGGGTATCGGTAAAGGCAGAAGACGGCCATGGGGCAAGTGTTTGGGCGTCTTGTTCCTGGCACAGGAGGAGCAGGCAGAGACAAAAGCAGCGACGTCCGTGCGAAGGGATGGCCACCAGTAATGGCGTACAATCGCACCCCATGTTCTCTTCTGACCAGCATGCCCGGCTGTTTTTGAGGCATGACCCCAGTGTAACACTTTTTGCCTGTCGGTATCGGAGACATAGGTCTTCCCGGGCGGTATCTGGGCTAGGGTGACAGGGGCCACCGGAATGATGTTGCTAGGACAGATGATGGGTTGGGTAGTCTCTTCCTCCTGCTCCATGGGCATGAAAGACCTGGACAAGGCATCAGCGCGTACATTCTTGTCCGCGGGTCGGAAGTGAAGCTGAAAGTCGAACCTGGCAAAGAATAAGGACCACCTGGCTTGCCGTGGGTTCAGTCGCTGAGTGGACCGCAGGTATTCTAGGTTCTTGTGGTCCGTGTAGATGATCACGGGATACACTGCACCTTCCAGGAGGTAGCGCCATTCCTCCAGTGCCAGTTTGACTGCCAAGAGCTCTCGGTCCCCGATGGTATAGTTGCGTTCAGGCGCTGAGAAGCCCTTGGAGAAGAATCCGCAAGTCACCATCTTCCCGGAGGAGGACTTCTGCATGAGCACTGCTCCGGCTCCTGAGGAGGAGGCATCCACCTCCAAGGTGAACTGGCGGTTTAACTCCGGACGGTGAAGTACAGGCGAGGAAGCAAAAGCCCGCTTCAAAGAGCCAAACGCGGCGTCGGCCGCAGGCGACCAGTCCTTTGGATTTGCCTCTTTCTTAGTCAAAGCGGAAAGTGGAGCAGTCAGAGCAGAGAAGTGAGGGACGAATTGGCGGTAGTAGTTGGCGAATCCCAGGAAGCGTTGGATTGCCTTCAGTCCAGAAGGGGGAGGCCAGTTGAGAATGGCGGAGACCTTCTTGGGATCCATCTGCAGTCCAGTCTCAGAGATGATGTACCCCAGAAAGGGGAGAGAAGACTGCTCAAAGACACACTTCTCATACTTTGCGTACAGACGGTTCTCTCTCAGTCTTCGTAGAACCAGCTGTACGTGCTCTCTGTGGGTTGGGAGGTCCGGAGAGAAGACAAGGATGTCATCTAGATATACTACCACACAGGTGTAGAGGAGGTCTCGGAACACGTCGTTCACCAGTTCTTGGAAGACGGCAGGAGCGTTACACAGGCCGAAGGGCATCACGCAGTACTCATAATGTCCATCGCGCGTATTAAACGCGGTCTTCCATTCGTCACCAGAGCGGATGCGCACCAGATTGTAAGCACCCCGAAGATCCAGCTTGGTGAACAGACGAGCTCCTCTAAGCCGGTCAAACAATTCGGGGATGAGCGGCAGAGGGTACTTGTTCTTAACAGTGATCTGATTCAGACCCCGGTAGTCGATGCAGGGACGTAAATCGCCCTCTTTTTTCTTGACAAAGAAGAAACCTGCTCCAGCAGGAGAGGAGGATCTCCGAATGAATCCCCTAGCCAGGCTCTCTGAGATGTAAGTAGACATAGCCCTTGTTTCGGCTGGAGATAAAGGATATATCCGTCCTCGTGGTGGCGTTGTTCCAGGGAGCAGGTCGATGGCACAATCGTAGGGGCGATGTGGCGGCAGTACCTCGGATTCTTTTTTATCAAAGACATCAGCAAAGGACCAATAAGCCGAGGGCAGCCCCGGTAGGTTCTCAGGAACCGGAGGTCGTCGGATGGGTTGTGTGGATTTTAGGCATCTCTCATGACACGAAGCACCCCAGCGGGTGATTTCGCCAGTGCCCCAGCTGACTGATGGTTCGTGAGTCCGTAACCATGGAAGACCCAGCAGGATCTGATGGGACATGTGCGGAAGGACGTAGAAGGCGATGTTCTCGGTGTGAAGAGCACCGATACGCAGTTCAACCGGCCTGGTGGTCCAGGAGATGGTGTCAGAAAGGGGTCTCCCATCCACAGAGGCAATCACCAGGGGCTTGTTGAGTGGGATAACAGGCACCTGGTATTTGTCCACGGTGGCTTGCTGGATGAAATTGCCTGCTGCCCCGGAATCAAGATAGGCCTCAGCCGTGAACCGCGTCTCTCCCGTTGTCACTTGCACGGTCCATGTGACCGGATCAGAGAGAGTCCCAGCACCTAGGGTGGCCTCTCCTACCAACCCTAGGCTTTGGAGTTTCCCGGCCTTTCCGGACAGGAACGGAGGAGGTGTGTGCCCTCACCGCAGTAAAAGCAGAGACCCTTGGCAAGCCGCTCTGCTCTACGTTGTGCAGACTGACGCACTCGGTCAATCTGCATGGGCTCGTGGACGGGACTCCCAGCTGTTGATGACTGAGGTACGGAGGGCTTCTGAGGAGGAGATGAATGCCGTAACGGGCGTCTCTCACGAGATAGCTCTTTGGAGCGCTCCTGAAAACGTATGTCCACACGAGTTGCTAGGGCAATCAGGGCATCTAGGGTGGAGGGCACGTCCCGACCCGCCAACTCATCCTTGATGCGACTCGAGAGTCCCTCCCAGAAGGCGGCTGTTAGGGCCTCATTATTCCACCCGAGTTCAGAAGCCAAAGTGCGAAAACGGATGGCGTATTGGCCCACCGTCAGTGTTCCTTGACGTAGGCGGAGGAGTGATGAAGCAGAGGCAGAAGCGCGTCCCGGCTCGTCAAAGGTGCTGCGGAATGCCTGCAGGAACTGTTGAAGATCCTTGGTCATGGGGTCCTCCTTCTCCCACAAGGGGTTCATCCACGCCAGCGCCTCGCCCTCTAGGTGGGACATTATAAAGGCGACCTTGGCTTGGTCGGAGGCGAACAGATGTGGCAGCTGCGGGAAATGAAGGGAACATTGATTTATGAAGCCCCTGCAGGTCTTGGGATCTCCAGCATAACGAGGAGGTGACGCCAAACGGAGTCGGGAAGCATCTGACGAGGTTGCCACTGGTGCGGGGGCCATGGCTTGCCTGGCGGGGGACCTGGGTGCCGCAGGCGTCATTGATGCTTGTAATGTGTACAGGCGGGTGTCCACGGAGGTCATGAATTGCAGCATGCGGGTCTGGACTTCATGCTGACGCTGGAGTTCCTCTTGCAGGACCGATAGTGCTGCAGCGGGATCCATGGCCTGATCTTACTGTCACGGCCGGGCGGTCGGGCAGACCCAGGAGGTGGATCCACTGGACCGAACTCTCTGAGATGGTGGTAGGGAGTCCGGCAGCTGAAGCACTGATGGGCAGCAGAACAGTCCGTGCAAGTGAAGGCAGCGGAGGAGTCCCAGGGACCACGGAGTCACAGAAGGTGGTCTTGGTGACGTAGCTCAGGTTCGGAGGCCGAGGTGATATCAGGCGGGGTCCGGAACCTCTGGAGCAAGATGACGGGTCACCGCAGGGATCCGGGATGGTACGGACTGTCAGATGGCAGACGGACAGCGTGCGGGGATCAGGACACGGCAGACTGGATGGCGAGGCAGGTACGGCTCTACAAAGACAGATAGGTGAGTACAGGCACATAAACACCAAGAGACCTGACTCCTAGCTCAGGGAACACGAAGATCAGGCCCCGCCCCCTTGGACAATGACCCCCTATATACCCTGTACCTGTGCAACCTCATTTCCTGTTAATGGACGCTGGCCCTTTAAGAAAGGGTCAGTGACCGCGCGCGCGCCCTAATGCGCATGCGCGCCGCCCGGGTGCCAGAAGCCAGGGAAGGAGGCTGCGAGGAGGACGCAGGGGAGCCGGCCAGGTCCAGGGAAGCTGTCGGGCGCCGGGATCGGGGGCCCGGAGCCCTGGGACGGACGGAATCCGGTGAGTGGGGAGCGGAGAGCGTGGCAGGTGAGCCGGGGAACGGGGGTGAGGACCCGGGGAGCGTGACAATATCTTGATTATTGTATCATAAAAACAATTAAATGTCTGATGTTCACATTGTACTACAATAAATTTTTCACTTAAATATAAGCATTATACTAAATGTTATTATTTAGTAAAATATTCAGCACATTCTGCATTGCATTCCTGTCCCCAATTTATTATATATTTTAGGAGTCGGAGTCGGTGCATTTTATACCGACTCCGACTCCGACTCCACCAAAATGAGCTCCGACTCCGACTCCGACTCCACGACTCCGACTCCGACTCCACAGCCCTGGGAAGCAGGGTATGTGACATATGGGGGTGTAGTGTGTGAGATCTGGGGGGTGCAGGCTGTATGGGAAGCAGTGTGTGTGTGTGGGATATGGGGGGTGCAGGCTGTATGGGGAGCAGTGTGTGTGTGATATGGGGGGTGCAGGCTGTATGGGAAGCAGGGTGTGAGAGATATGGGGGTGTAGTGTGTGTGATATGGGGGTGCAGGCTGTATGGGAAGCAGGGTGTGTGAGATATGGGGGTGTAGTGTGTGATATGGGGGTGCAGGGTGTGTGACATATGGGGGCAGGGGCGTAACTACCGCAGTCGCAGGGGTCGGAAGGAGAAGAGAGGTACTTGTTTTTTATTTTGCTGGCTGCATGACACATGGAGACCTGGAGGGGCCTGGCTGCATGATACATGGAGGTCTATGGGACTGCATAATAAACATGAAGGACACCTTATACATGGACTAGGGGTGCATTATACATGGAGGAGTATGGGCTGCATAATACAATATGATGATTTATGGCGCTACATTATAATACATATAGCACTATGGGGGCTACATTATAATAAATGGAGAAATATGGAGGCTACCTTACACATGGACACACATGGGTGTGCGTTATAAAACATGGAGGACTGTGGTGCAGTATAATATATGGAGTACTATGGGGTGAATTATAATACATGGAGAACTATGGGGGTGCATTATAATATATGACGGGTTATGTGGGACCCTTTATATTATACGGAAGGCTATGTGGGGGCCATTATAGTATTTGGAGATCTATATATAAGGAGGACAAAGATACAAGTATGGGATGGGAATGTTTTGTGCTGAGGGAAAAAGGCTCTTTCCCTCAGCACCCAGCTTTCCCATGCTCTGCTATACATCTTCTCTCAGCACCCAGCTTTCCCATGCTCTGCTATACATCTTCTCTCAGCACCCAGCTTTCCCATGCTCTTCTATACATCTTCTCTCAGCACCCAGCTTTCCCATGCTCTGCTATACATCTCTCAGCACCCAGCTTTCCCATGCTCTGCTATACATCTCTCAGCACCCAGCTTTCCCATGCTCTGCTATACATCTCTCAGCACCCAGCTTTCCCATGCTCTGCTATACATCTCTCAGCACCCAGCTTTACTCTGTTATGGGAAAGCTGGGTGCTGAGGGAAAGATGGATATCAGAACATGGGAAAGCTGGGTACTGATAGAGGGATTTCAGATCATGGGAAACCTGGGTGCTGAGGGTAAGAGCCAAGTGTCAGCATCATTATCCTGTACCCCGAGTGTCAGTGTCATTATCCCGCACCCTAAGTGTCGGTGTACGTGGAGGGGGGCCCCGGTCCAAATTTTGCACCAGGGCCCATCAAACTCTAGTTACGCCACTGAGTATTAATCACTGTATTCTACATGAGGGTGCCTACTGCTATCTGGCTCTGCACTGTGCTATATACAGGCTATGCTATATACAAGCTGTATGCTACATGAGGGTGCCTACTGCTATCTGGCTCTGCACTGTGCTATATACAGGCTATGCTATATACAAGCTGTATGCTACATGAGGGTGCCTACTGCTATCTGGCTCTGCACTGTGCTATATACAGGCTATGCTATATACAAGCTGTATGCTACATGAGGGTGCCTAATGCTATCTGGCTCTACACTGTGCTGTCTGGGTCTGCACTGTACTATATAGGTCTGTGTACTACATGAGGATACCTAATGCTATCTGGCTCTGCACTGTGTTATATAGGTGCTGTGTACTACATGAGGGTGCCTAATGCTATCTGGCTCTGCACTGTGGTATTTAGGGGCTGTGTACTACATGAGGGTGCCTATTGCTATCTGGGTCTGCATTGTGCTATATGTGTGCTGTATACTACATGAAGGTGCCTAATGCTATCTGAGTCTGCATTGTGCTATATGGGGGCTGCATAGTGCATATGGGGGCTACATAATACTATATGGAGGACAATGGGGGCTTCATAACACAATATGGGCGCTGCATACTACTATACCCCCAGAGTTGTATGTCCCCTCCACCCAGGTGCTGTATGTCCCCCCCCACCCCAGAGCTGTATACACCCAGAGCTGAATGTCAACCCCCCACCTCACAGCTGTCCCCCCCACCTCAGTCACTGCCCTCCTCTAGAGCTGTATACCCCTTTCCTCAGTAATATGTATTCCCCCCAGTATTGTGTTTGTCCCCAGCCTCTCTTGTGATGTATATACTGCAGTGTTAGTGTGCCCTATGTGCGGCCATGTCTGTTAGACAAGCCGGGAGGTGAATGAGGCTGTTGCCGGCTTCCCAATATTAGAAATATATATACAGGATAAATATATAAAAATAATGTGTGTGTGTGTGTGTGTGTGTGTGTGTGTGTGTGTGTGTGTGTATGTATGATGTGTATCTATGTATGGCAGTGTATATGACTGTGTCTAGATTTATGTCTGTTTATGTGAATTTCTCTTTAAATAAGTATGTGTACGTGTGCCTGTATGTGTATGTATCTGTGCATGTCTGTGTGTGGATGGGGCCCACTGAGACTCTTTCGCCCAGGGCCCACAAAAACCTGGAGCCGGCCCTGCTGTGTAGTGTGCAATATGTAGCTCTGTCTTTCTGTGTATACTGTCTGTGTATACTGTCTGTATATACTGTCTGTGTATACTGTCTGTATATACTGTCTGTCTGTCTGTATATACTGTCTGTCTGTATAATGTCTTTGTGTAGAATGTCTGTTTTTGTACTGTCTGTCTGTCTATGTAAACTGTCTGTGTATACTGTCTGTCTGTACATCCTATCTATCAATCCATTCTATCTGCCTGTCTGTACATCTCTCTATCTACAGTCATGAAAAAGTTTGGGCACCCTATTAATGTTAACCTTTTTTCTTTATAACAATTTGGATTTTTGCAACAGCTATTTCAGTTTCATATATCTAATAACTGATGGACTGAGTAATATTTCTGGATTGAAATGAGGTTTATTGTACTAACAGAAAATATGCAATCTGCATTTAAACAAAATTTGACAGGTGCAAAAGTATGGGCACCTCAACATAAAAGTGACATTAATATTTTGTAGATCCTCCTTTTGCAAAAATAACAGCCTCTAGTCGCTTCCTGTAGCTTTTAATGAGTTCCTGGATCCTGGATGAAGGTATTTTTGACCATTCCTGTTTACAAAACTATTCCAGTTCAGTTAAGTTTGATGGTCGCCGAGCATGGACAGCACGCTTCAAATCATCCCACAGATGTTCAATGATATTCAGGTCTGGGGACTGAGATGGCCATTCCAGAACATTGTAATTGTTCCTCTGCATGAATGCCTGAGTAGATTTGGAGTGGTGTTTTGGATCATTGTCTTGCTGAAATATCCATCCCCTGCGTAACTTCAACTTCGTCACTGATTCTTACACATTATTGTCAAGAATCTGCTGATACTGAGTTGAATCCATGCGACCCTCAACTTTAACAAAATTCCCGGTGCCGGCATTGGCCACACAGCCCCAAAGCATGATGGAACCTCCACCAAAGTTTACTGTGGGTAGCAAGTGCTTTTCTTGGAATGCCGTGTTTTCTTGCCTCCATGCATAACGCCTTTTTGTATGACCAAACAACTCAATCTTTGTTTCATCAGTCCACAGGACCTTCTTCCAAAATGTAACTGGCTTGTCCAAATGTGCTTTTGCATACCTCAGGCGACTCTGTTTGTGGCGTGCTTGCAGAAACGGCTTCTTTCGCATCACTCTCCCATACAGCGTCTCCTTGTGCAAAGTGCGCTGTATTATTAACCGATGCATAGTGACACCATCTGCAACAAGATGATGCTGTAGGTCTTTGGAGGTGGTCTGTGGATTGTCCTTGACTGTTCTCACCATTCTTCTTCTCTGCCTTTCTGATATTTTTCTTGACCTGCCACTTCTGGGCTTAACAAGAACTGTACCTGTGTTCTTCCATTTCCTTACTATGTTCCTCACAGTGGAAACTGACAGTTTAAATCTCTGAGACAACTTTTTGTATCCTTCCCCTGAACAACTATGTTGAATAATCTTTGTTTTCAGATCATTTGAGGAGCCCATGATGCTACTCTTCATAGGAGATTCAAATAGGAGAACAACTTGCAAGTGGCCACCTTAAATACCTTTTCTCATGATTGGATACACCTGCCTATGAAGTTCAAAGCTCAATGAGGTTACAAAACCAATTTAGTGCTTTAGTAAGTCAGTAAAAAGTAGTTAGGAGTGTTCAAATCAAAAAATTGATAAAGGTGCCCATACTTTTGCACCTGTCAAATTATGTTTAAATGCGGGTTGCACATTTTCTGTTAGTACAATAAACCTCATTTCAATCCAGAAATATTACTGAGTCCATCATTTATTAGATATATGAAACTGAAATAGCTGTTGCAAAAACCCAAATTGTTCTAAAGAAAAAAGGTTAACATTAATAGGGGTGCCCAAACTTTTTCATATGATTGTATACATCTGTCACGCTCCCCGGGTCCTCGGCTCCGCTCCCCGGGTCCCATGCTCCGTTCCCCGGGTCCTCTGCCCCGCTCCCCGGCTCACCTGCCACGCTCCCCGCTCTCCAGCCTTCGGTGCCCGTACTTCCCAGGCCCCCTGGTCTCCGCTCCCGGCGCCCGACGGCTTCCCAGTCCCGGGCCGGCTCTCCTGCGTCCTCCTCTCAGCATCCTGCCCTGGCTTCTGGCACCCGGGCCGCGCGCACGCGCATTAGGGCGCGCGCGCGGTCACTGACCCTTTCTTAAAGGGCCAGCGTCCATTAACAGGAAATGACTCTAACAGGTACAGGGTATAAAGGGGTTTAATGTCCAAGGGGGCGGGGCCTGATCTTCGTGTTTTCCAAGCTAGGAGTCAGGTCTCCTTGTGTCTTCTTGCCATACTCACGTATCTCTCTTCTAGAGCTGATCCTGCCTCGCCATCCGGTCCTGCTGAATCCCGAACCCCGCACGCTGTCCATCTGCCATCTGACAGTCCGTACCATCTCGGATCCCTGCGGTGACCCGTCATCTCGCTCCAAAGGTTCCGGACCCCGCCTGACATCATCTCGGCTTCCGAACCTGAGCTACGTCACCCGGACTACCATCTGTGACTCCGTGGTCCCAGGGACTTCTCCGTTACACTCACTTGCACGGACTGTTCTGCTGCCCATAGTGCTTCAGCTACCGGACTCCTTACCACCATCTTAGAGTTTGGCCCAGTGGATCCACCTCCTGGGTCTGCCCGACCGCCTGGCCCTGACAACATCCATCCTATCTAGCTATACAAAATTTCATATGCCACATTATGAAAGTGAACACATACTACAATCGTTTATTTTTTATTTTTTTTACTGTGAGCGGCGCGGTGGGGGGCTATATACCAGGATGAGTGGGCTATATAGCATGATGGGGGCTATATACCAGGATAGGTGACTATATACCAGGATGGGGGGCTATATAACACAATGGAGGGCTATATACCAGGATGGAGTGCTATATACCAGGATGGAGTGCTATATACCAGGATGGGAGGATATATATACCATGATGGGGCCATATATACCAAGATGGGCAATGATGGGGACATATATACCAGGATGGGCAATGATGGGGACATATATACCAGGGTGGGGCCATATATACCAGGCTATATCCATGATCCGGGTCTTACACCAGGATGGCGCCATGATGGGGACATATATACCAGGGTGGGGCCATATATACCAGGCTATATCCATGATCCGGGTCTTACACCAGGATGGCGCCATGATGGGGACATATATACCAGGGTGGGGCCATATATACCAGGCTATATTCATGATCGGAGTTATACACAACGATGGCGACATATACCAGGATGGGACCATATATACCAGGATATAGCCATGATGGGGTCATACACCAGGATGGGGCCATGATGTGGACATATTTACCAGGATGGGGGACATATTTGCCAAGAAGTGGCCCAAGATGGGGGGCCCAGGCTCAAACTTTGCATCGGGGCCCATAAGACTGCAGTTACACCACTGGCTCTATGGCGGAATGTCCGGAGCAGCGCACACTGCACGGAGACACTTCCTGCTCTAACCCCACCCATCACCAATATAGCCCCGCCCATCTCCTAAAGACTCCGCTCATGCCTTGCAATCTCCATGACAACCAATGTGGTGTTCAACAGGGGCAAGCTCCGCCCTTGCAACCAGAATTTCAATCAGTGCGGACGTCTCCATATTCCTGAGGACGGTAAAGCGGCTGAGGGGCGGAGCTAGAGGCGATCTGAGCGAGGTCAGCGGGTGACAGGAGGCAGAGTGCGTGCAGCCAGGAGACTGCGCTGCGTGTGGCGCCCCAGCGGAGGCCGGTGGTGGAGGACGAGCCCCGGCCGCTGTATACAGTGTAGATGAGGGTATATATATATATATATATATATATACATACATACAGGGGGCAGTGCGGTCCTAGAGGGGATATATTATATCATATATATTTTTGAGCCTTAAGAGAAACTTGTAGAATTTATAGCATTATATAAAGAAATTACCAATCACTTATTAGGCCAAGACCCTGCTACCATGGTAACACAGCGGCATCTCCGAGGAGGGGGGCCCGAACAGTGTGGACCATAATAAACACCCCCAATGCCAGGAGCCCATTATTCTGTATGGAGGATTATGTGGGGCCCATTATTCTGTATAAATGACTATGTGGGACTCATTATTCTTTATGGATGATTATGCGTTACTCATTATTCGGTATGTTAGGACCCTGTGGGACCCATTATTTTGTATGGAGGACCTTCTTGGGCCCATTATTCTTTAAGGGAGATTATGTGGGGCCCATTATTCTGTGTGGAGGACTGTGTGTGGCCCACCTATATGTTGCTATGAGAGATTAACTGCAGTATTTACATGGTTAATCAGCAGTGATCAGAGCTTGTGTCACGGGCGGAGGGGACGTGCTCGCCACGCTCGGGTCCGGGGCTTCTGCTGCTGCTGCTCGGTGGCTCGAGTGGTAGACCGGACCTGGGGACTCGAGCAGCGCTCCTCACCCGTGAGTGAAAAGGGGTGGTATGTTTAGTGAGATTGTTCGTGACGCCACCCACGGGACGTGGTGATGATGGCACCACTGCTGCTGGTAACGGGGATCCCGGGAGAGATGGTAGGGTGCAGCTGAGATGTTGTCCCCTCCGTGGGTAGGGGTTTGGTGATCCCGGTGCCCGGTGGTGTAATGGGGAGGCTGGATGGCTGGGGTGCAGGGTGCAGGGGCAGCGCGGTGCCGGATGGCTCTGGTGTACTCACTCAGATAGTCAATAACAGAATCTCTGGTAAACCAAACGGCTGGATGGACGGGTCCCGCAGCCGGCTGCAGTGTTGTTGTTCTGCTCTCCCCGGACGGCTAATGGTGGCTGTCTTTCCCTGCACCTGTTAGAAAGTTCTTGACTCCTGTGGTTGCCCACCGGTAGTCCGCTCCCCGGCGTATAGGTGCCGTAGGAGCCCGTTTTTCCCGCAGGCGCTGGCCCTTGGATCTCTAGCCTGTGGCGGTGGCTGTATATCCTCTCTGGGTGGACGGTTGCCTTCAATCGGGACTTGGTTGTTAGGGAACCCCAGGGGTTCCTGTCACATTCGGATTTGACTATTGACGGCGGCTCCAAGCCTGGTCGGGGTCCGATAGCCCTGCCTGTGTGCTTAGCTTCACTCCGTTCCCCGGTCCGGTACCGGCGGGCTGTCGCCCGACCCCGGTCCTTACGGCTCTGCGGAGTTCCATCAACTCCTGCAGACGGCCACCACTGTCTGCCAACCTTGCTGTCAGTGCCTGGGCTCCAACCCAGACACTTCAAGTGTTTTCTCCTCACACTTTCACCTCCAAAACTCAACTGACACTTTTCCCGCCTCCAGGCCTGTGAACTCCTCGGTGGGTGGGGCCAACCGCCTGGCTCCGCCCCACCTGGTGTGGACATCAGACCCTGGAGTGAGGCAACAAGGGTTTTTGGTTGGCTGGTGTAACTGCCTAGGGTGGGGGGTGTGTGTGTGTTGGTATGTGCATAACTGGCAGTCACCGCCCTGTATGGAATGACCGCCCCTCCTGAGCCCTTCTCCCCCACACATTGCCCACATCTGCCACACAACTATGCTGCATTTCAGGAAAAGGTTAAAAAAAGATCATTTGAGTTTGTGTCGCTTTATTCTAAGAGTCTTAGACCATTTTTTATTTATCCTTTGACAAAGTGATATGAGATCTCGGCTTTTCCAGGAAGAAATGTAGATTTTATTGATACTATTTTGGGTACAGACAACATTTTTATGATTTTTTTATTCCATTTTTCTTCTGCATGAGATTTACTAAATGCAGCAATTCTTCAGTTGTTTTTTTATTTCTTTTCACCATTTAATGGCAAAACCAATGGAATTGTATGTTTTTTTCTTTCCAGCGTTTATCATGCAGTGTAGTTAACACCTTCCGTTATGTAGGAGGCAACATTAACAAAATTAGAAATATGGCTTTAATTATTATCAAAAAAATAGAAAAAATATCCAGCGGATCCCAGGCAAGGATAAAATAATATTCACCTTTATTGCTCACATTAAAAGTACATTACAGATGGCATCCAGCAGAGAACAGGTTAAATCACCTAACGCGTTTCGACAGGAGAAAATGCTGTTAAGTCTTATTCATGGATTCATTATTATTATTATTATTATTATTATTTTTGATGCTGTTAATGTGCCAGATAAATCAGGTGATAGTTGTATATTCTGGGTTGCTGCTCTCAGTCATGTTTAGTTTAGTTTTTTTTGGTTTGTTTATTTTTTTTCTTTAAATTAAAACAAGTTTTAATAGAAGAAAAAAATGTTTTTTGTGTTTTTATTTTTTATACATTCAAACATCTTGTAGAAACAACCAATGGAAAACGGGGTGGAGGTAAGAGGGGTGAACAAGTGGAGCAACTGAGAAGGACCCCCTGACAGTCCCTAACACATAAGGGGCCATTTTTCTTTTCATGTCTCTTCTGTCAGTAGCAGATTCTCATCCTCCCGCCGGTGTCATAGATCTGGCACCAGGCGGTGATCAAGGACGGATTCCTGCAGCAGCGCTGCTATAGTCATTTGTATCAGTGGTCCATGAATATATATGTATAACGCGGGCACAATGCTGGTAACTCATTTATATTCTCAGTGGAGCGGAAGGTGCACTGTGGTGAATTATATATTCATGGGCACAGTGTGGCGTATATTTGCATACAGTGGGCGGCATGTTTTATTCAAGTCGCTTATATATGTAACATTTGTGTTTTTCAGGAGAGCGGTGATCTGCTGAAAGGCGCAGAGCCGAAGACACCAGGACGGCAAACTCTGGAAAGACAAGGCATGGCTGGAAGTCATCATGAAGGACTGGACTAGGTAATGAAGAGAAGAAAGATGGCTGCTCCAGTGAGAGGAAAAAAGTACTGTCCCCGGTAAGTCACTGGATATATATATTTACTAGAAGGTGGCCCGATTCTACGCATCGGGTATTCTAGAATTTACGTATTGTGTAGTTAATGTATGATTTTTGTTATATATATAGATGTTGTTGTGTGTAGTTACCAAGTGTTTGTGTAGGGCGCTATACATGTTCTGGGTGTTGTCTGGGTGTGGCGGGGGGTGAGAGCGGTGTTGTTTGTGTGTTGCGTTGTGTGTGTAGCGTTGTTTGTGGAGCGCTGTGTGTCTGTAGTGTTGTGTGTGTGTGTTGCGCGGTTTGTGTGGGTGTGGGGTGTGTGTGTGTTTTGGGGGAGGTATGTTTTGTGCAATGTGTGTATGTTGCGTGGTATGTGCGTATATTTGGGTGTGCCGCGGTGTTTGTGTGTTGGGTGTTGTGTGTGTGCGGCGTTGTCTGTGTGTGTGGGTGTCTGTGTAGGGCAGTGTTTGTGGTTCCCAGTGTGTGTGTGGTGTGTTGTGCAGTGCGCGTGTGTGTGTGTGTTTTGAGGGGAGGTGTGCACCCCCCATCGTGCTCCATCCCCCATGCTGCGCACCCCCCATCGTGCTCCATCCCCCATGCTGCGCACCCCCCATCGTGCTCCATCCCCCATGCTGCGCACCCCCCATCGTGCTCCATCCCCCATGCTGCGCACCCCCCATCGTGCTCCATCCCCCATGCTGCGCACCCCCCATCGTGCTCCATCCCCCATGCTGCGCACTCCCACACGTGCTCCATCCCCCATGCTGCGCACTCCCCATCGTGCTCCATCCCCCATGCTGCGCACTCCCCATCGTGCTCCATCCCCCATGCTGCGCACTCCCCATCGTGCTCCATCCCCCATGCTGCGCACTCCCCATCGTGCTCCATCCCCCATGCTGCGCACTCCCCATCGTGCTCCATCCCCCATGCTGCGCACTCCCCATCGTGCTCCATCTTCCATGCTGCGCACTCCCCATCGTGCTCCATCCCCCATGCTGCGCACTCCCCATCGTGCTCCATCCCCCATGCTGCGCACTCCCCATCGTGTTCCATCCCCCATGCTGCGCACTCCCCATCGTGCTCCATCCCCCATGCTGCGCACTCCCCATCGTGCTCCATCCCCGATGCTGCGCACTCCCCATCGTGCTCCATCCCCCATGCTGCGCACTCCCCATCGTCCTCCATCCCCAATGCTGCGCACTCCCCATCGTGCTCCATCCCCCATGCTGCGCACTCCCCATCGTGCTCCATCCCCCATGCTGCGCACTCCCCATCGTGCTCCATCCCCCATGCTGTGCACCCCCCATCGTGCTCCACAGTCACACATCAGACAGTATACACTGTGCTGTTTCTATTTGTCTTAGTTAAAACTGTTATTTAATATTTTTCATGCTTGTCTCTGCTGCCATCTACTGGTCAGACCTTTCGGCTCCTCTGTTTCTTTTGCCCAGCCCATGGGAGTGTCTGATGACCCTCTTGCATCACTTCCTGGCTTGTTCATTCCAGCCAGAGTTTTGTGAGAGCAACACCCCTTATTGGAGCTACTAGGAGCAAAGTCTTCTGACCACGTAGTAGCTTCAGAGGCAAGCATCGCTGGAGAATTACAATGCCAAGTACTTGGATTACTGCACTCTGCATGTCCTAACCTTTGGAGAAAATAAACCACCATTGTTTCATCTCAGCATGTGCATGTTTCACTCTGGAGTGCTCTGGTCCTGTCTGCCCTACCTATAGGAAAAACGAAGGCAAGACTCTCACAACCTCTCACAACTACGCACCTTCCATCGCCTTTAAGTGGGGACAGAACAGTCAGAAGACTGCTTAAGAGCTCAATACCCCGGCTACAGATCCCTAAGAGCCCTGTAACTTCCCATGTAATCTGCCTAGCAACAAGCCTTGTGCACTAGTCTGCCTGCACAGTGCATGCCTGGACAAGCCTAAGGGGAATCTCTCCCATCTGCCACGTCCTGTGTCACCTCTGCTTGCATTGTAAAGGGACAGTTTATGCAACTGCTGTTTCTCTCTTGCTATACTCCTTCTATAGACTTGCAGTACATTATACCTCATTACTGCACATTGCTGGACTGCGAACCCCAAGTTTTGCTAAAGACACCTTGGGAATCTCATCAGGGAGTCCTTGCAGAGCTGCACAACGATTTTTGGACCCCTATTCAAAAGTCAAGTTTCTTAAAGAGACAGTACACCTTAAATCAAAATGGCTGAAAAAGACCTTGGACAGCCCCCCACTGCTGAAACAGAGCAAATACAACCTGATACTGTCCATTATGAAGCCCAGGAGGCAGAGCCCACACTTTCAGCAGACCAAGTTGTCCGACCGAAGCGCTCTTCCAAACCCACGATAAAAGTCACTGAAAACTATCACACTATGAAAGATGAGCTATGTGAACACCTGGAAGAACAGTGGGAACGAGTCACCTATTACATGTCAAGACTTGAATCCTCATCAGGTGATGCCGCATGCTTACAAGCCGCTCTGGAACGGCTGAACACAGCTCATGAAAGATACAAGAGACTGTGAACAAGGTACATTACCTTTCTAAAAGACTCTAAAATTGATGAAGCTCTTTCAGACCTGAGCAAGGCAGAAGAGGTAGACAAGGAAAGAGATGCCAAGGTGCAAGATGCCATAGACAAGGCCGAACACCGTATCTCTCACCAGCAAGAAACCAGATCACACTGATCAACCTCATCTAGACGTTCCTCTCGGTCATCCGGGTCATCATCCTCAAGAAGCTCAGCCCTGAGCGACAGGATACTAGAGGCCCGCATAAGAGCAGAGGAATCCAAGGTGAGACGTTCCTTCACAGAAAGAGAAGTAGAGGAAGAAGCCAAAAGGGCAGAAGCAGAAGCCAAAAGGACAGAAGCAGAAGCCCTTGCAAAAGCAGAAGCTGCTAAATCAGAAGCCACAAGGGCAGAAGCGGAGGCTCGGATAAAGATTCTTCGGTCACAGATGGAAGAGGAAGTTGCGCTAGCTAAAGTGAGACTACTTGAGCAAGCATTGATCCAAGGTCCTGATCCAGCTGACTCGCCACCACTGGAAGCAGACAATCCAGTTGATCGCACAAACCCCAGTTTGCAGTACCGTCCAAGCCGACAACACCGAAACCTCCAACTTACCTCTACCAGTGCCAGTGCCACCTAAAGCACCCGAGCAAATTAATAACAGTCACCAAGAGGTGCCCTCTCAAACACAGTCACCACGGCAAGATGGCAACCAAGTGTTTCCTGACCCACTTCCACAGCTCAAGCAGCGGTCATCAGAATCTACAGAGGCTAAACCACAGCTCAACCCTGCAGCAACGTCATTTTACTCGGGAACATCTCATCCATTCACGCCAGGCAGCCCATACACCCCAGGGGCATTACGAGTCGTCGTGGCAACAAGTGGTGAGAAATCAGATATGTCTGAGTTTGCCAGGTTCATGGTGAGCAGAGAGCTAATCAACACTAGTCTCACGAAATTTGATGATCGTGCAGAGAGCTACAGGGCCTGGAAAGCAACTTTCAAGGCAGCCATCGCCAATCTCAACTTCACTGCAGAACAGGAGCTCAACCTTCTGATCAAGTGGTTGGGCCCAGGCTCTACAAACCGTATCAAGAGCCTCAGAACCGTCTTTGTGGGACAAGCAGAAGCAGGTCTCGCTGCTGCATGGCAGAGACTGGAACGCACGTTTGGCAGCGCAGATGCAATAGAGAAAGCCCTATTCAAGAGACTGCAGGACATCCCAAAGATCAACCTTAAAGAAGTCCACAAGCTTCAAGACCTAAGTGATCTGCTCATGGAGCTGGAGCTCGCCAAAAGAGATCCTCGTCTGTCTGGGTTGTGCTACCTGGATACAGCCCATGGAGTGAACCCAATCGTGGTGAAGCTGCCATACAGTCTGCAGGAGAAATGGGCAACGTCAGTCTCAAGGTACAAAAGAATGCATGACGTCACCTTTCCCCCATTTATTCAGTTCTGCAAGTTCATGGATGAGCAGGCCCAGATGAGGAACGACCCCAGCCTCGACTTCCTAGAGTTCAACACTTCGGCAGCCGCAACATCATCATCAAGGTATGAAGGTGCCATACACACACGCAGAGACATTAAGAACACTGTGAGTGTCAGGAAGACTGAGCTACCATCACCTGCAGCACGCACAGATAAACAGAACACCATCTCATCACGAGATAAGTCTTTCAATCAAGAATGTCCCATCCATAAAAAACCGCATTCACTGAACAAGTGCAGAGGGTTTAGATCCAAAACCCTACAGGAGCGCAAGAAAGTCCTCACAGAGCTTGGGATTTGTTTCAAATGCTGCGCATCACTTGAGCACATGGCCAAGGACTGTAAATCCATCGTCAAGTGTGAGGAGTGTCATAGTGAAAAACACGTTTCAGCCATGCACCCAACCCAGCTAGCTAGAGACACACCAGCTGCAGTCACCACCACTCCCACTCCAAGTCATGGCGGGGAGCCTAAGAATCAGACTGACACCACCACAGCTGTCCCCTGCTCATGCTCAGAGGTATGTGGAGAGGGCCAAACACAGAAATGTTGTGCCCGAATATGCCTCATCAAGGTTTATCCCGAGGGACATCCAGAAAAGGCAATGAAGGTGTATGCCATCATAGACGACCAAAGCAACCGGTCCCTAGCAGGAACCAAATTCTTTGAAGCCTTCGGAATTAATGGACCATCGGAACCCTACACCTTGAACACCTGCTCGGGTCGCATAGAGACTAGCGGCAGAAGAGCCCAGGGATTCATTGCTTCTCCTATCAATGGGAAGACTGAAATACCTCTACCAACGCTCGTTGAATGTGACCAAATACCCAGCCACAGGAATGGAATTCCTACCCCAGAAGCTGCATTTCATCAACCACACCTAAGACACCTCGCTAGTGTTATCCCACCTCTGGACAATAATGCAGAGATTCTACTCCTGCTCGGCAGAGACAATCTAAGGGTACACAAGGTGCGACAGCAGTGTAATGGGCCTGACTATGCACCATACGCCCAGAGACTGGACTTGGGATGGGTAGTCATAGGAAATGTGTGCGTTGATCGATCAGAAATTGATTCCTTCAAGACTTATGTGCATGGAGATGGGCGCACAACCTGCTTAAAGCCATGTCCTCATCACTATGGAGTGAAAGAGAAGTCTCCAGACACAATACAGCTACCTGACATCGCTTCTTCTCTGCATATCGACAACTTGGGAAGATCAGTCTTTCACACAACCAAGGACGACGATAAAGTAGCCTTGTCAGTAGAGGACAGAGAATTCATTGGAATAATGGACTGTGAGTTTTCTAAAGACAAAACCAACCATTGGGTCTCTCCATTACCCTTCCGATCTACCAGGGTAAGACTCCCAAACAACCGAGCTCAAGCTCAGACCAGATTTAACTCTCTTCAGCGTTCTATGAACAGCAAGCCTGAAATGAGAGAACACAGCGTCGCCTTTATGGACATGAAAGTCAGCAACAACCTAGCAGAACATGTACCAGCTGAACTGAATCCAGCAGATCACGCAACTAGACCTACGTCTATAAGTTCTGTTGCTAACTCTTCTTGGCTTACAGGTCCAGAGTTCCTGCTGAGACAGTCAGAAGAAGGTGTCCAGGAAGCCTTCAGCATCCTAGTTCCAGACAACGATCCAGATGTCCGAGCTGAAGTCAATACCCTGGCCACCAGTGCAGAAAAAACTTCCAACCTCGGTTGCCAACGTTTTGAACGTTTCTCCAGCTGGATGAGGCTCGTCAGGACTGTCGCTAGGTTAGTGCATATCGCCAGATGCTGTCGTACTGACCTTAAAAACAAAGACTGTCATCGCTGGCATGTCTGCCACAAAGCCCTTTCTGCTGAGGACATCTCCCATAGCGAGTCCCTCATAATACGCCACCTCCAACAGAGTGAATTCGCCATAGAATGGAAGTGTTTATACAACAAACAGCAGATTTCATTAAGAAGTCCTCTCGCCAATTTAAACCCAGTCATCGACAGTTTCGGCTTACTGAGAGTTGGTGGTCGTTTAAATCAGGCTCATCTTGGAGTTGCAGAACAAAATCCTCTCATCATTCCCAGCAAACACCATGTTACAGTCTTGCTGATCCGACACCACCATGAAAAGACTGAACACCAAGGCAGGCAAATTACAGAAGGTGCTTTACGGTCTGCAGGCCTCTGGATTATTGGAATGAAGAGACGTGTAGCACAAATACTACACGATTGTGTGCACTGTCGTAAAGCGAGAGGAAAACAACTGTACCAGCAAATGGCTGACTTGCCTACAGACAGACTTTCTACAGAGCCACCTTTCACCTACGTGGGCCTAGACGTTTTCGGACCATGGATGGTGTCCACACGCAGAACTCGCGGAGGCCAAGCAAACAGCAAGCGGTGGGCTGTGTTATTCACCTGCATGAGTGTTCGAGCTGTTCACATTGAGGTGTTAGAGTCCATGGATACCTCCAGCCTAATCAACGTCTTGAGAAGGTTCCTTGCCATCAGAGGACCAGTGAAACAGCTGAGGTCTGACCGTGGAAGCAACTTCGTCGGTGCATGTAGAGAACTGAACATCGACACCAAACCCATCCAAGATCAGCTGGCAGAGAAAGGTTGCACCTGGATCTTCAATCCCCCTCACAGTTCTCACATGGGAGGCTCCTGGGAGAGGATGATCGGGATTTCACGCAACATCTTGAACTCCATGCTAATGGACGTCAATTCCTCAAGACTCACACATGAGACTCTAGTCACTCTTTTAGCTGAAGTCTCAGCCATTATCAATTCAAGACCCCTTGTGCCGGTGACCATGGATCCAGAAACACCAACCATATTGACTCCTACTATTCTTATTACCCAAAAAACTGACAACGCGGTAATGCCCAGCGGAGAGTTCACCCACGCGAACACTTATCAAAAACACTGGAAACGGGTTCAATACTTGGCTGACTACTTCTGGAACCGATGGAGGAAGGAATACCTCACCATTCTTCAAGGAAGAAAGAAGTGGCGACATCCCAAGCCGAACCTCAAGGAAGGAGACCTAGTCCTCATGAAAGATCAGACCACAGAAAGGACTGACTGGCCTATGGGACTAATTACTAGAATACTGCCTAGTCAGGACGGCAATGTTCGGAAGGTGGAGCTAAAGGTCATCAGGAAAGGTGAGACGAAGACCTTTGCAAGGCCAATCCACGAACTTGTTCTGCTTTTGCCCATAGAGAGCGTCCCTACAGGATGAACGCTACCGGACCTGAACTTTGAGCCATCGTTCTTGTTTTGGACTCAATTGAGCTTGTTTTTGCATTTAACATGCCTTTCCTTTCAGGTTGTATTATGGACTCAATAGTGAAATCCCCAAAGTGAATTTCAGACGGGGAGTGTGCTGTTTCTATTTGTCTTAGTTAAAACTGTTATTTAATGTTTTTCATGCTTGTCTCTGCTGCCATCTACTGGTCAGACCTTTCGGCTCCTCTGTTTCTTTTGCCCAGCCCATGGGAGTGTCTGATGACCCTCTTGCATCACTTCCTGGCTTGTTCATTCTAGCCAGAGTTTTGTGAGAGCAACATCCCATATTGGAGCTACTAGGAGCAAAGTCTTCTGACCACGTAGTAGCTTCAGAGGCAAGCATCGCTGGAGAATTTCAATGCCAAGTACTTGGATTACTGCACTCTGCATGTCCTAACCTTTGGAGAAAATAAACCACCATTGTTTCATCTCAGCATGTGCATGTTTCACTCTGGAGTGCTCTGGTCCTGTCTGGTCCTATAGTAAAAATGAAGGTAAGACTCTCACAACCTCTCACAACTACGCACCTTCCATCGCCTTTAAGCGGGGACAGAACATACACGCACACATCTGATCGCATACACTCACACCCACTTCTGCCTGTGCCCTCCGGTGTGCGGTCCTAGCAGCTGTGCTGCACACAATGCTCCTCTCTCTTCTGCCGACACGCACACACCTGATCGCATACACGCACACACCCGATCGCATACACGCACACACCCGATCGCATACACGCACACACCCGATCGCATACACGCACACACACATTGACGATATCGCACATACGCGCTCACACTCACAACATCCGGAGATACCACATGCTTCCGGCCATGTGATCCTCCGGCAGGTCCTGGAAGGTCACTGCAGCACAGTATCGCCGCCGAGAAGCAAGCGATATCGCCGGATGCTGTGGGTGTGTGGATGCGATCTGATGTGTGTGTGAGGTGTGTGTGAGAGTGAGTGTGATCTGATTGTGTGTGTGTGTGTGTGTGTCTGTTCTTATGTGTGTGCGTGTGTGTGTGTTCCGCCGCTGCAGGACCTTAATGCGCTCACCTGGGAGCCAGTGTACGTTGGTAACCATGCTACACAATATTACTCGATGTGCACCATGGTTACCATCGTACCCCGCCCCCCGCTCGCACTGGAGCTTACACCAGCGTACGCCGGCAACCCCAGCAATGCGAGGGTATGTGTCAGCTGGGTTGGCGGCGTACGCTGATGTGGGCTCCCGGGGGTACAGCACTCACCTGGGAGTCGGGGCTCCTGTCGGTTCGGAGAATGCGTGCGGGGGGCGGGGCCAGAGCGAGCGTGCAATGCATGAGGGGGGCGGGGCGTGGCCGAGTTGCCAATGCGTGCAGGGGGCCGGGGCGAGAGGCCAATCCGTGTGGGGGGCGGAGCCTGCGCGAGCGGCCAATTCGTGCGGGGGGCGGAGCCGAAGCGAGCGGCCAATCCGTGCGGGGGGGCGGAGCCGAGGCGAGGCGAGCGGCCAATGAGACGCTTGTCGCGGTAAGGACACAATTTTGGAGCAAGACAGACAGACAGACAGACAGACAGAATAAGGCAATTATATATATAGATTTGGCCTCTGACTACCTCTGATCAGTCCTGTGGTGCCTGTACGGTAAATCAGAAGCAATCACCGGTGTCTGTGGAGTGTGAGACCTTTCTCCTCTGCGCTTACTTGTGGATCCCCGTTACTTGAAGCACTTTGGGGACCCCGGTGTTCTTGTAAAGCGTCCCGTCCTGTATGCAGGTGGCACGGATCCTCGCCGTGGGGCCTGACAACAATCCTTTCCCCGGATCCTATGTGTCACTGTGCCCTGGGAAAATGGGTGGTGAGTAGAGCTGATCGAATGCCCGAAAAACCGGGGCCGGCGGATCACTGACAGACTTAAAAATAAGTCTGATCCGTTCCGGAATCCAGTGCCTATATAAGTCAATGGGGACCGGAATCCAAAGATTAAAAACGTTTGTGGAGGGGATGGGGGGTAGGAGCGCGCGTGGTATACTCACTGACATGGCGGCACACTTCTTCCGGGTCACGTTTTTCTCTTCCGGAGCCGACAATTCAATATTCATTGTTTTGCCCGCCCACTGGCGCGTGTCATTGGTTGCAGTTAGACACGCCCCCACCCTGAATGGCAGCGTGGCAGCTGACTGCAACCAATCACAGGCGGCAGGAAGGCCGGTGGGCGGGGAAAGCAGTGTATCCGTCGGAAGTGTGACTCCAGCTTTTTTTTTTTAATTTTTTTTTATTTAAATAAATAATTAAAAAACCCGACGTGTGGTCCCCCCTAATTTTCATCCCCAGCCATGGTAATGCCGGCTGGGGGCTGGTATTTCAGCCCGCAGCCGCTCGGTATTGCCGCATCTATTAGATGTGGCAATCCCGGTACATTACCAGCTCTTCCCGAAGCGTGATGCGGTGCCAGTCGGGGTAATAGGTTTGTGATCGCACGGGCGTCTGTGAGATACCCGCATCACAAACCTGTAAATGAATGTAAATAAACACACAGAGAAAAATCCTTTATTTAGAATAAAGTACAAACGCCCCCTCGTTCATTACCCAACACCCTGCAGCTCCGGCGTAATCCACATGTCTCACGAAGACACATCCGGCTGTGCTACATGTCACAGCTAGCAGCCGTAAATCACGGCTGCCAGCTCTGAGTGTAGACACTGACTGAGCAGAGGCTATGACAGGCTGGGCTGTGAAATTCTCTCCTCCGCAGCTCCAGCCCATCCCCTCCTCAGTGCCTGCCCACCCCCCGCAGTAGCAGGGGCACTCGCATGACACTCGGCTCTGCTGTACTGCCAGCGTGAGCCGTGTGTCACGCGATGGGATCGCAGCGGTGCACGCGGAGACAGACAGCGGAGGAGATGGGGAGAAAGTGCTCCCCCTATCTTCTCCACTCCTGTGATGCGATTGCAAGATCGCATCACAGTCGCATGACCCTCGGCTGACACCCGCAGCAGAGGGTCATTTGCATATCGCTTCCGATGCTATCGCATCGGAAGCGGTACGCAAGTGTACAAGAGCCCTCAGAAGTGTGTGCGGGTGATGATATGTCAGACTCGTGCAGGTCTGACATGACATCACACGGCACAGTCTGCCACGGTCTGAACATGAGCATGTGTCGCGGGTGGAGGGGACGCGCTCGCCACTCTCGGGTCCGGGGCTTCTGCTGCTGCTGCTCGGTGGCTCGAGCGGTGGACCGGACCCGGGGACTCCAGCAGCGCTCCTCACCCGTGAGTAAAAAGAGGTGGTATGTTTAAGGAGATTGTTCGTGACGCCACCCACGGGACGTGGTGATCATGGCACCACCGCTGCTGGTAACGGGGATCCCGGGAGAGATGGTAGGGTGCACCTAGGATGTTGTCCCCTTCGTGGGTAGGGGGTTGGTGATCCCGGGGCCCGGTGGTGTAACGGTGAGGCCAGGAGGCTGGGGTGCAGGGACTGCGCGGCGCGGTGCCGGACGGCACTGGTGTACTCACTCAGACAATCACTGACACTGACAGAGTCGTTGGTAAACCAAAAACGGACGGATGGATGGGTCCCGCAGCCGGATGCAGTGTTGTTGTTGTGCTCTCCCCGGACGGCTGATGGTGGCTGTCTTTCCCTGCACCTTGGAAAATGTTCTTGACTCCTATGGTTGCCCACCGGTAGTCCGCTCCCCGGCGGATAGATGCCGTATGAGCCCGTTTTGCCCGCAGGTGCTGGCCCTTGGATCTCTAGCCTGTGGCGGTGGCTGTATATCCTCTCTGGGTGGACTGTTGCCTTCAATCGGGACTTGGTTGTTGGGAAACCCCTGGGGTTCCTGTCACATTCGGATTTGACTATTGACAGCGGCTCCAAGCCTGGTCGGGGTCCGATGGCCCTGCCTGTGTGCTTAGCTTCACTCCGTTCCCCGGTCCGGTACCGGCGGGCCGACGCCCGACCCCGGTCCTTACGGTTCTGCGGAGTTCCACCAACTCCTGCAGACGGCCACCACCGTCTGCCAACCTTGCTGTCAGTGCCTGGGCTCCGACCCAGACACTTGCAGTGTTTTCTCCTCACACTCTCCACTCCTGAACTGAACTCTCAACTGCCACTGCTTTTCCCGCCTCCAGGCCTGTGAACTCCTCGGTGGGTGGGGCCAACCGCCTGGCTCCACTCCACCTGGTGTGGACATCAGACCCTGAAGGGAGGCAACAAGGATTTTTGGTTGGCTGGTGTAACTGCCTAGGGTGGGGGGGGTGTATGTTGGTATGTATGTGACTACCTGGCTAGTCCAGGGCGTCACACATGCATGTACCTAGAAACATATGCACGCTCCTGTCAGAAGTGTGTGCGGGTGATGCAATGTCAGACTCGTGCGGGTCTGACATGACATCACATGGCACAGCCTGCCACTGTCTGAACATGAGCGTGCATGTACCTAGAAACATATGCGCGCTCCTGTCAGATGTGTCGGCTGTGCTGCGATGTCAGACTTGTGGGAGTCCCTTGCAAGTGTGACTGCTGCCTAAAGCCTGCTTTACACGGGACGACCGATTGTGCGATTTCACAATCGATCGTACTCGCCCCCGTTGTTTTTGCGTCATGGGCAAATCGCTGCCCGTGGCGCACAAACACGTTTAATCCCCGTCACACGTACTTACCTTCTGGACGACCTCGCTGTGGGCGACGAACGTCCACTTCTTGAAGTGGGAGTGACGTTCGGTGTCACAGCGACGTCACACAGCCACCAGCCAATAGAAGCGGAGGGGCGGAGATGAGCGGGACAAAAACATCCCACCCACCTCCTTCCTTCCGCATAGCCGGCGGGTGCCCCGGGACGGAGGTAAGCTGCTGTTCATCGTTCCCGGGGTGTCACACGAAGCGGCGGGGCGCTACCCTGGGAACGATGAGCAACCGGCGCCATTTTAATTAAACGAGATTATGAAACCGAGCGATGAGTACACGACTCACGATTTGTGAGCGATACTGCGTTGCTCGGAGGTGTCACACAGCCCGACGTCGCAAGCGATGCCGGATGTGCGTCACAAAAACCGTGACGATAGATCGTCTCATGTAAAGCACCCTTTAGATAAACCGCATGCGTTTTTTTTTGTTTTTTTTTAATTTGAATAAATAATTAGAAAACAAAATGACGTACTTTCCCCCCAATTTTCATCCCCAGCCATGATAACGCTGGCTGGGGACTGGTATATTCTCAGCCCGCAGCCGCCCGGTATTGCTGCATCTATTAGATGTGACCATTCCGGGGCGATATTGGCTCATCTTGATTGCCCTGGTGCGCTGGCAATCAAGGTAATAGCAGGGGTTAATAACAGCGCACGGCTGCTACTAAACCCTAGGTTTGTGATCGCATGGGCGTCTGTGAGACACCCGCATCACAAACCTGTAAATTACAGTAAATAATCAAGACACAGAGAAATTCTTTATTTGGAATAAATTACACACGCAGCCTCCTCCTTCACCACTTTATTACCCCAACACCCTGCAGCTCCGGCATAATCCACACGAGATCCAGCGAAGACACATCCAGCTCTGCTACATGTCAGAGCGAGCAGCCATAGAGCACGGCTGCCCGCTCTGAGTGAAGCCTATTACTAAGCCGCGATAAGCGATGACTGCACGGCAGAGCTGTCATAGGCTGGGGCTGCGTCAGCCAGGAACCAATCACAGCTGAGAGGATGGCCGGTGGGCGGGGAAAGCACGTAAAGCTGTGTGACTGCGTGCACAGCACAGGAAGTGAAAGCGCGACCCGGAAGCAGTGTGCCGCCATGACACCGAGTCTCGGTAAGTTTGAAACGCTCATTTATTTATTGTTTTTTCATTTTTATTAATTGCCGATTCCGGATCGTGCAGCTGGAATCCCGCGTCCGGGTCCGGCCTGGAGATAGCGCTGAAACCGCGCTGATCCAGACGTTTACAGTCCGGGTCCGCTCAGCACTACTCTTTAGGTTTCTAAAACCACCAAGTGACCCATCCATTTTTCTGGTGTTTTCCACTCGGAAAATGCTCTGTACTTTACAATACAGATCAATGGGAAGGCTCGGCACATGCCCAGACATCTTTTGTTGTGTTTTACCATCGCTTTTTCTTAAGAAACTGAGCAGAATCTTACCAAAATCCCCTCATAATCTCAAAACAAAGTTCTGAAGATTTTTTAAGCTTTCACATAGCCATTAAACTTGTTTTGGATTGTTAAATGTGTACAAGTTCAGAACCACCATCAGCACATGAATGCAGCACCAGAGCCACCGTCAGCACATGAATGCAGTGCCAGAGCCACCGTCAGCACATGAATGTAGCGTCATAACCACCGTCAGCACATGTATGCAGCGTCAAAGTCACCGTCAGTACGTTAATATATCACTATGCTTAGCCCCATGTACAATTGTAACCCATGAACCTACAACTCTGTTTGTCCTTAACAATGGTAAGAAGATGCTGGGAGGAGTTGTTATCAGTAATTATCAGACTGCAAACCATACAGGAACCAAAGTACTGATAAGGCCCCTTTCACAAGTCAGTGAAAAACACTGACGTTCTTCACTGACGTTCTTCACTGACGTGTAAAACACGCACATGTCCCTCCGTGTTCACGGCACACGTGGGTTGTCCATGTGCAATCCGTGATTGCAAATGGACATTACTCACCTGCCTTCGCTACTGCTGTCCATGGTGCTGAACTCCTCGGCTCTGCAGTGTCCACCCACCACTCTCTGCAGCTACTTCCGGGTCGGCTGTTCCTGCTTTCATAAATATTCATGAGCCGGGCAGGAGCTGCAGAGAGTGGAGGCTGCACAGCGAATCGCTGGAAAGGTGAGTTGAAAATGTTTATTATTTTATATGTTAGTGTTTTTCTGGTACGTGTTTCACGGATCACACATGGATCACACCATAGTGTGGTCCGTGGGTCATCAGTGATGCCAGAAAAAAACGGACTTGTCTCCGTGCAGAATCACGGACACACGTGTACGCTGCACAGAGACATGTTCAGTGAAAAAATCACTGATGTGTGAGTAGACCCATTGATTATAAAGTGTCTGCGTATGTCAGTGATTCTGGTACGTATAAAAAAAAGCACATACGTACCAGAATCACTGACGTGTGAAGGGGGCCTAAGACACAGGCAGTATCACAAATAAACATTTGCATCCAGGTACCTTATTGATTACATCTTCTCCAATCAGAGTCATTCTCGACCCTTTTGTCTCCACATAGTACAGACACGATGATAAGATTTCATGCCCACAGCTCGTCTCTGAAGATCTCCCTCTTTCTTCTTCAGCGGCACGTCCGGACACAGTACCGTTAAAACTAAAAGTATCATTATACTGCTCCATAATTATAAATATCTTCCATACTACGCCCCTAAATAAATAATTGCTATGCTTTCTTCACAAAATATCTACAACCAAATACACACTTCCCTTATTCAAAATATCCCCCCACACTGCCCCTCTTTAAAATATCCCCACACATTGCTACTCTCCATAATATTATTTCTACACTGCCTCTCTGCAAAATATCACACGAAACTCCCGCTCTCCAAAATATACCCTCCATGCTGCCCCTCTCCATAATATACCCCCATGCTGCCCCTCTCCTTAATAAACCCTACGCTGCCTCTCTCCATAACATACCCCCACACTGCTCCTCTCTTCTTGACTTGTCCAGCCAGAGATCTGACCTATACCCAATTGAGCATCTCTGGGGAGACCTGAAAATGACTGTCCACCAACGTTCACCATCCAACCTGATGGAACTGGAGAGGATCTGCGAGAAAGAATGGCAGAGGATCCCCAAATCCAGGGGTGAAAAACTTGTTGCATCATTCCCAAGAAGACTCATGGCTGTACTAGCTCAAAAGGGTGCTTTGACTCAATACTAAGCAAAGGGTCTGAATACTTATGACCATGTACCGGCCTCCTGGTTCTTGTAGTTCGCTGGTACAGGATGTGTATTTGGTAACCATTGCGACCGATGCTGGAGCTTCCCCTGCCTTTGAGTAGCGACTGACAGCGGAAGGTCCAGCATCGGTCGTGATGGTTACCCGATACACATCCTGTACCGGCGAACTACAAGAACCAGGAGGCCGGTGCGGGAACGGAAGGTAAGGTGAGCATAATACTGTATGTGTGTGTGCGTGTTTGTGCGTGTGTTTGTGCGTGTGTTTGTGCGTGTTTGTGCGGACTGCAAGAGTGGGTCAGAGCGCGGTGAAAGTACAGAACCGGAAGTGTGTGCGATGAGTATTTGCTCATACAGCAAAGCTTGCTCATAAACTGAGTTACAAATTTACAGCAAGCTTTACTCATATAGCAAAATACTCTCGCACCAAGTTACTCATAAACCAAGGTTCCACTGTATTAGCAAAATTGCAGACCCACCGCTGGAGGCCATATAGTCCACACTGTCCTGCACCTCAACGTGTTTCACCTCAGCTTCATCAGGAGGTGCAGGGTCAGTGGACAAGGCACATTAAATAGTAGATTACTTCACCTGTACAGAGTGGCGCTAGCCCACCGCATCATCGTGCTCCATGCCTGGCATCCTGGAAGTCAGAGTCCACACGCGCATATACTCGAGTCAATAGGTTTTAGAGTCATTGGCTTATAATCGGGTCGGCTAATACTCGAGCATTTACATTAATATTGCAGACACCTGAGTGTAGCTGAGCAGAAAAGTATGAGGTATGAAGGCCCCAGCCCACCAGTCCTACACCTGTCATTCATCCACCTCAATATGTCTTATGTTAATAGTCTAGGAAGCTAATGGCTGTGCTACAACAGTGTGGCTCCACTGTAAAATGCTTCCATCTGTTTTGGCAGCTTTTGGACCCCCTAAAGGTGATGTCTTTGCCTTTGTTTTTGCCTCCCATTAAATTCAATGGCGTTGGAATATTTTTGTTGACCTGTTCGGCAAACATGAGCCGAATCGAACCTCGGAAGTTTCGTTCATCCATCTCTACTGAAGACAGGGGCGGACTGGCCCAGGTGGGAGTTGCCCCCCCCCCCCATACCAGTCACTTAGGATCAGTTTAGGGCCACACATGCAGTAACAATTAAATTACTGGGGCCATGGCTTGTCTTATAGATGGGGATGCGGCTGCCGGTGATTTAATGACACAGATAGGAGATAGCGTTGCTGCACTCGGTACTGTTGTGTATTGTGCCTTTAATCAGTGTCTGACTCCTGACTTAGGCGTACACACCTCTTCTAACCCTCCAGAGCGGAGCTCAGAAGACAGGCAGTAAGCGGCCATTACATAGCGCTAGTGTCTGGCTGTACTAGTAAAAGTCCACTTCACTCCACACATCAACACAGCACAGTTATAGAGCACTGCTGACTTCTGTTCACCACTGCTCAGGATCTGTTCTAAATTTTAGTGGGGGAGAGGAAGAGGACATAATGACTGCTGAGGGGAGGAGGAGAGCAGCTAATGATGACTGCTGAGGGGGAGAGCACCTAATGATGACTTCTGGGGGAGGGGGAGAACACCTAATGATGACTGCTGGGGGGAGGGGGAGAGCATCTAATGATGACTGCAGCTGGAGGGGGGGAGCACTTAATGATGACTGCGAGGGAGGGGGAGAGCACTTAATGATGACTGCGGGGGAAGGGAAAGCACCTAAGGATGACTGCTGGGGGGAGAGCAGCTAATGATGACTGCTGGGGGGAAAGGAACTAATGATGACTGCTGGGGGGATCACCTAATGATGACTACGGGGAAGGGGAGAGCACCTAATGATGATTGCTGTGGGGGAGGGGGAGAGGAGCTAAAGATGACTGCTGGGGGGAGGGTGAGAGCTACTAATGATAACTGCTGGGGGAAGAGGAAGAGCAGATGACTGCTGATGGAGGAGGAGAGCAGCAAATGACTGCTGGGGGAAAGGGAGAGGAGACAATGACTGCTGTGGGAGAGGGAGAGGAGACAATGACTACTGGGGGAGTAGATAATTACTGCTGCGGGGGTGGAGGAGAAGAGATAAAATCCTGTACCCCAAGTGTCGGTGTCATTGTCCTGTACCCACAGTGTCAGTTTCATTATTCTGTAACCCCTGTATCAGCATCGTTATTCTGTACCCCCAGTGTCATCCTGTATCCCCAGTGTCATTATCCTGTATCCCCAGTGTCAGTGTCATTATCCTGTATCCCCAGTGTCAGCGTCATTATCCTGTACCCCGATTGTCAGCGTCATTATCCTGTACCCCGATTGTCAGCGTCCTTATCCTGTACTCTAGTATCAGTATCATTATCAAATACCCCCAGTGTCAGTGTCATTATCCTGTATCCCCAGTGTCAGCGTCATTATCCTGTACCCCGATTGTCAGCGTCCTTATCCTGTACTCTAGTATCAGTGTCATTATCAAATACCCCCAGTGTCAGTGTCATTATCCTGTACCCCGATTGTCAGCGTCATTATCCTGTACCCCGATTGTCAGCGTCATTATCCTGTACCCCGATTGTCAGCGTCATTATCCTGTACTCCAGTGTCAGTGTCATTATCCTGCACTCTAGTATCAGTGTCATTATCCTGTACCCAAGTGTCAGTGTCATTATCCTGTACCCAAGTGTCAGTGTCATTATCCTGCATTCTAGTATCAGTGTCATTATCATGTACCCCCAGTGTCAGTGTCATTATCTTAGGCTATATGTTATTACACGGGACTAGTAAAGGGTTTATCCAACATGTAAAGCTAATTTGTAAACTATAGTGAGGCTTTTAAAGGTAATGTCAGCACAGACTGATTGTTCATATTTTGTACAGATGCTCGGTGCATCATGGCGGGGCTAAACATTTAAGTGCAGCTTCGTACCTGCTTGGTTTTCCTCTATGTCCTCCTTTTTTATGACAGCTCTGGCTTCACAGAGCAAGAGAAGGGCGGTAGATAGATGGAATAGAAGTAGATGGGAAGATTCATATAAATGTTTCGCCTCCATGGTGCACAGAGCGCCTGTAGAAGATTTGATCAGTCATTCTTTGCTCACAATCCCTTTAAAACAATAAACAGAGAAACTCAGCCTCTCTAAACCTTGTTAATTAAGCACAGAGCACTTAATGGGGTTATCCACTTTTTCGACATCCCTTTCTGATTTCCCATGTTTAACCCTGGTAAAATATAAAAGCTTATCCTCTCCCATGCATGCAGCGCTCCAGAGGTGTCGGCTCTCTTGTTCCCGGCGCTCACTTGAGGTGCTGATGTCACACGAGCTCCGCGCCCAATCTCCGCTGACTTCCCTCTCCCCAACTGCAAATAAATAAATGTAAGTGATTACTATGACCTGTTATTACAAGAATCATAGAATCAAGAACCAATAGTGTGTAACTTCTGTGCCATCTAAATAATTGAGCTGTTGCAAACATGAAAACACTCCCAGCTTCCTTCTTTTCAGTTTAAAAACTATTTAGCAGTGATGACCTTATGTGACAGGCAGGGTCGGACTGGCGCACCAGGACACCGGAGAATCTTTCGGTGGGCCCCACCCCCAGTCCAGCACTGCAGTTCCTGCCTCCTGCACATACAGGGTCGGAAGTCGTAATGGCCTGGTGGGACAGCGGGGGATTCCCCAGTGAGCCTGCCCAAGGTTCTTGGTAGGCCCCTGTCAGGGGTGTAACTACCGCGGTTGAAGATATCCCCACTGCGACCGGGCCTGGGGTTATAGGGGGCCGGTGGGCCTCAGCCCCTGATCCAGATGGATGTGTGTCAAAGGCTGCACATCTAGCAGAAATACATCGCAGCACAGAGATCCATTGGGCCCCTGAATTGTGCTGTACCGGCTGCTAATTAAGGCCATGAATATTGCTCCCCACGGACACGATCCTGGGCACGGGAAGCAGAGAATATGCTGAGAGCTGACGCTGCTGTAAGTGGCCGTGCATCACACTGATGTCATGCGCTGCGCCGCTTACACTCTGGTCAATTCCCAGCGTCGCAGGAGGACACCGGGGGCACGCAGGGTGGGTGAGTACCATGGCCACCGGTCACACAGGTCCCCTTCTGACAGACAGCAGATGGGGCGCCACAGGGAGCAGCAGTTCACTGTCATTTGCTGCTACTGCTGTGCACAGGCTCCAGCACAGGACGCCCACCCCTCCTCTGTGTCCTGTCTGGTCCCGTCTTCACCACAGAGAGGGGGGAGGGGCGCCTGCACTGCTGTGGCCGGAGAAGCTGCTCTAAAGACCCTATGAGCTGCAGGAGGCCAAAAAGGAGGTGAGTATAATGTGCTCATGTGTTATGTATAAGAAATGTGTGTCCTGTATAGTGTGCCATATGTAGCTCTGTGTATACTGTCTGTATATACTGTCTGTCTGTGTATAATGTCTGTCTGTGTATACTATCTGTGTATACTATCTGTGTATACTGTCTGACTGTATACTGTCTGTCTATATTATCTGTCTGAGTATAGTGTCTGTTTGTGTAAGGCTAGTCTCACACATTCGGCTTTTTGCCGGTTTGACGGATTCGACGCACGCCAGTGTCGTGGGCAGAGGAGGGGACGCAGCGCTCTCCCTACTGTTCGGGTCCGGCCGCCGCTGCTGCTGCGGCCTGCTGCTGCTGAAAAAAACATAGTAACTATAAATGCATAGTTAGCACCTGTTCACATTTGTTGGATGTGCGGGTTAGTTTTTTGATGTTTCTAGTGAGTCTTTTTCTGACTGAGCACTCCGCCCTAAGACCTGGCTGTGTTCTTAACCATTATAGCAGGAGCCTAGCTGCCCATACTTGGAGGTTTGTAGTCCAAATAGTGGCATTTTGCCCAGACACTGATGTTTTTAATCTAGATAGTGGCATTTAAGTTAGGTTCCCGGATTACAGAGATATACCTTGCCGTTGGTGTCCGGGCTTACATGCATTGGCCAATACATAAACTAAATATCTCTCTTTTGCAGTAATGCAGTGCCATATTTTCCCTTGTACTTTTTTGGCTTTTTCAGTGTGCAACTGTATGCATTTATAGATACACCAGGATGAGGCCATAATGGGGACATATACCAGGGTGGGTCCATATATACCAGGATATAGGCATGATGGGGGTTATACACCAGGATGGGGACATATACCAGGATGGGACCATATATACCAGGATATAGGCATGACGGGGGTTATACACCAGGATGGGTCCATGATGGAGAGATATATTCTGATGGGGTCATGATGGGGATATATATACCTGAATGGGGCCATGATAGTGGACATATATATCAGGATGGGACCATATATACCAGGATATAGCCATGATGGGATCATACACCAGGATGGGGCCATGATGTGGACATATTTACCAGGATGGGGGACATATTTTCCAGGAAGTGGCCCAGGATGGGGGCCCCAGGCTCAAACTCTACATCGGGGCCCATCAAACTGTAGTTACGCCACTGGCCCTTGTGCTGGATATAGAGGGGGCTTGCCACTGGTAACCCTTTGTGAATGGGTTTTGGGCCATCAAACGTCAGTGCTATGTGCCTGCAGCTCCTGCCTCCTGCACATACAGAGTCGGAATGGCCTAGCGGGACAGTGTGAGATCCCCCAGTGAGCACAAGGCCCTCGGTGGGCCCCCTGTGCTGGATATAGAGGGGGCCCGCCACCGGTAACCGCGTTTGTGAATAGGCTTTGGGTCAGACGTCAGTGCTATGCGTCGTGAGATGATGTCAGCATGCAGCGCATAGTAGTGACGTTTAGTTGTTACCGGTCTATCAAAGGCCGCGAGCAGTCTCTGATAGGCTGGCAGATGTTGAACGTCACGGCTATTCGCCTGGACGTGACGTCAGCGCACGGCGCATAGCACTGACACTTACTGGCCGGCCCGTCACTTATTTCACATCACGCTGTGCCGCAGAAGCGCCAGTGGCACGGTGTGAGGAGTGGAGCCAGAGAATCTGTAAGTGCACAATATGGGACAGTGTGAGAGAGAGACGCCTGGGATTAGGTGGACCGCATGGAAATGGGGGGCACAGTAATTTGAAGTGAAGGAGAGGAGCAGTATGAAGAGTTATGAACTTTGGGGGACAGTAAGGTAAGTGGGAGCAAAGGGGGGCAATATGGATAAGTGAAAGCATAGAGGGGACAGTATGGATAAGTGGGAGCATAGAGGGGGCAGTATGGATAAGTGGGAACAAAGGAGGAACACTAGTGAGAGTTGAGGGGGGACAGTATGGTGAGGTAAGGCTAGTTTCACACTTGCGCTATTTTGACGCAAACGGAATCCGTCACTAATGTAGTACAGTTCATTTATTTACAGTGGAAGCGCGTTAATATGGCGCGTGTGTGTGGCATTCAGTACCCGCTTGTGTCCACATGGTGTCGCGCTTCCACTGTAAGTAAATGAACTGTACTACATTACTGACGGATTCCGTTTGCTAAAGAAGTTTTTAAAGAAGCCTCTCATTGAATTTTGTACTCATTTAATGTGTGTAAGTGCATGTGATGTAGTGTGAGTGTGATAATACACTCAACTACCGCTGCATTCAGTGTCCAGCGCCGGCCTCTTCTTCTTAGTGACGTCACCCATCTCCAGACTCTCCGGTGTCCAGAGTCGGCCTCCTCTTCTTAGTGACGTCAGCCCTCTCCAGACTCTCCTGTGTCCAGCGCTGACCTCCTCTTCTTTATGACGTCACCCCTCTCCAGACTCTCCTGTGTCCAGCGCTGACCTCCTCTTCTTTATGACGTCACCCCTCTCCAGACTCTCCAATGTCAAGCATGTTAGGATTTTGAATACAACAATGGCCGAGATTGGTGGAGGGCAGCCCCGGATCAAACTCTGCACCAGATCACATTGGACTATAGTTACGGCACTTCGCAGGAGCGCCATCAAGATTTCTCACGAGCTGCGCCTATGCTCTGGAACACACTACCAAGAGAAATCTGATTAATTCCCAACATCCACACCTTTAAGCGGGCCCTAAAAACTAGCCTATCAACTCACTGCCCTGATCTAATCTAGTTCCTTTCTGCCCTTCAAAAAATGTACTTCCAGTTCTCGTCCCCTGTAGCTGTATAAATTCTCACCGACGGGTTCATGCAGCTGCTTTTGAATACCCTATTAAATCGATGGCTGGACCATATATGACAAGCTTTTCTCCCCCCCCCCATTCACCTTTTGTGTCTCCCCTATTTCCTCATAGACTGTAAGCTTACGAGCAGGGCCCTCACTCCTCCTGGTATATTAATTTTGTTATTTTGTATTGTCTCATATTGTCTGTACATGTCCCCTCTTAATTGTAAAGCGCTGCAGAATATGTTGGCACTAAAGAAATAAAACTTATTATTTATCTCTCTGTGTATATATACAGTATATTCACTATGATAGCGCCCAATAATCACTCTAGTAGCAAAAGTAGCCATATTCTCGTCCATCAATAGTCAGTCAGTTGCGAATTCTCTTCATGATTGGTGGGAGTGGAGTGTTTGTTCCTGTCAACTTGGTGGCAGCAGTGGGATATCTGCTTGATCTCCCCGGATATTTACAGACCACCCTTTTGTTCCTCTTACCCAATGAATGCAAGTGTAATG